>NW_026775580.1:112467402-113067402 GCF_030987335.1 Cornus florida | reverse complement strand
AGGACCTCAGAAATATGCAACTTTAAGAACTCCCACTACACATTAGAACTGGTTAGATAAGAATCTAAGAACAAATATAGCAGATTTTGTGGTTGTGGCAACAGAGTTCTTACTGTTGCTGTGCAGCCATGTCAATGTGTACTTCTGGAGGAGCGAGAGCAGGAGACTCCACAAAATGGAGGTTGGGATCCCTAACATCGCAAAAGCAATCATCAAAATTTGGCATAATCCAGAAGTTTTAAAAATGTATACATAAATAAACAGAATAGAAGGCAATTTTATTACCCAGCAAGCTTCCTGGCAAGATACAAGAAAGGTTTCTCAAAATTGTAGTTACTTTTTGCAGATATCTCGTAGTACTGCAGATTTTTCTTCCTGTGGAACGTAACCTGCTTTGCCTTAACCTGCCTGTTCTTCACATCAACCTTATTTCCGCAAAGTACAATGGGTATATTTTCACAAACCCTATGGATCACAAACATAAGATAAGATGAGCATCATAACCACTGTCAATAAATCATGAAGGCAGATGAACAACTCCACAAAGAGAAATTCAAGAGATACAAGGTTTCAAAAATTTATTCAACAAACCGGCAGAGATCTCGGTGCCAAGTTGGAACATTTTTGTAAGTCAATCGGGCAGTAACATCAAACATGATGATTGCACATTGCCCATGAATGCTGCAAATAAAAATGTGAAAGTTCAGAAGGAGGAGCAATAATCTAAGAGAGCAAACAAGAATTTTCATGTGGAAACAACATACCCAACAGGTTGGTTGGTTTCATGCAATCAAAATGAAGCATGATAAGCAAAAAACTGAGATGACAGCACTAAAAATATTGCAATGAATAGCTATGGCAATAACAAAGAATGAACTAAGAAGAAAAAATAATGTTGCTGTCCCAAAAAGAATTTCATAAAATTAGGTTAGATTTGGAACAAAAAAGGGGGAAAGAAATAGAATTTCAATTCATGGAAAAACAATACTAGTAATACTTAATTATTTTCAGCAGACTACCCATAGGAAACAATCATAGTAGAAGAGTACCTCTCATAAAGGAAATGTATACCCCACATAAACTTCTTTGATGCAAATATACAGAATATAAGCAACAAACAAAATACACCCAAATCTAAAAGTAGTAATTACAGACATCAAATTGCTTACTAGTAACCATCTCGAAGGCCACCAAATTTCTCTTGCCCTGCAGTATCCCAGCAGTAAAATCGAATTTTCCCACAGTTTGTGAAAAAGTCCAATGGGTGCACTTCCACACCAATGGTTGCTGCATGTAAAGAAATATATCGCAAATCAGTAATCAAAACGCATACGAATGCCAACAGAAATTAATTTTTTTTTAAATAAATAAAAATTCCCACCAAAGGAAAGGATGGAAATTTATCAGGTCATCTAATTTCATATTTTTTCTTATCCAAATACAAATACAAATACAATAGTAAAGAACTAACAGAAAACCCCAATAAAGATGCAGCCTTTATCAAAACACTTACGTTCATATTTTTTTTCAAATTCACCAGTGAGATGCCTCTTCACAAAAGTTGTTTTCCCTGCATCATTCAAAAATATTGAGCATCAGTAAACCACAACTATCAAAACCAAATATATCAAAACATACATATTCTTATGAATTCTCCTATTAAGAGATTGTTGCTCCAATTATCTTCAATGATAATTTCACTGTGATATTCAATCTGCTTGCCTTGTGTACATGATATTCATTTTTTCGTTTGTTTTCACACAAGAGATCCATTACAATTTCTAATCGACAAATATACAGAGTGAACAAATTACCAGTTCCACCATCACCAACAATCACAAGCTTGAAGCTAGGGTAATCAACCGTCTGCTGGTTTGGCAAAGCCTGCAAACAGAAAGACAAACGAAATCAGCGAAAAAAAATGTGTTTGTGTGGCTCCGATTTGTTCCAATACATACAAGGTAAAAAAAACAAATAAAATAAAACCCTACGACTATGTTTTAATTAAGCGTCACCGATTGCATTTGTCTATAAAAAATCAAATTGGAAAATTTTACCATAAAAATAAATAAATGAAAACAGATCGTAATCGAAACCAAATAACAGATAGCAACAGGTACGAGTTCAAAACCCTAGAGTCTAAATCCAAGAGAACGGTGACCAGAAAAAACAAGAAAAAAAAACAAAGGAATGTTCAGAGAGATGTTGAAATTGAGAACTTACCATTTGATCTGATTATTCCGATTTGGGAGTTTCTGAAGAGTTTCGGTGTGCCCTGCTCAGGGAGAGATACAAGAGTGTCTGGGGGCGATGTATGTAGTAATACAAGGGTTTTAGAGATAGAGAGAGAGAGAGAGAGAGAGTGAGAGCGCTTGTAGCTTTATGTTGACGCGACTCTCTGCGCCATCAGATCTTTTGCCCCCACGTTAACACTATATTCTAGAAGATCCCCATTGGCACCTTGCATATACGTTCTCCACGTGTTTACGGAGAGTTTCGATTGAATGGAATAACATGAAAAAAATTAACAATTTAATTTAACTTCTAAGGTAAAAATAAAAATAAATTTTTAAATTATTTTTACCATTAAACCTATCTATTATTTTATGTATAAGGTTTATTAAATTTTCATAAAGGATGATGTAGTAATTTAAAATTTTTTATAATAGACTCGCTTGTTTTTCTCCTATTTTCTGCTTATATTTGGACAAACTTAAATCATCTAAGTTAACTAATTTAAATAAAATTTAAAAACTGGAAAAATTTACCAAAGTTTAAAAACTGTAATGTTTTGAATTTAGAAAAATTCACCATACTCTAAAGACGTTTCAAGTAGTTCTCTCTCCCTCATCTTTTCCAAATAAATCCTCCATCTCTCTCCTCTTGTTCATTCTCGCAAATGGGAGAATATTTCGCGCCAAAAATGAATATTCTTTGCCATGGAATTAAGATGAACGAAAATGTGATGGCAAGACAAGCAACTTTTACTACAATAGTAATGATTGGAAAAGAAGATATATATATATAAGCATAGATATTGATGGAGTTAGGAAAATACAACCAAAAGCCTTATATATAGAAAAGATGAGAGAGAACGTGAGGTTAAAAGAGAAACAGAGACCACGACTTGTTTAAGATAAAAATAAAGAGGAGAAAAAGGGAGGATCTTTTTTTGGAAAAGATGACGGAGAAATAACGATAGTTAGAATATGGTGAATTTTTCTTAATTCAAAACCATACGGTGCAATTTTCAAATTTTTTTAAAATTAGTTGACATAGTTTAACACCAGCAGTAGATAAATTTTAAATGTCACGTGCCATGTCGATATGCAGGGAATTCTTGAAATTCAGAGAAAAAATACGAGACTTAAAATCATATTTCATTAATTCATTGATGAGTATTACATCCAATTTATAGAATATGATTAACTAAAATAGGTAACTAATTACCTACCAATTAGCCCTAAATTTAGGAATAAATAATTCAATCCTACAATTATACTTTAAGAGATAAAATCTCAACACTCCCCCTCAAGTTGGTGCATAGATGTCACACATGCCCAACTTGTCTAAAAATTTTGAAAACACTTGATTTGAGACTGCTTTGGTGAGAATGTCGGCTAGTTAATCCTCAGATCGAATCTTAGGCAACTCCACAATTTTCCCATCCAACTTCTCCTTAATGAAGAATCTGTCTATTTCAACATGCTTCGTACGATCATGTTGAACTGGATTATGGGCAATATCACATACTGCTTTATTGTCACAATATAGTCGAATAGGTTGCCCAGGTAGATAACCCAAATCCTGCAATAGAAATCTTAACCATAATGTTTCACAAGGGGCAAGCGTCATGCCTCTTAATTCAGCTTCTGCACTCGAGCGAGCAACAACATTTTGTTTCTTACTTCTCCATATAACAAGATTACCTCCTACAAAAGTAAAGTAACCAGAAGTAGATCGCATATCATCTATAGCTCCAGCCCAGTCAGCATCAGTATATGCAACTATGTTTTGATAATCAGCATTTTTAGTGAACAAAATTCCTTTTCTAGGAGCAGATTTCAAATACCTCAAAATGCGCATAACTGCATTCATATGTTGCTTTCCAGGATCATGCATAAACTGGCTAACAATGCTCAATGCATAAGCCAGATCCGGTCTTGTGTGTGCTAAGTACATCAATCTCCCTATAAATCTTTGGTATCTTCCTTTATTAGCAGGTACTTGGTTGGATTCAACAAATAACTTCAGTCCTTCTTCCACTGGTGTCTTAGCTGGTTGACATGCTGTCATGCCAGTCTCTTTTAATAGATCTAAGGCATATTTTCTTTGAGATAACAAGATTCCTTTATTAGATCGAGACACTTCGATCCCAAGAAAATACCTCAAAAGACCTAGATCTTTCATTTTGAATTCTCTGGACAAATACTTCTTGAGAGCCTTCATTTCTCCAGGATCATTCCCTGTAACCACCATGTCATCTACATATACAATGAGTGTAGTGATCTTACCCTGTTGTTTCTTCATAAATAATGTGTAGTCTGAATTGCTCTGACGGTAGCTAATGGCTGTCATAGACTTTGTGAATCTTCCAAACCATGCTCTTGGAGATTGTTTCAACCCATATAATGATTTCTTTAACCTGCAGACCTTCCGACTATACTTTTCGTGTATTATGCATCCTGGTGGGAGATCCATGTAGACTTCTTTAGATAATTCACCATGCAGAAAGGCATTCTTCACATCGAATTGTTGCAATGGCCAATCCAAGTTCGCAGCTAAAGACAACAAGACACGAACTGTGTTTATTTTGGCTATAGGTGCGAACGTCTCTGTGCAATCAATTCCAAAGGTTTGGGTGTAACCTTTTGCCACCAATCTTATTTTAAAGCGTTCAACTGTGCCATCTGCTTTATACTTTACAGTGTAAATCCATCGACATCCAATTGATTTCTTTCCTGGTGGAGGATCAATGAGTTCCCAAGTTTCATTTTTCTGCAAGGATTTCATCTCCTCATTTATAGCTGCTTTCCACCTAGGGTCAGCTAAGGCTTCTTGCATACTGTTAAGAATAGATACAATAGATAATTGATTTACAAATGACAAATTTGATTATGACAAACGATGGTTCGACGCATAATTGCTCATGGGATACTTAACTTTACTAGAAAGTTTGGGTTCATATGTGGGTTTAGGAATACCTCTAGTGTGACGCGGTGGTAATTGTTTTCTGAGTGGCTCAAACACTAAATTATGAACATTCTTAGCAGGCGATTGGTTTGATATATCAATTGCGAAGGACTCAAACTCATACGACGACGGGGTTGGCGCCATACTTTCCATTTCTCGACGTTCATCACCACTTTGATCCAAACTTATACCACCCGAGTCCAATTCACCGGATTCCTGATTTCAAGTTACGATTATGAAGGAAGAGACTTTGCAGCATTGAATAAAGTACACCACCGTCTAATTATGCTTCTTTTCTTTTTCGGGGCAAACAATATGCTATTTTTAAAGAAAATTGAGTAAACTTCATTTAGACCCTCTAAGATATATTTATACATCAATGAAGCCCCTCAAGTTTGTATAATATTAATTAAGCCCCTTTCTTTTTCTCACGCACATCAAATTCTCCCCTATGTGGTCAACAATGGTCATAAAAAATAAAAATAAAAACCCTTAAAATAAAATTTATAATGCCCAAATTGCCCTTCTTATTGAGTAGGGATAAGTAGTTCTTACCCTTCATGTGTCAGTTTATGTTTAGTAGGTACTTTTCGCTATGGTTTTGGGTTGGGCCAAAAACTTAAGTTGCGATTTTCTCGATAAATTTGTGCATTAAATAAATAATTTTCTTACTTTTGATCACCAAAGATTTTGAGCAAGAGACTTGACAAAGCTTGCATGAGATATATTGAATGGAACTCTAGAGATTTATTTTTGAGTAAAGAATTTGCACGTCAACTGCTCGACGCAATATCAGAGTCAAATTATGAATGGGTTTCTTGTTTGAATTTAGATTCTGAAAGAGACAGAGGGACGAAGAGTTTCAATCGTTGTCGAATTGGCAAAATTGGAGGCAAGTTATAATGATTTGATTTCTCAATATCTTCCCATATCACCCCATGAATTGAATTCAAGATTGTTATTCAATGCTTTTGAAGATGTTGAAGATTCGGATATTGAAGTTGAAAAGGAGGACGAAGACGGATTAAATGAAGTTGTGGACAAAGTGAACATTAGTTGTACTAAAAATGACACCATGGACACATAAATTGAAAAGAATACGACTTGTTCGAGAACACAGGTGTTGACATTTAAATCTAGTTCAACAACTGCAAATATAACGAATGAAATTTGCCAAATTTAATTGGAAAAAGGAGAAAAGTCTTTAACAGTTTTGGATTTTATTGAAACCTGGGAGGCATACAATGAGACTGCTTCAGTTCTGATTTATCGTGTTTATGATGGAAGCGATGAGGAACTTGGTTGGGCAAGTGATGTTCTCTACTCAGTTGTGCTTCCCAAATTGTTGGTACTTAAAGAACTAGTTTCTCACATTCTAGTGACTTATACAATGGAGTACTACAAAGATATATAAAAGGGCCGCTATGTACGCGTTGTTGTTGTTGTTCCCATTTGATTATCCATAAAAAATGTATTAGCAACTTTATATGCAATATGATCATGATGACCATTAAAAAAAGCTTGCTTGCACCTGGATCATGTTTTTGCTTTTTGCCATAAGCCATTAAATGGAGAAGAAGATTTGACGAATTTAAGCACCTATAGTACCACCAATATCCAATATCCAATATCCAATGTATTGGTATGGACATAATTATTATCTCACTTGTTCCAGAATAGTTTGAATCATAATGTTCATTTAACACAAGATTTCACCGATCAATAGTTCTATAATATTCTCCGTTAAAAAAAAAAAAAAAAAAAACAATATTATAAATCGAAGGTAAAATAGTAAATGCACCACTTCTGTTAACAGTTTTAGTCAATAATGTTTGACAAGGGGTCTGATTGAAATTATACAAAATTAAGGGGTCTCATTGATGTATAGGCATATCTGAGGGGCCTAAAGGAAGTTTACCCAAGAAAATTAAAGTAGTTTAAAAAAGGACAAATTACATAAACTACCCTCGAGGTTTTAATATTGTGCATGTAAATAGAAGTTATAGCAATATTACAGAAAGGTCCATATTGACCGTTTGAGCACAAGGGATCAATATAAATTTACAATTTTGACCTTAAAATTGAAATATTTATTTTTAATGAAAAAAATAAAAAATATTGTGTATTGGCAAGTTTCATTTTTGCCCCTCAAAAAGTGGTACACCCCATCACTTCCCTACCACATCACTGACAAGTGCAACCACCACCAAACCCACCGAAAACATCCATCACCACCAACAATACCAGAACTAAATTGTAAAAACCATAAAAACATCTGCAACAAAACCAATCACAAACCCAAATCCAACCACAGAGCCATAAATCATTCCAAATTCCTTCACAAAATTCCATGAATCTTAGGGTTCGAAATTGATCCAAAAAAAATTGGTTGTTGCTTAATCAATCAGAGTCAATGGGTCACGCCAAATGCATATTATTGCCCTCGTCGATGCCGAGGAATGCGCTGGCAATGATGGCGAACAACTGGTGGTGATAGTGGTTGTAGTAGAGGAAGGAGCCGGAGTAGAGAACGTAGGTGGAGCAGCCGGAGAAGAGGGTGAGGTGTGGGCCCAAGATGTTGTAGATTCCACCACCGAGGATGCCGAAGATGGCGAAGGTGGTGTAGAGGGCGATTTTGGCATTGTTCGCCGTCGCGTGGTCGACTTGCCCACCACCGCCCATACCTGATAGGGCATTGAACATGCCAGGGCAACAAAAACACACCAATCTAATAAGACCTACCTGAACAAGGGGCGAATTGTATCGGAACATGGATGATTTTTCAGCGACTCGGCTCGGTGTCGTCCCAACTTCGTTGTCTCCTTGGAAACCGATGATTTGATTGAAATGTCTAGAGGGAGAAAAGAGAGTGACGTGGTAGGGAAGTTATATGGTGTATCACTTTTTGAGGGGCAAAAACGAAACTTGTCAATACACAATATTTTTTATTTTTTTCATTAAAAACAAATACTTTAATTTTAAGATCAAAAATATAAATTTATATTGATCATCTGTGGTCAAGGGGTCAATATGAACCTTTCTGTAATATTGCTATAACTTTTATTTACATGCACAATATAAAAACTTCCAGGTAGTTTGTGTAATTTGCCCTTTTAAAAAAAACTAAAAACAAGAGGCGTAAAGTGCTCCCATTGGGAGTGTTTGGATACTAGTAAACATTTGGTGGGTGTAGACTTGTAAACTCCCTACCCCTCTAATTTATAACCTAATTCACCTTCGTGTTGGACCAGAGGCGATCGAAGACTTACCCGGAGTTCGGTTTTCGCACAAGTACGATACGTCTCTGGTATTTCCGTCTACTATGGCCTCACCGTCCGATCCCTCCAGCCAGTATGTGATGTTATTTCTCTATAAGATTATATATATATATATATATATATATATATATATTCATGTATCTCTTCATTGCTATGTAAATGTACGCCTTCTCTCTCTAGACACTCTCTCTATCTTGTTATTGAAGTTGGATTTATGAAATTGTGGTTGAAGGCAGGCTGCTTTAAGGAAACAAAACAGAGGAGCCCCCATCAAGTTTCTGATTCCACTTATATATGCCCCTGTTCTTCCCCTCAGTAAGTCTTTCTAAATATTAGAAAAAAAACTTTCATCATTACTATATTGATTAATTGCAATTTTTTTTTTTCCTGTCATTATGGTATTTCTTATATGGGTTTTGTCCATCGAATGTTTTCGTTCGAGCTTGTTCTATTTTCAGTTCGAATTCAACTGCGACATAAACCAGTTTTGAGGGATCGTTTGTTCACGGCCGTGTTGGCAGGAGCACTTGCTCATGGGATTTACTTGATGTATCCTTCTTTCCTTTGATTTTTATATCTTATAACTCTACTAGTGCTATTTTCCATCGTTTATTTTAATGCTACAAAAAAAAATTCAGAACATTTTTTCTTTCTTATTTATCAGTTCTAAAAAAATTCAAATGCACCATAGACACTTAAATTAAGCACGTTTGTAGAGGAGAATAAGTACATGTAAGTTACTGTAATGATATGTATACAAATGTGTATATAGACTTATCGATGTGTGTTTATATGCATGTGTATAGATGCATTATGCGTTGAATGTATATATACGTGTATATATACACATAATTTTATAAATTTATACTATGTACTTATTTATTCATCAGACATATAAAAATGACTTACAAAAGGAAAAGGGGGAAAAAGAAAGCGTAAATCATTTTCAAGTATTACAAACTGCTTCCATTTTTCTCAAATATTTTGTGGAATATATATATATTTTTTTAAAAAGAGATTAAATAAAGAAAAAAAAGAAAAAGAAAATGCTAAAACATTTTTCCAAATTCTTTTATAGGAGCAATTATTATGATTAGTTTTACTTAATTTATGTATGGTAAATAGACTGCATGAGATATTTTTGTCTAGTTTAAAGGTGCAATATTTAAGTATTTAACTGTTATTGAACACTTACATATTTGGATAGCATAAGCATGATGATGATCAATGTTTAATTATTTGCCCTTCGATCAGATATATGGTAGTAGCGGCTGTTCTCTTTATGATGCACATGTCTAGGTTTCTAAGGGATTAGGGAAGAGGAAGAGAGGGATAGTGATCAAGAATAACTTTTGGAAGGTTTATGATTGTGTTGGTCAGGACTTCTTGATTATACCCTTGGTTCAGAATGATGTGGTCTCGATGGAGGATTTAATTATTGCCTTATTAATTGATTGTGTAGGAATTATGGTGAATTTTGGGCGTCAAGTTATGGCTGGTGTCATATTTTGATGGGTTTGTCTTCTTTCATTTTTACCATGATCATCAGTTGCCTTAGTTGCACCTGTTCGTGGAGTTGGACAACATATATATATATATATTTAAAAGCTTTAGTGTTGGAAGAGAAAGCTTTAGGGTTTGCCATGACGAGGATATTATTTCTTTGCGCATTAATCTCAGATAGAATTTGAATCCCTTAATATCGTCCTCTTTATTTTTGAGGCAAATCAATGGCATGATTGTAAGATACTTGAAGTTCATGTTGGCTATTCGCTAAACTTTTTGGTTGTTAGCCAAATTAATGGCATGATTGAAAGATAGTTGAAGTTCATGTTGGCTATTCGCTAAACTTTTTGGTTGTTAGCCAAAATTTTCAGCCTTGACCTACCTTTCTCTCACTTTTGGAGGTACTCTTTAACCCTAGATTTTCGGGATCTGGTTGTTCAGATTTTGGGTCCTACCTCTTCTCAAATCAGTGGGGGGAAAAAGCATGTCAATTGACTCCATGATGTAGGACCAAAAGTACTTTCACGACATGATCATCACTCAACCTCCAAGCTGGGAGGGGAGAGATATGAAATATTAATACTCCAGTTGCAAAGCCACTAAGAGGATAACAGAATGTAGGAGTATTTTTTGGGGTTGATTTTGGAAAACAAAGCATATGTCTTGGTTGAGTGGAAAAAAGTGCATAATAGTTGGCTGAAGGGGGGTCCACATTTGGGTATTGATATATAAATTTTGGCCTAGTGACCAAATTTATGATATACATAGACAATTGAGGAAATGATTCTTCTTTTTGTATATTATTTTTCTAGTCCATTTTTGTTAGCGGTCCCCTTAGACCATTCCCTGTAAGATCTTTGGATCTCAAGTCGGAACCCTAGGGTGACAATCTAAATGATGTCCATGATCTTTATTGGCTCATCTACAATTTGTGTATTATTGTTTGCCGAATGCTTCTTTATCCTTTTCTTGGAAACTTTTGAACCTCTTTCCTCTCTAAGTCTCCGGGTTCTCACTAAAAACTACTACTCCAAGGTTCAAACCTGCAAAAGGGCCATATAGCCTTTGAATATTCACAGATGAACCCTTGTCTATACTAGAGAGACTTGTGAGATCGATAGACACAACGAGGCCAGGGAAGAGACCCATTCTTTATAACAATACGCTCGTTTTGGACCGACAAATATAGACAAAAGAGCAACTACAGTAGCAATAGATTCCTCCTCTCCCCTCTTCTGCTCCTTTGGTGAACTCTGCTATTGCTGAAAGTTCACTTCAATGATACTGCGAAAGACTTCTCAATTGACTAGCACAATGCTTCTTGTGCCAAGCCTTGGATTCCTTGAGGAGACTGGCTAGGAAAGAAAGAAAGATTCGTATTAGATGAGGGCCATATGTTACTATACTAAAGTGCCCTTTTGAGCACCTTCATCACATACCTTGACTCACACAAGAGCAGATCCTCAGCCCACGTTTTCACTTAAAGAATCAAGCCATTGGGAGCCTTTTCCTCATGGAAGGACCAGACCAAGAATCAGATGAAAGGAAGAGAGAACTACTATTGAAAGAAGGTGAATTGCTACTCTGAAGGTGGATAGTCAATGGCCTACTCTTTCCTTCCAAGAGTCATCGTCTTTTGCCATAACGTCCCAAAATAAGGAAATGTCATCAGTGACCTTCTCTAATAGGGAAAAGCCTTCCATTTCTGTCAAATGACCCGGCCTCCCTTGGCTCTTCCACCTGTCCGGCCTAGAAGCAATGCTGCTGAAAAAGATTATTTATTGCAATGGAGCTCCATAGAAACCATAAATAGAAACACCTGAAATATTAGCAGAAATAGATATTTTAGGCACAATAGAAAAGGAGGCACTCGTGTGTGTCGAGCTTGACCAACTGGAGCAGAGAGAAAGTAGAGATTGCCTTTACGAAGACCTTTAGCAGGATTCATTGGCGAGCAATTATATCCTAAATGGTATAGATTGTTGTTTTCCTTCTTTGCTTGTGTTGTGCAGCTTGTGCCTGTGCCGATGCCTATGGTGTATATTGCTTCTTTCCTTATTTGCTTGTGTTGTGTCGAACCTCTTTCCTCTCTAAGTCCTTGTCACTAAAAAGAAGTGTTCCAAGGATCAAACCTGCAAAAGAGCCATACAGCCTTTGAATTACCTCATCACCTGGTCAGTGTTGTAAGGATTTCAGCCAAAATCATCTGAATGAACGATTTTCCTTTCCTTACCTCAGACGTCACATCAATTAATCGGGCATCTATCCTCCCATCTAGGGATGACAACGGGGTGGGTATAGAACGGGTTTGCCTAAACACTACCCGCCCCGTTTAATAATTTCTCCTCCTTACCTGTCCCTAACCCAGGATGGTTCGTCTCTCAAATCCTGAAACATCTGGGAAAACTATAAAAAACAAGAGGTGTGACATAGAGTGTGTGTCTGTGCTTGCGTGTGTGTGAGAAAGAGAATTCTTACAGAAGAGAAAACGTCGGTCTTGCTTAATATAAAAATTCTTCAAAAGCAATTATAAATGTCACAAACAAAAATATTATCAATCAAAGTATAATTTTTTTAATTTATTATTTTGTTTTAAGTAATTTATCTTCAATTTTATTTTATTTTTGAATTTTTTATCTTATTATTCATTAGTGCCCCCCCTTCCCCCCACCCCCAAACAAAATTCTTGGCTCCCTCACTGGCCTCGCCTCGTCCTGAATCCTGATTACTTAGAGAGATACAACAATGACAATGGTTTCAAGTCCTCTAAAACATCTGGGAAAACTATAAAAACGAGAGAGAGAGAGAGAGAGAGTTGTTACCGAGGAGATAGAACATCGGTCTCTTGGTTGCCGGTGATCGACAATGAAGTGGGGTTGAGGGTGGTGGTGAGGGCTGAGAAGTGAGGATTCACAGGGATCGTGAGAGATGAGATGCGCCATTGGGGTAGTTAAGGGATTCACTGATTTAGTATATAAAAAATGTCTATTATATATACTTATTACACTTATATCCTTGACCTTATATAGAAATTACTAAAAGTACCCATACATACATACATACATACATACATACATACATACATACATACATACATATATGTGATTGACGATGAAGTGGGGTTGAGGGCGGTGGTGAGGGCTGAGAAGTATGGATTCACAGGGATCGTGAAAGATGAGATGCGCCGTTGGGGTAGTTAAGGGATTCACTGATTTAGTGTATAAAAAATGTCTATTATATATACTTATTACACTTATATCCTTGACCTTATATAGAAATTACTAAAAGTACCGATACATATATGTGATCGACGATGAAGTGGGGTTGAAGGCGGTGGTGAGGGCTGAGAAGTGAGGATTCACAGGGATCGTGAGAGATGAGATGCGCCGTTGGGGTAGTTAAGGGATTCACTGATTTAGTGTATAAAAAATGTCTATTATATATACTTATTACACTTGTATCCTTGACCTTATATAGAAATTACTAAAAGTACCCATACATATATGTATGTATGGGTACTTTTAGTAATTTCTATATAAGGTCAAGGATACAAGTGTAATAAGTATATATAATAGACATTTATATGTATGGGTACTTTTAGTAATTTCTATATAAGGTCAAGGATACAAGTGTAATAAGTATATATAATAGACATTTTTTTTTTCCATACCTGATCCATTAGGGGTGGGAGAAATTGCCATCCCTACTCCCATCCTGTCTTTGGAGCACTACCTGTCTGAAGAAGCTTAAAGCCAATACTCGCAATGTTTCTCCCTCCACATGCTACAGTCCACCAAACCCAGAGTGAAAAGTCCGAAAATTCTTGTAAGCAAAACCTCTACAGTCAAATGCTGATTGAGCTGCTATTATCTTGTGATTCGTAGCCCCCCAGACATCTCCCTTTAATCCCACTATAAGTACTCAGTTTTTGTCTATATCTTTCAAATATACTGGACAAACAATATTGATCCTAAATAAGTACACTACCTTCTTCGTTTAAATACAAACACCCTACTGTGTTCCTCCATGGTAGGAAATAACTTGGAGAAGAATGATCTGGACAGATGCCTAAAATTTTCCCAGAAACTCACCAGCCTCCATTAAATCCTCCCAGTCCTCTCTAATCGGACTAAGAACTTGAGGTGACCAAAATGGCTCTCAAATGTTGGTATCTGAGTCTTAGACAAGTGGATACTCTGTGAGTAAAATCAGTTCATCATGGGCACAATCCAAAGATTCTATTAATCACCTGAAGTATTGTCAAATGGTAGAAGAACTCACCATTCATCTTAGAAGACCATGCAAAGATCAATACAAGACTCGTTTAAGGTACTGTATGAATAGGTCACACCCTAGTTTTGATGACATTTGAAGTGAGTAAAATTCATTTCAAATTCAATGAAAACTAAATGGACAGTACTCTATGTAAAATGATAAGAATAGAAAACGAGATTATTCGTGTCTAGACATTTTCATATGGTTGACTTTTGACAAACGCTTGTATTTTTGTTCTCTTACTTTTTATGCTGTTTCCTTGATGGACATGTTTAGAACAGATCTTTATGATAGTGAGAGCAAATGAACCTGCCGGGCATGGATTAAAATGTCTATTTTTCTTGCAACTCTTCTACAGCATTTGCCAGTTTTCAGAACTTGATACTGAGGTTCGACATGAATTGTTACTGAAATGTTTTGGTGCCGTCCTTTTATGCAAACAGGCATATATGTTTGGGAAACGGATTATCGTGTCCTTTTATTTTAATTTTAAATAACTGTCCAATAAGGAAGCTGTTTATGTTTGAGTTGTAAAGCTTTGTTTTAGGACATTTTTAATATGCTTAAAATTCTTGATGAAGGGGTTTCTGAGGCTGGGAAACTCTTGGCAGAAGTTACTGCTTGCTGTTTTATTGATCGTTTCCTGTTATTTGATTCAGTAAAGTAATTAAACTCTAAATGGTTAGGATTTGTGTTAGTCGAGGAGAATTCTTTAGCCTAGGAGTTCGTGTTGACGGAGCCAACAGAAATTTGATACACAACGAACGCATATGGATCTTGCATTGCTGCTCCTGCCCTCGCCCTTGCCCTCGCACTTCTCTTTTGGTCAAATTTGAGAACAAAATGTACAGTGCCCCATGCGAATTTAAGTTTATTTATTTATTTAATTTTATTTTCTTGAACCCCATAAATTCAAGTCTTATTATTATTAGTTGTCTCGGGTTGGCAAATAACTCATCACATGCTTGCTTGGGCTCTATGGGAGAGAGATTTATATGGGTCCAGGCAAGTATCTGCTTTCAACTCTTGGTGGGTGCGATTAATTTATTTTATTAATTTTCATTATTTTGTCCTTTCTCTAGCAATTTTGTACACCGAACAAAACTCTTTTTGTTTACCTTCAACCGACATTGTTTAGTTGGGCACGTAGTTTTTGGCTGAGCACTAGAAATCTGTTGGCTGTGGATGCATACGTGATTATGTTTCCCTGTGAAGTTACCTCATTATGTCACCACATGAATCTAAATTGATATATACACATGATATGGTTGTGTATATATATTGAGATGATTCAAATTTTAATCTCCCTAAAATGTTGTTTTAGTTTTGAAAATCTTTTGGAATCTCTTTTAAATGTTGTTTCAAGTTTTGAAAGTATTTTGGAATCCGTAAGAGTAAATGTTTAAATTTTGTAAAATTGAGTGGGTGATACTTGACGACTTGTTATGGGCTGGAGGTAGTAAAGAAAATGTATAGCTCACCATGCTATTTTGAAACAAGTATTATTATATCTAGGAGTTTCAAACTTTGACACTACATATCAAAACAATTCAATCCCAACACAGAATTAGTATGGTTTGGTTGACTTTAATCATGTTGGTGTCAAACTCAATTAATTTATTTAATTAATTGACGTCAGTTTATTTAAATTAGTATCGTATTATCGTTAAACTCTTGATTAATTTTCCTCATTGTATAATTTTCAATTTAAAATATTTTATTTTATTCTTTATAATTACATGTTATATTTAAGAAAAATAGTAAAAGGATCGTTAAATAGGTGGTGTTGTGTTATAGGTGATACAGCCTATTTATTAATATCTCAGCCTTCTTTGCATCGTTGTTTTTTGAAGAAAAGGGTAAATTACATCTCTTTGGGTCAACGCCACTAGTTTACATTGACACTCCTGAACTTGCTAATTGACAAAAATAATCCTAATACTACAATCCCTCACACCCACCACCACTCTGTAATCCCTCACATCCACAGACCGCCACCCCTTGCCACACCCACAAACCGACACACAGTGCCACACCCACCGTTTGCCACATACAGTGCAGCAACCAACCATCACCGCAACTAACAAACAATTCGCAACTACACAACGCCACACCCATCGCTGCAACCACACACTGCCAACGCGTCAAAGAGAAGTCATTGCCCTTGAATGAGCGACAGTTGCAATTGATTCACTCAACCCAGTTGCCGGAATCGATGGCGTCGAGCGACGGTGGTGTTGTCTAGTGACGTTAAGGTGTTGTGGCGGCGACGGATTTGGCGATCTTGGCCTGGTCGGAGTTGGTGACTTCGACAATTTGCTCCGCCACCGAAGCATTTAAGCGAGTTCAACCTTGAATGAGAATGGGTTCGTCTAGGGTTTAGCTTGGTGGTGTGTGTGGGTGTGGCTATGGCGATGGTTGTGGTGGGTTCGGCTTGGTGGTGTGTGGGTGCGGCAGTGGTTGTGGTGGGTTCGTCTTGGGTTTGGCTTGGTGGTGTGTGCGTGTGTGCGTGCGCAGCGGTGGTTGTGGTGGTGTGTGTGTGTGGCGATGGTTATGGTGGTGGTGGTTCTGTTTGTTGGTGGTGATGGCGGTGGTAATGGTGGGTTTATTTGATTCGCGATGGTGGGTGGTGTATGGTGACAGAGAGGGTATGGGATGAAGGGGGCGGCTATGGTGGGTGGTGTATAGTGATAGAGAGGGTATGGGATGAAGGGGGTGGCGATGGTGGGTGGTATAGTGACAGAGAGTACATGGTTAAAGAGAGATTGAAAATTGAAGGTTATTTTGGTCTGTCAAAACTTAGTTTAGGATTATATTAGTAATTTACTATTTGTTGACCAAGTCAAAGGTTTAAATAGTCATTTTCTTAGGTAGAGAGGTGTATATGTAAACTTTTGAAATTTCAAGAGGTGTCAATGTAAACAAGTACGTTAATTGTCCGTCATTGAATGGCGACCTAAACTCGGGGTGTGAATGTAATTTACCCTTAAAAGAAAAAAAAAAAAAAAAACTCTAGTACGCTGGTGAATCAATCTCATATTTGTGGCGTGGGATGCCTAGAAGCAATAGCAGCAAGTTGCAAAGAGATAAATAAAGAGATAAGCAATTTACTCTCCTAATTGCAGTACCCATACAAATTATATGAAGATGATGCATTAATCAACCATAACTCAAGGAATTCCAAATAAAGATAAATAAATTTTTGCTGCTAAGAGATAATTTAAGAAAAAGCTGTTTTCATGGTCCAAATGATACTTGGTTGCATCATTTGGACTCTCGCATATCTGTCTTTGTTAATTACAGTACTAAATTTAGACAGTACTACTAAATTGAGTCAGTTTTTAAAATCTATATCTGTAAGCATATTCTTGGTAGTATACATCATGATTGCTTGGTAAGATTTTTAGATCCCATTCAGAATCCAGAATATACCATCGACCAAGTGGATGGCCCTGTTTTACTGTATATGCATTTCCACCAAACCCAACTATTGGGCTGCAAGTTAGGCTGCCCCACCAGCCCAGTCCCAACCCAATCTTAATTCAAATCGGGTTAAATTGGGTCAATCTCAATTATACTTAACATGAATTATGATTGATCATAACCAGTCTAAATATTTTTGGACGGATTGGATTGAGTGTTTTTTTCTCCCGAAGATTTATATATATTTGATTATATTATTATTAAAAAATAAATTATATATATATATATATATTATATTTGATTATTTTTAGGGCAAATCATTTTAGCCTCTGAACTTGTCCTCTCTCTGTGCAACTGCAAACTACAAAATGTACAAAAATCAGAAGTTCAAAACCCATGTATTATCTATCTGTCTGCAAGAATCAATAGTTCAAAACCCATATCGGCATATCATTTCAGATTGTTCAAAAAATCAAAACCCAGATCTTTCAATTTCCATTGTCCGCGGTTCCAGTTCGAGTTCGCCGTTCGCAAGCTTCAGCCGATGTCTTCCCCCTGCTCCCTTTGCAACTGCTAACTTGTACCTTGTACGTATGGACGGCGACAGAGAAAGAAGAGAGAGAAGAGAGAAAGGAGAAAAAAATTAATAAATTTTTTTTTTTTAATTTTTATTTTGAGTTTTGGGTTGGGTTCAAATTGAGCCCAAGTCTAACCCAAATATGAGTATTATAAAAATTCAACCTGAACATGAGCCTTTTTTGTTTTAATTTTTATTTTGAGTTTTGGGTTAGATTCGGATTGAGCCCAAATCTAATCCAAATATATTTGAATTTTGTAAAAAATTCAACCCGAAGATGAGCTCAATTTGTAAACTTAGAGCCAAATTTCAAATTTTCGATTTGGGTTGGGCTGGGTTATCCCGCCCTACCAACTATAACCATGCATCAAATACCATTTAGTAAGACGTCACATCCTTGCCGTCGGGGAAAAGCACACATAGTGGGACCCACGTCATTAGATATTTCACCTAATTTGAAAGAAATGTTAACCCTTTGCTTTATGTCCCATCACACTTGATCAAAGATAAAACCAAAAAAGTGAGCCCATAACCGATAAATGCAAAATAATAAAATATTGATTACATTCTTCAACCTTAAATCAAATAATTAATTTATACTTATATAGCACTCCAAGGAGTAATATACATTGTTTATAAGTAACCATAGAAATAGATCACTTCAGGATTACATCACCACCATTATCAATATCCCAGTTTCTAACAGGTGGGAATAACATAACATTCAAATTGGGGAAAATTACATTAAAAAGAAAAAAGAAATTTGTAGAGAGAGAAACACCTGCCAAACTTGAGAATAAAATAAAGTCGACAAATTGAAACCCTAGCCTTGACTCGCCCCCTGCAAAACCAGCCGTCGTGGCCTTAGATTTACAGATCGGACCCGGTTGAGAACTCGGAAGCTAGCCGAGAAGCGATCGCCGAATGATACATGATGTCATGAAACGAGCCCGTGTTGGTGGTCATCATCCGGAGCTGTTTGGCCTTGTCTTCGGTGAAACAACCGGGTTGAAACTTAGATCTGGACGGTTTCGGTTCAGGATCCGACATCGACTTGGTGTGCGTTTCTGCCGAGGCATTGGACTTGGAGTCAATATAGTCGGGTTCGGAGGATATCCCGAAGAGCGGGGTCCACCAATTAGAGGAAGAATTTCTCCGGCGATGCGAGTCATTCGGGTGGCCGGAGGTGGCACATACTCGGAATCCAGTAGGTCGGAAGGATAGAAGGTTAACGGCCATTTTTGCGTGATGTAGAGAGAGAGTGTTTTATCTCTAGAGAGAGAATGAAAAGGAGGCGGCGAGGTGAGGTAAGGTTTGGCTTGAGTGAGAAAACAAGGGGAGGTAGATGGAGTTTTTAATAGGAAGAAAAAAGAGGGGGTGGAAATGGATAAGATAGCATACGTGGCGGTTGTACCCCAAAGCGTTGCGGTTGTGGGGTTCTACTTTCGCTTTTTCGTCTCTCTCTCTTACCGTCTATTCCGGTCTTTTTTGCGTGCCCTTTTGATTTGAGGTGTACTGATTATAGATAATGTATTTCCGTTTGACGAAACTACCCTTGCTTTAGGGAATAGAGTACCAGCAAAGCGAGCAAATGCAGTACCAGCCTCTGAACTTCTCGGTACCCTTACTGTTACTCTCCGATTAGCTGACTAAAACAGGCCAACGGTCCTATCCATCCTTATCGGTTCTAAAGGAATAATGGACAATTTTTTTTTTTTTTTTTTTTTTAATTACATACAATAATACATTTGTTTTGTAAGAATAATATTTAAATAGATCTGTTGGATCTAAACGCAATAAACTCTTATCCAGCTATATGTTTTATTATTTAAAATATTTGTTTTTTAATATTTGAACAACGACTAAAATAACATACATTTGTATACAAAGAGTAACAAAACCTTCACTTAAAATAGGGCTTTGCAAAATCTTCACTTGAAATAGGGCTATGCAAAGCTTGATCAAAGCCCAATTAAAGCTCTTGATCTGACAATGTAATTAATAAGAGAAAACCTTAGACATATATAACTTGAGAAAATCTTATGGCAAATGATTGTTATATCTAGCCATGGATTTAGATCTTTTAAGTTAAATTTTCTCTAAGTTATTCTAATTGACACGTGATATTTAAAATCTATTTATTACTTGTGTTAAACTATCTCAATTAATTTTAAAAAAAAATTAAAAAATGTACCACTTTGAGATAAGAAAAAATTATCAAATTGCACTGTTTTGAAATATTGAAAATTTGAGGTTTGTTCTCTCCCTCTCATTTTTTTCAAAAAAGATTGCTCCCTCTCGATCCTCTTGCTCATTCCCACTATTGAGGGAATATTTCACACAAAAAATGAATGTTTTTTCCCACGATTTTTGGCGTCTAGAAGCTCTGGTTCACACTTTTTTTTTTTTTTTTTCTGAAATTTAAATTGCAAAATTTCTCTCTTTTTTCAACTCTCTTTTTCTGAAATCTAAATTACAAAATTCCTCTATTTTTTGAAATTTAAATTGCAAAATCACTTTGGTTCACTCTCTTTTTTGAAATCTAAATTGCAAAATTATTCTCTTTTTTCACTCTCTTTTTCTGAAATCTAAATTGCAAAATTCTTTTCTTTTTTGAAATTTAAACTGCAAAATCCATTACAGAGGCTTAAATATTCCCCCAATGGTAGGAATAAGAAAGAGGAGAATGATGTTAACGTCGTTAAAGGATGGTGGATTTTCCTTATTTCAAAACAGTGCAGTTTTTAAAATTTAGTAAATTTTTCTTAGTTTAAAATGGTACAGTTTTCAAATTTTGATAAATTTTTCTTATCTCAAAACAGTGCATTTTTCAAACTTTCTTTAAATTAGTTGACGTAATTTAACACAAGCTGTAAATAGATTTTAAATGTCAGTGTCAATCGGCAGATAATTCAACTTAAAATAACTTAAAGAATATTTAATTTAGAGAATCCAAATCCCCTAACCATTTAAAAAAAAAAAAAATGGAGAAACCAACTCTTACCAAATCTACCATTATCATTATGGATGATTTCTTTTTTTATTTTTTACAAGCTATCTCTTAGATAATATTTAATTTTTTAAAATTAATTTTATCTCAAGCGTCCTCTTTATCACTGAGAAATTATCTGTTCTAAGGCTTGTACCAAATTATTGATCACCTTTTATGAAAAACTCTCTTTCTATGAAAGTCTCTCTCCAAAGTCAATTGTTATAATGTAATTTAAATTGCAATTAATGTCCATGCATTCAATCATAATATATTTAGTATTTTTGTGGATGTGTTGTTGATTTTATGACTATAAATTATTTAAACTCAAAAAATTAAAACTATCAACAAAGTACACAAATGAAGTGTTTTTTTTTTTTTTTTTAAATTGACACAAATGAAGTTTTATGGAGTCAACCTGTACAAAAATTATTGTAAATTATTTTACACGAGTGTTATGAAATTGTTATTTAAATTGCTGTCCCTTCTGAAATAATAAATATCGAATCTCTTCTCCTTGAAATATTGGTGAAGTATCCATAGTCGTCAGGGAGCTAAAAGGAGTCCTTCCAAAGATATTTTCACCTAATTCAAAGGGAAATCAAGACCCATTTAGTTGATGTTACCATCGACGAATGTGACATGCAAATTTCCTCCGCTGAGCTCGTGTGCATATATATATATATACACATACATAAGTTTATAAATGCATATATTTTTTTGTAAATAAAGCGGTGTTATGATAAATTGCGAACCTACGTAGAACCTCACCAAAGAGAAATTTTGGAGATGTGTGGTAGAGAGTGAGTAGGGAAGAGAATAAATACGAGCTCTAGTCCTTCTCGGTGCCTTCCCATGTGTGTCTGTATGTTGGAGGTATTATGGGCTTGGGCCCATTTTGGATTTGAATAGTATAAAAAGATACCATATTCGCCTGACAAGCTCCTGATCTGCGCACCGACCTCCTCAGAATCTGACAAAGAAAAACATTAGTGCGTGCTCCCAAGGTTTTAAGCCTATTAAAAGTCATGTTCATTGCACTAATTACCAAGTATTTATTCGGATCTACATCTTCGATCTAAAAATCTAACGAGTATGATTTTAAATATTTTTTATTATATTAATAGTGTGTAAATTATGTTATATTATATTATGTATTGGTGAAGACCGCAAATTCTATCTTATTTTTAATAGATTATTAAATTTATTTATAATGCGTCTATAAAAATGTGATGATATTAAATTCTTTGACTTTTATCCATGAAGATGCAAGAAAAACTATCTTAATTTAGACAGAATAATTTTACACTTTAAAAATATCTCTCTCTTTTCCCTTCTCTTTTCGGTCTATTTATAGACCTCTACCAACATTCTAAAAGCTTCATAATTAATTCTTCACGCTAGGCTGATCTTTGGGCTCGTCCTGGATATGGGCCCATTTCATTTACTCTGAGATCGGGCTTTCAGACTGATCTTCCGATTCTGGGCCTAATAAGTGATGATTCGATTGAACCAAGTCTTCTTTCCATACCCGTTTTCAGTAATCTGGGTTGTGCTCGGCCCAAGTCATTTTTGGTATCCTCATCTGCCCCCATAATCTCTCCCTAATTGATTAGATTGAGATTATCGAAGGGACTCAATCATGATGAGACTGCTCGAGGTGATGACGTGGGGAGGCGAATGGTTGGCTCAAAGACCCACGTTTTGAGACTTGAAGCACCATCATTGCCATGGTTCTTGGGATATCGAGCCACTTTCTCTTTAAAACCTCAAACCATCATCTTTTGTCTTCACTCTGCCTTTCTCACCTTTACCTTTGAGTGTAGTATCTTTCAACCACTTCCGTTAACAACCAGTCTTCTTTGGTAAGGTCTTCTTGTCTTCTCAGGTGAGCTCTCTTTGTCTTCTTCGGTGAGTTCTTCTTCCATGATTTTTATTTTTCGCTTTACTGGGGTAAACTCTGCAGATCTTTTTTCTAAGGTTAGTTTCATTCCCTTTGTAATACCCCGTAATTTTAAAGAGTTTATTTAAATTAATTTTGTGTTAGGTTAATTATTTAATGTGTAGATTTATTCACCTTTTAATTATATATGTTAAATTATTTAATTAATTTTATTTATTTGTGCATGTAATATTGATTTTATGTTCTATATATTATAATGATTAGTTTAGAAATTTTATTGGTTATGTTTTTGATTAATTAATATTATTTAATTAAAGTATTTAATTTGTATTATATAATAATAATAATAATAATAATTATAATAATAATAATAATAATAGTATTAAATCAATGTAATGATGAAAAAATTAAATATTAGGATAGAATTTCATTTATTATGGTAGAATGGTAGATCAAATAACTTGACTATGATTTGCATTGCCTTAAAGCCATATAGGTGGGAATGTTGAAAGTTAATGTAAATTTAGATATTTGTATTATATATATTATATAAGTTGTATATATATATTAGTTAGCCAACTTACCCTTAAGGCAACTCACTTAAGTTAGAAAGCTTTAAAATTACAGAGAGCTATTTTATAAGAGTGAAAGGAAAAGAGAGGGAGAAAGAAGCTTGGACCGGTGTAGGCGATTTTACCCGACTACGCACAACCGGCGGATTTATTTTAAATCCATAAAGCAAGTTGTTATCTACTTTTCCCCTTTGAATCCATAAATTATTCATTTAATTTATTTCGGGTTTTTAGAGACTAGAAACCATGCTAGGAATTTCAATAAATTAATTTTTAGTTTATTAAAATAATGAGATTTTAATTATTAAAGAGGTTAGATAATTATTTATTAGCCTATGTAATTAAAATATAGCTAAAAATAATTATTTAAGACTTTAGGGATTTTTTTAGAATTTTCTAAGACTTTTCGGGAATTTTCTGTAAATTCCGGCGAGACTCCGGCGAGGTTTTCGGCCACCGGCAGTGAGGAAGGTGACCGGAGTGATCCGGCGTGATACAGCGCACAAGGGTTACTATGCGTGTGCATCAGCAGCCGTTAGATTTAATAGCAATTAGTAAATCAATTGCATGTAACGCAGAACATTGTATATCGATGTACATGCATCAATAGCCGTAGGATTAATTTAGGATCAGTAGATTAATCCAGTGCAGCAAGCCCATGGAGAAGCGGTACAACCGACCAACTAGCACACGCCACGTCAGCAGGAACCATTAATGCGCGCGTGGCAGCGCGTGCGCGCGTGACTGATTCCAGACGCGTGTGGGGGGCGTGTGTAAGCGCGTGCGCGTGTGAGAATAGTGGAGGCGCGTGTGGGAAGCTCTGGGAGGCGCGTGGGGGCGCGTGAGGGACCCCTATAGCTACTGGAAAAGTCCAGAATACCCCTAGGGACTGTTTTGTAAATTCCAGAACCTTAAACTTGGATTTTTAGGTACTGTGTTGGTATTTACGGGTTTAACGGGCAACGAAATTATTATTTTAATACCCGTTACTTATTCTTATGGACGATTAATCTTTTCTAAGCATGTATTAGCTCGTTTACAGTACGGATATTAATGTGATTTATTTAACGACATTGTTAAATATAAATAGTGTTATTATCTTATTAAATGGTATCAAATATTACTGTTAAATTAAATAATGCCATGGTTTTAGTCATATAAATTATCCATGATATCTTATGGGATGTTTATACTGTTAAAATGATATATAAACTATGATTATTATGCTGTGTGCATTTCAGGAAATAAATGGACTGTTTAATTATGTCGCATTTATATTATATGGATGTGTTGCCATATAGAACCATGTGAGCTGGCTAATAAGTTTAGACTCATTTATACCTTATGCATTCGTTGCTATAGACAGATGTGTGGCTGTCGGGGTATGTGGTTTAATATTATTGGCATGTGTTGCCTAATTGACATGCTCAGTATGTTTAGTAACATTATTGGCATGTGTATATTCATCAGTACTTTAAGAGGAGTTATCACTGTGTAGTTCGTTATAGTCTGTGTTGTCAGTACCGTGCACCATGTATAATAGCTGATTTCCCGGGTAGGGAAAGGCGACACTTAACCACCTAGTGTGAGTCTAAGTGATCACCGTCTATTCTGGTTGAGGTCATGTTATACATTGGATAGTTCCCTTAGGATGTATTCAGATATAGTGCTCATCCGACTCATAATGATTAATTTATTTGATTCTCTGATTTGGGTCATAGTAGAGAGGACTTGCTCATGGGGTTGACCCACCATTGTTGTTATTTCAGGATACGGTCAGTACCCGTACCAAGGTTGAGGTTAGCAGTGAGGGACCACCGTCCGAACTCATCTACTCTTACGATCCAGTTCAGGGTAGAAGTTTTATGTATTACTTCAGTTTCAGTTTTTATTTACTTTTGACGTTGAACTCTCAGGTTTATATTTAGGGATCCTTGACATAGGATTTCCAAGTTGTAATGGAGTACTGTATTAAATAAAGGATGGATGGATGTTGTATTGTTTAGTGTTCCTTTCCTGTCTAAATTCTTTATTTATCATCATTTTGTATTCTATGCTTGTATATTGCCAATGGTTTTTGATATCCCTCGTTTTTCGTGTATAAGCCTGATTAACTTATGCGTGGAAAGTGTTGGGGGTGTCACACCCTTGCTATTTTCCTTAAAAGAAAGAAAACTAAAAATTGAGATATTCTCCGATCTTTTTAATGGCTCCTGATTTGGACGTTCTTTGTTTGTGGAACAAAATTCCTAATGATGTCTCCCTTCGAGTCTATCCCAAGGACCTGGATGAGAGACCCGTGGATGGTTTCCTCCTTGGAGAGATCCTCTTCTCTGTTCTTCATCTGAATGTAATTAGATTTCCTTTACACCCGTTTTTCTTTTATGTCTTTAGCAAATTAGGGTTTTCCCCTCTTCAAGTTAACCCCAATTTCCTTAGGGTAATATCGGTTCTTTTAATTTTAAATCGTGATAGGAATCTAGATCTTGATATCATAGATCTTCCTCTCTGCTACTGAGTCATGAAAATCAGAACCAATGACGTGTACTTCCACTTCTTTCCCATTGAGAGACGATCTATGTGTACGGATAAACTCTCATCTGAAAAGGGTTGGAGGAAAATTTTAATTAGGGTCAGTGGAAATTGGAGAACTCCATTCTCTCATACTTTCCCTATCCCGACCACTTTCGGAGAGTGCTCTGTCCCTTTATAGAAGAAGTATAAGAAATATCCGACCGACTGCCCCTGTGAAATTTGTCTTCCTCCTTTCTGCACTTTTTTTTTGTAATTGCCTTCGCAGTCCTCATGAAGAATTGGTTTACAGCGTTGGCAGGGCTAGAATTGATCTTCTAGAGAAGAAAGTTCTGAACGACATCCCCTCTGCCACTGACGTGCTTACTTCGGACAATCTTTCTGACATTTCAATCCTTGGTGCTACCATGGAACATATTCAGATTCCTTTGTTCAGCTGAAGAAGACCCTCTTCTGCAGCTGCTCATACGGTTACCCCAGCCACTTCTGTGGCCATTCCAACCGTCTCGGTTATGGCTTAGAACGCTGGGCAGCCTACCATTGAACCCTCTGTATCTACTTCAGTTGAACTTCAACCCACCTTGCCGAACGATGAACCCTCTGAAACTCTAAACGAAACTTCTTCACCTGCTGCTCAGCATGCTGAGGGATCTTCCCTTGTCCGAACAAATGTTTCGGAGAAGAGCCTGGGCAAAAGACCCCAGCTTGAGGGTGGCTCCGACCAAAGTGACCTTCCTCCAGCCCGAAGGGCTCGGTCTTACAAGGTCACCACTATTATTTTTTTTCTCCTCAGATAATCATTCTAGAGGGTGAAGTAGCCAGAACTTCTATCTCTTCCCCAGCAGTGGTCCCCTGGTGCCCCTTACTTAAACAGGATGATGGGTCAATTGTGGCCTCTACAGATACAGTGTTCAAGGATCCTGTCACCTCCTTTGCTTTCTATAAGGGCATTTGGACCCCTAAGGATATAGAGAACCAGGAAAAAATGACCTTCAATGAAATGTTCAATTGCTTTCCCACAGCCGTTGTTAAGGTAGTTCTTTTTTCTTTTGCACTATTTTTCATTCAATTTTCCTGTTTAGATATCCTTGCACTTGTACTTATCAGAACGCTTGTGTTTTTGTGCAGACCCTATTTGGAATGATTATTTTCCAGAGAAATCTTGAGGTGGCTAACAAGAAAATCAAATTCCTCTCTATCGGTCTTGACAGATCTGTTAAAAGGGTGAAGGTAGTAGAAGCCAAAAACACAGAATTACTGGTCAAACTGAATGAATCAGAAAAGGAAATTGATGTTCTGAGGCTGAAAGAGATGCTCTGAAGAACGAGCGAGACTCTCTTCAGGATGAGATGGATGTCCTGAAGATAGAGAAGAATGTTATTCAGACAGAGAGAGACGCTCTGAAAAATGAGAAAGGGAGCCTTCAGCGCACTCTTATTTCCAAACGGTTGACCCACCTATCTCAGAAGAGAAATTCTCGAACGAATGCACCGCTCTGCTGATGTCATAGGCAGAGTTGACGGTGGCATGAAGGTCCTCCATGCTCGTTTCTCTCGTATTGGGGCTCTCAGATATGCCGAAGGGTATAGAGATAGTTTTATTGACCAATCTCTTCCTAAAGGTGAATCAAGCTCTTACGTAGGTCCAGATGAGCTAGACGCATCTTTGGGTATTGATTCGCCGAACGTTTATAAGGATCCACTCCCTACTCCTGCTGAGAATATATTCATTGAGTGCAATGAGATTGCAACCTCAGGGGTTATTCTACCTGTCCGTCCTCTGAGTTTTTCTTCCATCACCACCATTGTTCCTCCCGCCATTGTCGCCACTGATAGAGCTCCTCCAACTGATGAGGTCATCCATCTTAACCCTTTATCCAGAGGTGAGGAAGCAACCAATGATGGGGAAAGAGACAGTGATCCAGTTGACGATGGTAAGGCAACCAATGATGGTGACACAAGCAATGGATTAGGCACAGGAGAAGATGTGATAGAGTAGAGTTTTGATGACTTCTGTACCTGCTTCATTTCATTCCAGTGCCACTTTTTGCATATCATGAACCTTTTACGATGATGAATGAAATAACCATTTTGTTTTGCAAGACATCCCTATTTCAACCTGTACTTAAATAAAATGAGAATTTAATTTCTTCAATTGACTTTTATTTTGCGCAAGTGTTTGACGTTCGGCTCATAGTGCTATTTGCCACTTTATTTGTTAAGTGCTTGGTGCTTAGTTAGAATGCCACTTGCTACTTGACTTTTTTATTTTTACAAGTATTCGACGTTGGCTCATAGTGTCATTTGCCACTTTACTCGGTTAAGTGCTTGGCGTTCAGTTAGAATGCCACTTGCCACTTGATTTTTTTATTTTTACAAGTATTTGGCGTTCGGCTCATAGTGCCTGTAAAGTTTTTGACTTATCTATATATATAATTAGTATAATGACTTTTCAACTGTGGGGCCCACTTGAGATATAAGGGTCATTACAGATCCATTTAATTCCAATTTGCTTTCTCTCTCGGGCAGCTTATATCTCTCTCTCTCGCTGCTTCTGTTTTTTTTCTTTTCTTTTTTCTTTTTCAACTTCAATCCTTGATTTCTCTCTCAATTCTTGGCGGATTTAGGTGCCGTTTGAGGCAAAACGACGAGTACGACGAGCTCTACGTGCTAGTACCAGAAATTCCAGCTTTTGGTTCTCTTTGGGAGCTCGAATTTAAGGACCCATATTAAGGGTTTTGTGCAATCTTGAGGTAGGGGCCCTTAACTCATGATGTTCTTGCTCTTTTGTGAATTATACCTCCTAAATTGTTGAAAAGCATGCTTATTTTTGAATTAATTGTATTAAAGATGATGTAAGTGTTATATGTGAGGTTATGATTAAATGTGTTACTTGAGTTGTATGAGAACATGTTTATTTGACTAATTTTCTTGTCTGATAAATTGATTTACCATGCTTATATTGTTGTAAAACTTGCTAGAATGATATGGGATGGCATGTGTAATTTTCCTAGAGTACTTGTAATGTATGCACAATTGTATAATGTGAAAGCTTTCACTTCCATGGCATTAAGAACATGATGCACATGCATACCATGAGATATGATTGGGAAGATTGTTTTTGAAATGAAAATAGGGAGTTTTGGGAAAAAGTATTTTGATGAAAGTGTTTTTGGAAAACCCGGTCGCCGCAGGGGTACCAAAGGGTCGGAGTGTTAATATAGCCTAGAGGGGACTAGGGAGTCGCCCTAGCGTGGTTGAGCTAGCTGGGCCCCATAATGACGCCGCGGGGTTACCAAGGGTCAGTGACACTAGCCAATCCTCCTCTCGTGTTGCTGCGGGGTCACCAAAGGGCGGGTTATATTAACAGTTTGAAAGTGATGGATTTTAAATGTGAAAACGGGGAGCGACATCGGCATGCATTCGCATTTCATGGCATTGCATTGTTTGTACTTAAGTTTGATTGGAATGTTGTATTATCCCGATATTGTATGATCCCCATTCCCATTGACCTTTTCTATGTTTGGATTCACGGGAATACAAGATGCGTGTCTTAAGTGTCACCTACTGAGCATATAGCTCACCCTGCATACTTATTATTATTTTTAGGTCATGGCAAAGAAACGGCGGATGACAATCCTCCGCAAACTTGAAAGTTGTTAGAAGGTTGTTTGCTATTTTGTATTTTGACCATTCTATATATATTCATAGTTGTGGAAATGTAACTAAGTTAGTATTCATGGCCTTGTAATTTAAGAACGAACTTATCTTTTGTTTAATGTAAATGAAACTAATGGAATCATGGTATATATTTCCATGTAATTGTATCATATAACGTTGTAAGACATGGACTTTAGATCTTAACCATGTATTTTGGGACTGTAATTATGATAATTTGGATTAATTGGTGTGTGCATGTTCTACCATGAGAGGAACTATGCTGAGGTACAACGAACGGATGAATGGAATGCTGGATGATTTTATGTGTTTTGTGTATTGGGACAGGTTGTTGAAGGCCCATTTTTAGGGGAGGCTATGCCGAATTTTTTTAAATTTTGGCATCAGCTAGGGTCGTTACAAATTTGGTATTAGAGCCATGGTTCGAATACCATTAGGACGACGGGTAGAGGCTTGCCTAGGGTTGTCGGGGAAATCATTTGTATTGTTATTTGCTTGTTTGGAAAAGTGTTTTGCTATATGAAAAAGCATGCTCAACTACTTACTTGTTTACGTGTTTATATGCCTATATTAATGTGTTCATTGCATAGTATTACATGCTAAATGTTTGTACAGTATGTTTTTGCGTTGGGTTGTTTACTGTTGGACCTTAGTGTTATTGTTATTGAATTGTTTCCTTTGTTTTATAGAACGATGTCACTGCGTGACGAAATTAGGGAAGTTGGCCCTAGATCGACTAGGGGTGATGTTGGTGAGAATTCCAGCTCCAATCCGGAGGAGCTAAATGATGAGGACACACTTCTTAGGGACTTGATTCCCCCGAGAGCTGTCCCTACAAGGAGGGATAATGTTGAAGCACCCGTAGAAGTGGATGAAGGTTCTGTGGCACTGGAGTTTAATCGTTTGTTGCAAAATGTCGTGAGGGCAACGATTGCTGCTTAGTCGCAGTCGGCACCACAACCTACAGTTCAAGTTGAGGAGACGCCAGCTCAGAAGCGTCTCAAGATTATTAAGGGGTTTTCTCAGCTGATACCGGTTATGTTTGAGGGCGGTGCGGATCCAATGATAGCAGATGACTACATGGAGCAAGTTGAAACTCAATTGACTTCTATAGATGTGACAGAGGATCATTTGAAGATCATCCTAGCTACTTATAAGTTTGCTAAGGATGCTAAATTATGGTGGAAGTCAGTTACGAGCCGATACAAGGTAGAAGAGATGAGTTGGGACAAGTTTAAGGACTTGTTTTATGAAAAGTACTTTCCGCTTTCCAAAAGATGGGAGTTACAAGACCAATTTCATAACCTTATCCAAGGGAGCAAGTCAGTGGCAGAATATGAAAACAAGTTCACTTCACTTTTTCGCTTTACTCCAGAAAGGGTGAGAGATGAAGTTAACAAGACTCGGAAGTTTGTTTCTGGTCTTAATGATCGGATGAGGCCGTTGATCACAGCACAGTTCATTAAGGTTTACTCTGAAGCAGTGGAAAGGGCTTTGATGCTGGAAGCTGATAATAAAGAGAAGGATGCAAGAAGAGAGCAGTTGTAGCAAAAGAGGGGTGCAGGGCCATCTTCAGAAGGATATTCTTGGAAAAGGAACAGGGGCGGTCCATCTCAGTTTCAGGGATAGCAGTCTGTACGATCTGCTCCTATCACTCCGTTGCCAGCTGGGTCTGATAGGAGTGCAGTTGTTTGCTTTCAATGTCAGCAGCCTGGGCATTACAAGTCCAGTTGTCCTATGAGATTGACTTCAGTTTCTTCAGCTCCGAAGGCTTGTTATGGGTGTGGCCAGCAGGGCCATTTGATTCGGGACTGTCCGAGTCAGGGAGCAGGCACCACTAGTGGCAGAGGGTCACGGCAGAGGCCGTTACAGTCGGCTACGGTTCAATCAGGTTTCAGACTACCGCCACCACCACAGCCTGCCTTGTCTTCTCAAGGTTCACGACTAGCTAGGAGGGATACTCCTACTGTGTCGGCACAACAGTCTGGTGTTCAGATTAGTGGTTCACAGGCACAGGCACCGCAGGGGCGTGTCTTTGCCCTTGCATCACCGACTGATGCATCTCCTGGATCTTCAGTTCTCCGGGGTATATTTCTAGTGTTTGGTTCTTGGGCCCGTGTTTTGTTTGATTCTGGTGCATCTCATTCTTTCATTTCATCATCATTTGCACTTGCATCGGGGTTAGAGGTCAGTTTTATGGATCGGGCGTTGTGTGTTGATACGCCAGTTGGAGTTTCATTGTCTTTGAGCCGAGTCATAAGGGACTGTTCCATTGTGATAGCCGGGCGGACTTTTGTGTTTGACCTTATCCTCCTAGAGATGACTAGCTTTGATGTCATTCTCGGGATGGATTGGTTAGCTTCCTTTCATGCCACGATCGACTGTTACAGAGGAAGGGTTACAGTTTGTACTCCCGAGGGAGACTGTTTCTTTTTCGTGGGAGATCGGAATGATTCCCACATTTCATCGTTTTATGGAATTCGTGGATAGAGTCGTGGTGATTACTATTTGGATACTCTTATAGCCGAAGAGGATGATGTTGTGGAAGAATATTATCCTGCAGTTGTTCGTGATTTTTTGGATGTGTTTCTGGAGGATTTGACAGAGTTGCCTCCACACCGAGAAGTGGAGTTCTCTATTGAGTTAATGCCAGGTACCGCGCCGATTTCTATAGCACCGTATCGTATGGCACCAGTTGAATTGGAGGAATTAAAAAGACAGCTTGATGATTTGAGGATGAAAGGTTTCATCCGACCGAGTGTGTCACCATGGGGCGCACCGATCTTGTTTGCTAAGAAGAAATATGGTTCTTTGAGGTTGTGCATCGATTATCGGAAGTTGAATCGCGCCACCATCAAGAACAAGTATTCTTTGCCAAGGATAGATGATTTATTTGATCAGTTGAGGGGAGCCAGTTGTTTCTCCAAGATTGACTTGAGGTCCGGCTATTACCAGTTGCGGGTTAGGGATGAGGATATCCCGAAGACAGCATTCCGTACACGGTATGGACACTATGAGTTCCTTGTTATGCCTTTTGGCTTGACTAATGCTCCAGCGGCATTCATGGACTTAATGAACCGTGTCTTTTACGATTACTTGGACTAGTTTGTGGTAGTTTTCGTGGATGACATTCTTGTGTATTCACGATCTCGGGAGGAACACGAGATCCATTTAAGTATTGTTTTACAGATTTTGCGGGAGCACCGGTTGTATGCCAAATATGAGAAATGTGAGTTTTGGCTACAAGAGGTGAAGTTTTTGGGACATATTGTTTCAGAAGGCGGAGTGTCAGTTGATCCATTAAAGATTAAAGCTGTTTTGAATTGGGAGCAACCCAAGAATGTGTTTGTGATCCGTAGTTTTCATGGTCTAGCGGGTTACTACCGGAGATTTGTGAAAGATTTCTCCTGTTTGGCAGCGTCTATGACCCGTTTAACATGGAAAGGGATTAAGTTTGCATGGAATGAAGCCTGTGAGTCATCTTTTCAGGAATTGAAGACAAGATTGACTACGGCTCCAGTGTTGGTGATACCTGAGCGTGGCTTGGGTTATGTGATCTATTGTGATGCTTCACGTGATGGTTTAGGGTGTGTGTTGATGCAGGATGGTAGAGTAGTGGCTTATGGGTCTCGACAGTTGAAGACTCATGAGTACAACTACCCTACTCATGATTTGGAGTTGGCGGCAGTTATGTTTGCTTTGAAGTGTTGGAGACACTACTTGTATGGTGAAAGATTCGAGTTGTACTCGGATCATAAAAGTCTCAAGTACCTTTTCTCCTAAAAGGACTTGAACAATAGACAGAGAAGATCGGTTGAATTCTTGGAAGATTATAATTTTGACTTGCAGTATTATCCGGGCAAGGCAAATGTGGTAGCAGATGCCTTAAGCCGAAAATCTCGTGAAACTTTGGCCTGTCTAGTTATTCGGAAGTGGAAGATGCTTAAGGATTTGGCAGAGATGGGATTGTATTGTTTTGATGACGATGTTGACAGCGAGCTGGAATTCTTGTTTAGTCTTATGGCTCAGCCTACTCTTGTTGTACGAGTGATTGAGTCACAGAGACAAGACCCGGATTTAGATGCCATTCACGCTTTGATCTCCAGTGGTGAGACAGTGAAAGATTGGGCTTTGTATACAGATGGGGGTCTACGGTTCAGGGGTTTGTTGGTGGTTCCTACTGTTTGTCGTGAGGACGTCTTACGGGAGTTTCACACTTCCCGCTTTGCAGTTCATCCAGGTGGTACCAAGATATATCACAATTTGAGACGTCAGTATTGGTGGAACGGGATGAAAAAAGATGTTGCACAGTTTGTGGCTAGATGCCTTATCTGTCAGCAGGTGAAGGCCGAGCATCAGAGGCCAGCCGGTTTGTTGCAACCATTACCTGTAGCGCAATGGAAATGGGAGCATATTGCTATGGATTTTGTGATAGGTCTTCCAAGGTCACGAAGGGGCAATGAGTCCGTATGGGTCATTATTGACAGATTGACCAAGACGGCTCACTTTTTGCCTATTAAGGCAACAGATGATGCAGAGAAGCTTGGTATTCTTTATGTGAAGGAGATTGTAAGGTTGCATGGAGTTCCAGTAACCATTGTTTCAGATAAGGATGCTAAGTTCACTTCGAAGTTTTGGGAAGGACTTCAAGCAGCGTTTGGCTCAGCGTTGCACCTAAGTACGGCATTCCATCCACAGATTGACTGTCAGTCGGAGCGTACTATCCAGATTTTGGAGGATATGCTTCGGGCATGTGTGCTTGACTTGGGTGGTAATTGGGAGGATCACCTTCCACTTATTGAATTTGCCTACAATAACAGTTATCAGGCGAGCATTCAGATGGCTCCATTTGAGGCGTTGTATGGTAGACCTTGTAGGTCTCCTGTTTGTTGGATTGAGGTAGGTGAGACAGCCGCCTTAGGACCTGACATTGTACTCGAGACTACTGAGAAGATTAAGTTGATAAGATAGAGGTTACTTACAGCTCAGAGCCGACCGAAGAGTTATGCGGATAAGCGGAGACGGTCGTTATCCTTTGAGGTGGGAGACCACGTTTTTCTTCGGGTTTCTCCACGGAAGGGATTGATGAGATTTGGGAAAAGCGGCAAGTTGTCGCCACGATTTATTGGACCGTTTGAGATTTTGGACCGTGTAGGAGAGGTTGCCTACAGACTTGCTTTGCCACCACAGTTGGATAGGGTCCACAATGTTTTCCATGTATCGATGTTACGGAAGTACGAGCCAGATCCATCTCACATTTTGAGTTGGGTTGATGTAGATATTGATGAGGATGTTTCCTACGAGGAAGGACCAGTTCAGATTCTTGACACACAACAAAAGGTGTTGAGGAACAAGACGATACCAATGGTAAAAGTCCTTTGGAGACACCACGGAGTCGAGGAGGCTACTTGGTAGCTCGAACAGGAGGTTCGCTCCAAGTATCCAGAGTTGTTTTTTTCTCCAGGTATGTCTTGATTTCGGGGACGAAATCTTTTAAAGTTGGGGAGAATGTAAAGTTTTTGACTTATCTATATATATAATTAGTATAATGACTTTTCAACTGTGGGGCCCACCTGAGATATAAGGGTCATTACAGACCCATTTAATTCCAATTTGCTTTCTCTCTCGGGCAGCTTATATATCTCTCTCTCGCTATTTCTGTTTTTTTTCTTTTCTTTTTTCTTTTTCAACTTTAATCCTTGATTTCTCTCTCAATTCTTAGCGGATTTAGGTGCCGTTTGAGGCAAAACGACGAGCACTACGTGCTAGTACCAGAAATTCCAGCTTTTGGTCCTCTTTGGGAGCTCGAATTTAAGGACCCATTTTAAGGGTTTTGTGTAATCTTGAGGTAAGGGCCCTTAACTCATGATGTTCTTGCTCTTTTGTGAATTATACCTCCTAAATTGTTGAAAAGCATGCTTATTTTTGAATTAATTGTATTAAAGATGATGTAAGTGTTATATGTGAGGTTATGATTAAATGTGTTACTTGAGTTGTATGAGAACATGTTTATTTGACTAATTTTCTTGTCTGATAAATTTATTTACCATGCTTATATTGTTGTAAAACTTGCTAGAATGATATGGGATGGCATGTGTAATTTTCCTAGAGTACTTGTAATGTATGCACAATTGTATAATGTGAAAGCCTTCACTTCCATGGCATTAAGAACATGATGTACATGCATACCATGAGACATGATTGGGAAGATTGTTTTTGAAATGAAAATAGGGAGTTTTGGGGAAAAGTATTTTGATGAAAGTGTTTTTGGAAACCCAGTCGCCGCGGGGATACTAAAGGGCCGGAGTGTTAATATAGCCTAGAGAGGATTAGGGAGTCGCCCTAGCGTGGTTGAGCTAGCTGGGCCCCATAATGACGCCGCGGGGTTACCAAGGGTCAGGGACACTAGCCAATCCTCCTCTCGTGTCGCTACAGGGTCACCAAAGGGCGGGTTATATTAACGGTTTGAAAGTGATGGATTTTAAATGTGAAAACGGGGAGCGACATCGGTATGCATTCGCATTTCATGGCATTGCATTATTTGTACTTGAGTTTGATTGAAATGTTGTATTATCCCGATATTGTATGATCCCCATTCCCATTGACCTATTCTATGTTTGGATTCACGGGGATACAAGATGCGTGTCTTAAGTGTCACCTACTGAGCATATAGCTCACCCTGCATACTTATTATTATTTTTAGGTCATGGCAAAGAAACGGCGGATGACAATCCTCCGCAAACTTGAAAGTTGTTAGAAGGTTGTTTGTTATTTTGTATTTTGACCATTCTATGTATATTCATAGTTGTGGAAATTTAACTAAGTTCGTATTCATGGCCTTGTAATTTAAGAATGAAATTATCTTTTGTTTAATGTAAATGAACTAATGGAATCATGGTATATATTTCCATGTAATTGTATCATGTAACGTTGTAAGACATGGACTTTAGATCTTAACCATGTATTTTGGGACTGTAATTATGATAATTTGGATTAATTGGTGTGTGCATGTTCTACCATGAGAGGAACTATGCTGAGGTACAATGAACGGATGAATGGGATGCTGGATGATTTTATGTGTTTTGTGTATTGGGACATGTTGTTGAAGGCCCATTTTTAGGGGAGGTTATGCCGAATTTTTTTAAATTTTGGCATCAGCTAGGGTCGTTACAGTGCCATTTGCCATTTTACTTGGTTAAGTGCTTGGCGTTCGGTTAGAATGCCACTTGCCACTTGACTTTTTTATTTTTACAAGTATTTGGCGTTCGGCTCATAGTGCCATTTGCCACTTTACTCGGTTGAGTGTTTGGCGCTCGACTAGAATGCCACTTGCCACTTGACTTTTTAATAAGTGTTTGACATTCGGCTCATAGCGCCGTTTGCCACTTTACTTGGTTAAGTGTTTGCGCTCAGCTAGAATGCCACTTGCCACTTGATTTTTTTATTTTTACAAGTATTCAGCGTTCGGTTCATAGTGCCATTTGCCACTTTAGTCAGTCGGATGTTTGTTTTGGTCTTCTCCTTCATCGCGACCATAGACGTCTTCCTTGAGTTGGCAGCTTATTCTTCTTCCAAGCGCACAAAACCATCAGCTCTTTCATTCAGTTCGTTCATTCAGCTCGTCCATGGTCCTCGGCGTATTCACCACTAGATTTGTGTAGAACAGTGTCCCTCTGTTAATTGCTAGTTTGAACGTTTGAACCGCCGTGGATGGATGGCATTCTATTACCATGCTTTTGATGAGGTTGAATCTGGTGAGGAAAGCTTGGAGACGTTCATCTTCGTGCTGCTTCATTGTAAACAGACTTGAAATATCTTTGGCCGGACGCTTATTCCCATAATATTGGCTTATGAATCTGTTACATAGGTTTCGGAAGCTATCCACTGAGCCTCTTGCCAAGTTCTTGAACCAATTGAGTGCCGATCCGGTTAGGCTTATAGGAAAGCACTTGCACATTAAAGGATCATTTTCTATGTTCAGAACCATTTTCAGTTGAATATGGTAAACATGATCGATCGGATCGCTCGTTCCATCGAACAAAATGAAAAATGGCATGGAAAACTTTCTCGGATTCGGAGCATTCAGGATCTCGCCTGTAAACGGTGAATCGACTGTCCGCGCTGCCGAACGGAGAGCTTCATTCTCCCTTGGAAACCTCGATAATACCTTTTGATCAACAGACCTCCTTTTCGAACTTTTATAGTTATATATGGCCATTGACGGCCGGTAGAGTGGATCGAACGATCTCTCTTCCGTTGACTCCCTCTGCTATGACGACGTTGCCTTATTACGACCGAACTCTATTGCCTCCTTTCGCATAAGCCTCTCGTGATAAGGATCGAACGCCATGGCTTCCTCTGGCTAGATCTGTTCACGGTGCGGATTAATCTCCATGGCTCATTCTCGCCTGATCTGTTCAAGATGTGGATCCAAATGAACAGATCCTTCTCGGTCTTTTACATGATGGACATTTAGCGGAAAATCATCTGGCCTGATCTCTTTGCGATGAAGATCCAGGTGAGCGTTTCCTTCTTACTTTCCCTAGTGAGCAATATTCCATTGCAGAACTCTCTCTCCTACCGGAGGCGGTCGTGGAATAGCCGGAACTTCTCGACGTTCCATTCCAGCTCTTAATTCCGCATTCTCTCTTCTAGGGGTGGCAAAAGTTGACACGACCAGCCAATACGACTCGAACACGACACGAGTTAAATGGGTTTGGGTTGACCTTAAACGGATTCGAGTCATAAACGGAGTGACACAATTAACTCGTTTAGTTAATCATATCGTGTTTGAGTTGAGGGGTTCAACTCGTGTAACCCATTTATACACGTTTAATTATATATATCGTAAATAAATTTCTATTTAAGTTCTAAAATTACTATATAAACTCATGTCTTATAATTTAAAGTTTTGTAAACTATAAACTATTTAGTAATTTGGTTGATTAAAACTTATATTTTTTTTAAGATTTATTTTTATTAAGTATTATTAATAATACATATATACATATATATATATGTTGTGTAAATAGGTCATTAAACGGGTTACACGTGTAATCCGTTTAATAAACAGGTCGTGTTAGTGTTAAGAGTTTCTAACACGATTATTAAACGGGTAGTGTTCGGGTTGAGCTGTTTAGTATAATATCCTTAAGTTGACATGACACGATTACGACTCGCGAACACGAATTGCTACCCCTACTATCTTCTCAGAGCTTCAATCATGCTCATCAATTCATCGAGCTTTGTTTGCTGTTCATTCTCTTGTGGATTAGAACTCTCATTTCCTATCATCGTTCCTGATCGGAGTAGAGTCATCAACGGTGAATTCTTGATCAGACCTGAACTCTGCTAATGTGAATATACTAGATCTAGTCTCGGCCTGGCTGTGATACCCCTCGGATCCGAGACACGGGTTGATCAAGCCCAGGCCCAAATCCGAGGGATATCAGACAATTAATATTTTAAAAACGAATACGGAATACAAAGTGATTAAAGAAATAATATAATGAGCGGAAAGAAACTAAAATAAATCCTCAAATATAAATATTTAAATCTTGACAATCCAAACTCCATAAGTTTAACAACTCGGGAATCCATCTCTAGTGGACCCCTAATAAAATCCCAAACTGCATGGAAGAAAACTGAAGATAAAATTCAAATCTAATATCTGGAAAGAAGTCCTACGTTGTTAGTAGAATAGAAGTCTGTATCTGCTCTGCACGATCAAACTCTAACCCTGGAACTGACGAGTACCTGAAAAATATAAGGGTGGGTCAGGCCCACATGCAAGTCCTGATCTACTACAATCCAAATAGGAATTCGATACGCAGATACATACTAGAAAGACTCAACAATATCTAGAGTAGTCCATATATGTATAAGTACACACTATAGGACACTCACTAGTCCAAAAAGGCCTGTCTCAGCCTGAATAGAAATACCATGCAAATCGCACATACTGTGGTCATGTGTATCTAGACCTACCAGGGAACAACACCTCTGTTCAGCTATCCATCCTAGGCAATATACGCACCCTAACCATGGTCCTGAGACTCAAGCTCATACCATGACACATATAATAAATATATAAAGTCCGTGTCCTCCTATTACAAAATATCAACCATCTGAAAAGTGGTTTGATAAATGTAAAGCAAATCCATCCTGAAACCATATTAAGTCATTCAATTATTTGATTGATATGACACAAGTAGGTGATGGACTTAACTCATAGGGTTAATCCATACCTTAATCCAAATTAGGTAGGATTTAGTGTTTGACTAATCCATACCTAGTATGTCACCGTCCCATACCGGTACATACAAATTCTCCATATAGCATAGTTATTAAAACAACACTATATAATCAACAACCATCCTCCAGTATATGCATTGGTATAAATTCATACATATATCAATATTAGGTATTCACTACAGAACCTAAATATCATGCTCCAATCATTTAAACAGCTAGAATAAGACATAGCATTTGAATCCTCCAAAATAGCTAATAAATTGATACATATTAAACAAGTTAAATGTCAATTTAAATCCAACTAAGTATAGATAAATATAATTAATTTACTATACTTATAACACAGTAACAATATAGGGTTATATATAATTGAATTATATATAAAAACTTTGCCAAGTTCCAGTTATATAAACCTAGCAAAAACAGTGCAACGTATAGCCATTATTTGATCTGTTCATTGCTCCTACCCTTAAACCATTATGGTATTAAATGTTTTAAACATTTATTTAAGTCCCTAAAATTTAATTACATCTCACAGTAGCTTTTAAACAGCTTCAGAAAACACTGCACAGCCAAACAACCCCTTAAAACCAAATATGTGCGCAATAAAAGAGAGCAGGCTCAAATTAAACATTGAGCCTGCTCAATTTTCCACTTGGAGCCGGCTCCATTAGCATTGAGCCGGCTCCAAACAAAGATAGAGCCGGCTCCTTTGCCTTTGAGCCGGCTCTAAGGCTTTTTAGAGCCTGCTCAATTCCCTTCAGTAGCCTTTTGCCCGTTCTAGCTTCATCTTCTCCAGCTCCGGTGATTACAGGGCCTCTGAGGTGTTTCTAAAACTTTGTTCTAAGTTCAAGCTCAGTCCTAGGCACATATTAAACCACTGATATTCAACTAAAACATGCATCGAACACAAGCTTTAAAGCTACGATTACAAAACCTCTGTTGTCTAATTTTAAGCAAGTTCCAACAGAAATTTATTTCAGTTTAATTTAGTGCAACTAAATCATGTTCTAAGAATTTGTTCTGGAGTTCAAAGTCAGTCCCAGATTAGTTACAAGGCATCAAGTCGCATCCCTAATCTCAACCATCAAAGCTTAATCGTAACCCATAGAAGGAAACAAAAACAGAATAGTAAGATCATGCAAAACAATTAATTCACGAGATTAAACATAAATTCCTATATGCACAAAACATGTTATTATGTTTATTTACAACCGTTTTAGCATTTATTAAATCTCTGGAGTCCAACTAGTCATGCACAGAACACGAACTAACGGGAGAGAGAAGAACAGAACTTGCCTTTGAATTTCAGATTTGAAATTCTAATTCACCGTCTCTGTAAGCTATGTTCGTGTCCTATACTGCAAGTTTGCTCCTCCAATGCCTTGGTTCAACCCCAAAAACACCTTTCCTTCCTCCTTCTTGGTCCAACCTTGGTTTAAACCTCCTCTCTTTTCTCTTTCTGTATCTCACTATTCTTTGTAGAACTCTGTTACGTAAATTGGTTTTATTGAATTTTCTAAAACCCTAAACCCATATGCGATTATATTTATAGACTTAAACATTAACCCTAATCCATAAATAACTTGGCCCATTGAATATTCTAGGTTTAAAACAGTGTCAGCTAAACTAGAAACATAAAACCCTAAATTCAGATAAATAAAATAAAATAATTAAATTAAAGCAAATAAATAATTAGATGCCCTAAAACAATTTAAAATAATTAAACCACACCAAAGAAATAAACAAATGCAATTTAACCAATTGATTACATAAAATACAATTTAAACAATTAATTAAATAAAAATACTATTTAAACAATTTATTAAATTCCAGGACTGTCCCTTTTAAAATTAGGGGTATTACACTGATTGAATTCTGATCTCCTTCGGTTGAATCTGAATCTTTCCTACCGTGAACACGTCTGATCTGGCTCCGCAAAGTAGATCGTGATTGTGCAGATCCAACTTCAATTTCCAAAGATCAATTAAAACCAAGCCTCTACAAGACAGATCACGATCTTCGCCGATCAGAATCCAACTTCCAGAGATCAAGCTTCTTCTTCACAAATCAATCTCGATCGTTTCTCACAGACGGCGCCTTTGAAGATGCAAGAAAAATCCTCTCTTAATTTGGACAAAATAATTTTACACTTCAAAAACATCTTTCCATTTTTTCCTCTTTTTTCGATCTATTTATAGACCTCTGCCAACATTCTAGAAGCTTCCTAACTAACTCTTCATGCTGTGCTGATTCTTTGGGCTCATCTTGGATATGAGCCCATTTCCTTTGCTCTGAGATTGGGCTTCCAGACTAATCCTCCGGTTTTGGGCCTAATAAGTGCTGATTTGATTGAACCAAGTCTTCTTTCCATACCCGTTTCTGGTAATCTGGGTCGTGCCCAGCCCAAGTCATTTTTGGTATCCTCAATCAAACAATCCAATTAGTGAATCAACAAAAGTTAAAAGGGTTAGTAATATCGTTTTACATGCAAAAATGATTAATTTTTAGGATGTGAGTGAAAAATGAATTAAACATTTGTAATGTGAACTATAGTAATATTTAAAATATATATATTTTCATATGATATTTGTCCAAACTTCGGAGGATGTAGTGAAACTGACCTTAATTTGGGAGCAAAAATATGCGGCCCGTCAAAACAGAACTTCATAAGAAAGATTGAAGGTTACACGAAGAGGCCACATTTTGCAAGATAAATTGACAATCCTACACTGCCACATTTCATCTCAACCAAACATTCGTATGGATTTCCTAGGCTAATGTTGGACAAACACGACCCATTTCGTTCGAGTGCTTCGTAAATTGTCAATTGAATTTTTGCACATGTGATAGAAAGTGTGGTCACACAAGAAAAGAACCATCCACATTTTATCACTATAAGAATTATATCATGGGAATAGAATGTGTAGCAGTATGGATATTGAAATGATTGACCACTTGGGCTGAAGAAACATGACTGGACGGGCTGTGGGCCCAATCACACAAAGCAATTGGAGAAACGAACAATCATTTGACAATGGAAACGACGGCATAGAAGATTTACCCAAGCCCATGGGTGTTGAAATGGACCTGCTTCACGATACTTCTTTTTTTGAGAACTTTTCCCCCAATACCTACCTTGCATTAGGTGGAGTCAGCTTTGGGAAGCTAAAAATGTTTTTATTTTTTTATTTTTTTATAAATATATATATAAATATTTTTATATGTTTTACACTACTTAAACTTCCAGTAATACCTATATTCAAACGTTCTACCGCTCAAAGATGATGAACATCTGTATATAAAATTATATACAGTACTATTTTGTTATGATGACTGATAAACAGAATTTACGAGAAAAATATTTATACAATATATTTGCATGGAAACATTCATAAAATTGAATTTGGGAGCCAAAATATGTGGCCAGTCAAGCACAAACTTGAGTGGTTTGAGTCCAAGTCCTTGTGAATACGACCTTTTTTTTTTTGGAACACTTGCGCACTATATAAGTGTTGCAAATTTGCATGATAAAAGGGAGGAAATAATAATGATCGGCAACTGGTGTCATTCACGTTAATTTCATGGTGGGTCCATGTCAATATTGGTGTCCAAGCCCACACGCAGAGCAAAAAGTGTCAAAGTAGTCATTTTGTCCATGTGTTGGAATTGGACCCTTTGAAATTCATATATATATTGTCCAACAACATCTAATATATTTTTTGAAAAAATTACACTAACCTCTGTCTAATTCAGCAATATTACAAACACTTTTCCTATATACTAAAAATTGCACTTATTATCTTTAAAATATATGGTTTGGTTAATTAAACAGTCTCTCTTGCAATTAAAGATAAACATGGACAAAAGTTACTTATGTAAACAAAATAATTATTCAAAATCTCATTTTTATTTATTTATATATATATATCCTTTAAATGTGTAAATACAATAAAGAATAAATTATTAGTAAATTACACCGAGTTCAACATAATTTACCCATTTTTATTTAATTATTATTGTTGTACTAGATACCCTATAATTCTTCTACCCAGATTCGTCTCTTTGTAGATCCTTCTTGGTAGCAGCATGTGGGCTGCCCTGCATCAGCCTATTTGGACCACGTTTGAAGCTCAGATTTCTAGCTTCTTGTTATATACTGTATATAGATATATATGTGTACACACGGAAAACAAAATCATTGGTAAGATGGTAATGGTGGACCACTTGACTTTCTCTGCGTCTAGAATTGACTCGCAACCTAACTTTCGTGTGCTAGCTTCTTTGGATTTTTCAATTCCTATGGGCATAGTCGATCGATCGATTAAAAATAATAGAGATTATTACATGTAAATGGTGTTAATAATTTATATTTATTATTTAATGAAATTAAAGTCTTATAATTTTAAAAAATGAGGACATAAAAAAAATTACTGTTTATCCTTGTAGAGATACTACATTTAGGCACATGAATATCATTTTTTGTGTTTATCCTTGTAGAGGTACTACATTTAAGCACATAGATATCACTTTTTGTGCTGCACAAAAAAGTGGTACCTGATGCATAAAAAGTGATACATATATGTGAATAAAAGTGGTATTTCTATGCCTAAAACAAAAATGGTACCTGCGTGCACAAAAAGTAATACCTATGTGCCTAAAAGTGGTATCCACGTGCACAAAAAGTGGTACTTATGTGCCTAAAAATGATATCTTTGTGAGAGTGAATAATATTTTTCCAAGTCCACGTTTTTTGGTCAACTCTATTTTTTCGAGACTAACTTTGCCTCAATCAAATGGTAAATGTGGGTCATTAACACTATTTATATGTAATAATCCCAAAATAATATTAGAAGAATAGAGAATGTACAGGTAACAATTATAAGAACAACTTTACTTACAAATAATAATTTAATAATAATAATAATTATAAGAGCAACTTAGCTGAATTTTTTCCTAGTTGGTTATAAAAATTTGCATCTGTAAGGAAATAGTCCAATGGTATAACCTTTTTATCTTGAGAAGGAGGGAGTGTGAGCAGGAGCCTAGTTCATGTTATGTTGTAATTGTTAAGAATTATATCTCAAATTCTATTGTAATCACGTTTCTATTTTACAGTGTATTATATAGGGTATATGGTAATTTCTTATTAGGCAAGTCATGATTTTTGTAAAATTGTAATCCTTATTCAACAAGGAATAAGGGTTTAGGTCTCTATAAATAGATACCTATGTACTAGGTTTTTTATTGAGAATTATGAGTTGGGAGAGATGTAGCCTTAAGAAGGGTGGAGTTAATGGGTAGAGGTAGAGTTATAGATTTGGTAGAGTAAATATACCGAAAACTCGGTCAAGAGTTTGTGTGTATGATTCGGTGTTAAAAATTTTCTATTATTATAATATATATATCTCCATGGATGTAATCCTATTTTTGGGTGAACTAGGGGCGGAGCCAGTAGCTTGCCACTTGTTCCATGCTAGCCCACCCCCTAAAAATATATTTTTTTTAAAAAAATATTTCCAATTCGTCTTCTTCTTCTTCTTTTTCTTTTCTTTTCTTTTCTTTTCTTTTTTTTTTTTTTTTTTTTTCCTTACACTACTTTTTCTTTCATTTTTTTTTTTTTATTCTCTTCAAATGAACCCTATCTTCAATTAAACTACAATTTTTTTCCTTCAAAGTTCTCCCATATTTTTGTTTATTATTTTTTCTTCTTCTTTGCTTTTAATATTTTTTTCTCCAAAAAAATTCTTCTTCTTAGACTTATGTACTTTGTCTTCATTGATTAGATATTTTTTTTTCATGTTTATTATGCCCCCTAATCAAATTTTTTCTTCCCCTCCTTTTGCTTCGTCTTTGCCCCCAACAGTAATTCCCTAGTTTTGAAAAGCAGATTGGGACAAAATCATGCAATAGCGGTGTAGACAAAAGTCTGATATGACCAAAACCCACATGCAAATTTAGATCCTTGGAGGAAAGACAAGGAAAAGTAAATGAAGACCCATGGATGACCAGCCTACAACTTATAACTTTCCTTTATTTTCACTGTTTTGGCGGCATACTTATACTTACTATTCTCAAGGACAGACAACTTCTACCATGCTTCTTTCTACATTTCATTCATGTCACTGCTTCCTTATTCATATGCTGTCATGAATGATGTATATAGTTTCAGATTCTCAAAGTTCCCATTCAAAAAGGTTATTGGTATAGTCATTTTTTCAAAAGATAAGTGCTTTTAAACAAAAGGAAGATAGATATACAGGATGAAAATGTTGGAGTGCTTTCATTTCACATTTAAATTGCTATTCTTTTGGGAAGTCATCCATCATATTCTGCAAAATCTAGTCACCCAATTACCATAGTCTTTGTTGCCCACTTATTCTTATTTAATTATATTTTCTCAACAACCTTCTGCCTTGGATAATCAAGTTTGGGGTGAAAAAGTATCACTTTCACAATTTACAGGGTACCATTATGTGTTAAATTATTGTTGCAGAGCACATTCCTGGCAAGATCAATTCTTCTGAATTTTTTTTTGTTCTAAATTGAATGCTCCGTTTGGTATAATGGAAAAAAAAATTGAATTAGAGAAGAGAATGAAAATAATATCTTATTCTGTTTCTTATAAGAGAAGAGAAGAAAAAGTGATAATTATAAAGAAAATTTTAAATAGCATACTATAATAGCATTGTCTTTCATATTTTGTGTCTTCTCGCCATATTTCTTATCAAATCGAGCAAAACTATAAGAAAACTTCCACTTCTAAATAAAATAATGTAAATATTTTGTTTGTATTTTTTTTGTCTCTCAAATAATTTACTTATTCACTTTGTTCCATAACTTATCCTTGTCTTTTACTTTAAGAGATTCAGAAGATACTACTATATGGTAAATAGTAATGATAAAATAACTAATTAAATTAATAAATTATATACTTTTATCTTGTCCCTGATGTATACCAAATATATAATAAATTTGATACAAATACGTGCCTAATTTATGAACCATATTTCTCTCTCTGTTAATATTAGAATAAAACTTTGCCATTTTATTATTATTTTTTTAAAAAAACAGGCAAAATTTTTATTGATCATAAAGCATTACAATTAACATTCAAAGACTCCAACGACCATTGGGCCCATACATTTCAGTCAGCCTCTCCTTTTTCGTTCTGAGCAGCCCAACTAGTCAAGCCATGAACTGCGTAATGGTTTTGCACACGAGGACAAAGAACACTTAGTTTGTAATTATCAAAATAATTTTTTGTTTTTAAAAAATTTAAAATAAAAAATTATACAAAAAAAATTCTGCTTGATTCAGTTTTTTGAAAATTATTTTGTAAAAACTCAGTTATAAAAGACATGTTTTTAGAGTACAGCCTTTTATAACTCTCTGAAAACTGTTATTTGTTTTCTGAATTTTTTATGACTGTTTTCAGAATTACAAATTAAGCGTACCTTTACTTTGAAGCCTCACAAAACAATGAAATAAAATTATCTTAACACCAAGTGTAATTGTGTAAATGGATTATATATATGTTTTAGGATCAATTATACTACTGACCTCTTATGAGGTTTGAAAAAATTATACCGTTTGGTCTTTATTATTTTTAGTTTTTAAAGTGTAAAATGTCTTTCATACCTTTATTTAATTTAATAATATTTTAAGATAAAAAATTTGTCAAACAAAGAGACTATCACATTTTTATTTTTTATTTTTCCAATCTTGTAAACATTATACTACCTTATCTTCTTTTTTTTTTTTTTTTTTTGAAAAGAAAAACCTAATCAAATGTCATTAAGAATTTTTTTTTTAATAATAATATAAAATTGTTATGAAAGTTAATACTTTGCATTTCATGGTATTTTTGTCATTTCATGTCAAAATTTAAAGTTATTGATCAAATGACAACTAAGTCATTTTTTGAATTCATAACTAAATCTCTGGGGTGGTTAAAGTAATAAAAACCAAACGCTACTTGTGTGTAATTTGTTTGAAACTCAAAAAAGGACTGCACAATTTATCCTATATTTTAATTTTAATGTACACAATTATTTAACATTTTTTTTTTTTTCTTTCTCACCACCAATGCCTTGGCTTGAATAGTTTGTTCATTTCCTTCCAAAAGAATGGTTGAGAAGTCAAGTTTTTTACCGGGAGCATATATATATGTGTGTGTGTGTGTGACTAAAATATATATATATTGTTCGTGCATGTGTACTAACATTCTGCTTTAGCATTTACTTGTGTAATGGGATATTGCTTTCCATGTTCAATGGTGTATTAGCAAGCAGAGACTTTATAATAAACCTTAGATAAAATTAATTAATCATAATCACCTAAATTTATCATAAGTATTTTCCTAAAGAAAAATGCTTATCTTGAGAAAGTTATATGAACTTACATTTATGTCCTTTTTTGTTTTGTTTAAAATGAATGTGATGTGTTTATGCCCGACTTAATGATTTAACAGTGAAAAAAGAAGAAGATATATAATTGCCTATATTTCTACCCAAATCTCCCACAAAAATTATTTTTAGTTTACTTTTATTTTCTTGAAAATAAATCAATAATATCTTTCCAATACAAATTTATTTAGACCTATTTATCTATTTAAGAAAACAAGGACAATTTAAGTAAATCATAATATTTTTCTTTTGTAACTTTCATGTGTATCCAAACAATGAATTGGTTTTTATTTTTTTTTATATAAATTAAAAAAAAACACACACACACAATGAAATGCTAATTTTTCACAATTTTCTCAAGAATTATTTATGCTAATTAAATTAATGCTAATAAATTACTTTATCTTTCAGTCACTTTACTTTCTTTCTTTCACTTTTTCTTTTTTTTTTGCCCTTTCCAGTAATAATATTTATCTAACCAAACTTAGATTAATCAATAAAGATCAAATTAAGTATCTATATTAGCAGTCAATTATTTTCTTATTCTGTTTTCTCCTTGTCAACTCTTTTTTCAGTGATACAAGTAAAATATAGAAAATGGAAAAAAAATTGTTTAGGACAAAGATATAAAAAATTGGAAAATCGCAGTTAGGCAGTTACATTGCCATTAAGAATCATTTAATTGTGGACGGAATAAATTTGACATTCATAAAAGCTCCTTAATTACTTTTGCAACCAAATAGACAAATTATTGATTTTTAAATTCATTATATAATACGATAATGGATGGTCAAATAAATGTACGAAAAGTCAACTACAATGTTAGATACAATTCGCCGATCAGGATTGGGTTGACAAAAAAGAGAGGCCCCACATGATTTTTTATTGAGAGTTTTGAATGAATAATTTTATGATAATTAAAAAATGAAACATCATATGAAAAGTGTTTTGAAAAAACTCAAGCTGGATTTACACGGGAATTAAAATCAAATTTGAGTTGTTGAGCTTCCAAACCATAATAAGTATATTTATATGGGCATAAGTGCCATTTTATTCATTAAAAATTAAGTGGAGAGAAAAATTATGAAATTGGAGGCAAAAAAATACCATCAACACTTTCTCTAACAAAACAAATGAGGTGATGAATCCACTTCCATTAATATGAAATGATATTATTGTTCATGATTAAATTCATGCTAATAGAGTATAAAAGACATTTATGTTATTTATTTTATTTTTAAAAAAAAAAAAATAAAAGAAAGAAAGGAGGAGATTGCATTTGTCATTTTTCCAAGATATCATAAATTTAAAAGCCAATTATTTCATTTCATTTTTTTTTTCATTAAAAAAATTACTTAGTCTAAATATATTAGAAGGACTGACGAAATGGGAATTTAACATTTTCTCTAATGATTGCTATATAATTTGAAGGGAAAATTACATATAAATGGAGTCAAAGTTTCATATTTACTTAGAGACTGAGTCAAAGTTCTATATTTCTCTAAAATGAATTGCTGAGGTGGCACATGATTTTTTACTGTTTAAAAAATTGTGGTGCCTAAAATGCCCTTCCCTAATAAAAAAGTAGTACCTTCAGTTCAAAAAAGTAGTACCTTCGGAGAAAAAGTAGTACCTTCGCGAGTGTTTAAAAAACATGGTACCTGGACGCCAAAAAGTAGTACCTTCAGTTCAAAAAAGTAGTACCTTTGAAGAAAAAGTAGTACCTTCGCGGAAGGGTATTTTAGGCATCACAATTTCTAAATAGTAAAAAACCATGTGCCACTTCAGCAATCCATTTTAGAAAAATATGAAACTTTGACTCAGCCTCTAAGTAAATATGGAACTTTAACCCTATTTATATGTAATTTTCTCTAATTTGAACGAAGTTATTATGAAGCCTATTAACATTTGTCAACCATCGAACACAGAACTGGCTAATTGGCATTAAATAATGCTATCTTCAATTCACAATCTCGTGACAATTGAACAGATCCAAAACGGGGAAAGTAGTCTGCGCGTTCGAACGCATACACGTGTAAGGGCAAAAGAGTCCTTGAAAGCGAAGGTAGTAGGGGCAACACTAAAGTGAAAATAAAAAATTACTATTAATACTGTATATTTAAATTATATAAGAGAGAGAGTGTTTGACTCTCTTATCTATCCTTCTCCTGATAATATACTTATATATATATATAGAGCTGAGCACGAGAGCAGAGAGAGAGAGAGAGAGAGGAAAAACGGAAACAACTAACAAAGTAAAGTATTTTCTATAGAGCTTGGTGGTGGTGGGTGGTTGATAATAATGGCAGACATGATGTGCAGTAGTAACAGAGGAGGAGGGGTGTTTGGGGTTTCAATGTGTGGTGCTCAACAACTACAAGAAATCGAACAGTTGTCCAGAGAGGGAAGCCATTACAGTCTCTCCACTGGGATTCTTCCTTCTCTTGGCGCCAGAAGTAACCGCCGAGTTAAGCTTCGCACCTTCATCGTTTCCCCTTATGACCGCCGCTACAGGTACCTACTTCCCATTCCTTCACTATATATACATACTCTCTCTCTCTCTATATAATATATATATATATATATATATATATATATATATATATATATATATATTTGTGAAGTTGTCTTTTTATCACTTCTCTTTCCTGCTGTTTGTTTGATCCCATTTGTCCAGTATTGGATATATATGAGGAACACGGAAATGAATCTTGTGATGACTAGTTAGTAATATACAAGTATTAAATAGTGTCCTGTTTCTTTTGTTTCGAAGCTACTTGTTCATACATTCTCTCTGTTTCACTTTCTCCCAGAGTTTTGTTGTTGTTGGAATCTTGTAAATCTTTCCCCACAATCTGGTATTTACTTTTCATACTCATTTGGTTTAATGGTTCTATGTCAAAAATATATAGTTAATCCGCATTTTAATTGTCTTTTAATTTTTTTTACTTTTCATCTATTGGTAACTTAATTTCGCTTCTCCACATATTTTAATTTGGGTTTTGCATGGTAAAACTGGACAGATCACCAGACAACAAATTTTCCTAATTGGAGGCTTTGGTATCTTCTGATTGACTGCTTTGAAATTGAAACATCCCTTTTCATGTTGTACTTTTCATCTATATGAATATTCTGTCCTTTGTATATTTTTGACCCTTCAATTACTCTGATCAAATGAAACATAAGGGTTTTGAATGTCACTGTACACGTCTGCGTGTCTAGAATTCTGCAACAAACCAGACTATCTCTCTCCTCTCTGTGTTTCTGGATTCTTCTGGGATTTGCACAATTTCAAACTCTCTGTCTGTCGATTTTTCATTTTTATTTCCCAATTATTTTATGCTGATTATATTGACCTCATATTCAATTATTGTTTTTTTTTTAATCTTATTTTATTGCTATTTATTTATACTTTTCACGAATGATTTTTTTTTTTTTAATGGATAATTTAATTTAATTTTTTTTTCTTTTTCTCACCACTCTTCTTGTACATTTTTTGTTTTGAAGGATTCTTTTTATGTATTTACGGATGCCAAAAAGATTTTCTAACTTCTACTTAAGTAACACTATATTGTGTGGTCCAAGTGGTTGAATTCTTTGCAGAAACAGTTTGTTGCTTTAGAAGTTGTTTATATGATTGTTTTATTCGTCTTCTTTCATTTCCCATTTTTATATTATTTTATTTTATTGATTGTTCTTGATGGGAAGAGGTTTGACTGAATCCCGAATTAGAGGAACCCATGTCTAGAAACCCACAAAACAAGGTCGGGACATGTGGGTATGTTATTGCCAAGACATACTGTTTTACCACCACATTTAGTTGATAATTTTTGTTCTATAGTCACAATTTTAGTCGGTATTTGTTATAGAGGCATGAACTTATTGTAGCAATGGAGGATATAGTCATGCAGACTCCCGGTAACGAATTTGACATATCAGAAAGTTTTTTTTTTTTTTTTTAATTTTTTTTTATCATTCTACCGTAATTAGATATTTTATTTTTCCTGCTGAACTTAGCTCATGATTGAACTGATTTATGCAGGACATGGGAGACATTTCTGGTTGTTCTAGTCCTCTATACTGCTTGGGTGTCTCCATTTGAATTTGGTTTCCTTGAAAAGCCGCAGAGACCACTGTCCATTACTGATAATATTGTCAATGGATTCTTTGCCATTGATATCATTCTTACCTTCTTTGTAGCTTACCTTGATAGAACTACTTACCTCCTTGTTGATGATCCAAAGAAGATTGCTTGGAGGTATGGAAGAACTTGGTTGGCACTTGATGTCATATCCACAATCCCTTCCGAACTTGCTCGGAAGATTTTCCCATCAGGTTTCTTGTCATATGGCTTGTTCAGCATGCTTCGTCTGTGGCGTCTCCGTAGAGTTGGTGCCCTTTTTGCCAGGTAGAATGAATTTTTCCTCTACAGTTTCCATAAATAAAAAAAAAGGTTTACCAGATCAGTGTTGCTCATATTGTTTAGTACAGTAAACATTTGAACTTAAAAGAAAATTTCATCATATAATCGTGTTTCTCCTTTATATATATTTTTAAACAGATTGGAGAAAGATAGGAACTTCAACTACTTTTGGGTTCGATGTGCAAAGCTTATTTTTGTAAGTATATCTGAGGGCTGCCATGTATGAATTATGAAAGAAATAGGTTTCTCTAGCAGCCCATTATCTTACTCGGTTTGGATGCTTTTTATAGGTTACCCTGTTTGCAGTTCATTGTGCTGGTTGCTTCTATTATCTTCTTGCTGCGCATTATCCTGATCCAACAAAGACTTGGATTGGAGCAGCAATGGAAAACTTCCACCAGCAAAGCATATGGATCCGGTATGTTACATCGATGTACTGGTCTATCACTACTCTCACAACTGTTGGATATGGAGATTTGCATCCTCAGAATACAAGAGAGATGGTTTTTGATATATTCTACATGCTCTTCAACCTTGGAATGACGGCATATCTGATAGGAAATATGACCAACTTGGTCGTCCATGGCACTAGTAGAACTAGAAAATTTGTGCGTATATACTCTTACCTATCGTTCTATCTTTTTTCAAGCTTAGATCAGTATAGATGAATATTCGGATATTTGTTGCCCTTGTTTGTGTAGTCATGTGTTTATTAATAAGTGTTTTGACTGTCTATTCGGAAACAGAGGGATACCATACAAGCAGCCTCAAGTTTTGCTCATAGGAACCAATTGCCAGGTCGATTACAAGATCAGATGCTTGCACACTTGTGTTTGAAGTTCCGAACAGACTCAGAGGGTTTACAGCAGCAAGAGACTCTTGATTCCCTTCCAAAAGCTATTCGTTCAAGCATCTCACATGTTCTTTTCTACTCTCTTGTGGACAAGGTGTACTTGTTTCGTGGCGTGTCCAATGACTTGCTCTTCCAGCTGGTAACAAATTACTTCTAAGAACTGCTACCACACCTACCAGTTTACTGGCTAAGATGTGTCTCCTTATGTTGTTTGTTGTTCTCTTTTTTGCTTATAAAATTTGAAGGTTTCGGAGATGAAAGCTGAGTATTTTCCTCCCAAAGAAGATGTCATCTTGCAGAATGAAGCTCCAACAGACTTCTACATACTTGTTAATGGAGCTGTGGTAATTATGAAACTTCCTCCTGAAGTAGATGTCATAGTCTCTGATCTTCCCCCTCCCGTCACCCTGAACAGAATAGCTGAGACCATTGCTTTTTTTTTTTCCTTTTCTTTTCCCTAGTCTATTTACAATTGATTCTGATATTCAAATTACTTGGCAGGATTTATTTGTTCTCAAAAATGGAGTTGAACAGGCAAGTCTAATAATCAAGCTGCAAAGATTCCTTTTCACAATAATTATTCCACTTGTTGCTATGAGATTGAGACATTGTTTCTGGTTCCCGTAACAAGGAAATTTCTGAGAGAAATTATGGTTAATGATTGTAGGATGTTGGAGAGGCAAAGACTGGTGACCTTTGTGGTGAGATTGGGGTTCTTTGTTATAGGCCTCAGCTCTTTACAGTGCGGACCAAACGGCTGAGTCAGCTATTACGACTGAACCGGACTACATTCTTGAATATTATTCAGGCCAATGTTGGAGATGGTACCATAATAATGAATAATCTCCTTCAGGTTTGTAATCATATACACCCAGTTAGAATTAGCACATTTGAGGTTTAATATGAATTAGCAAATAAGCTTGGATGGAATTATGCATATATCTTGCATTCTTTCTGTTGATAACAAACCTAACTTGTTATGCTTTCTTGGGGGTAGCATTTGAAAGGACTGAATGATCCAATTATGGAGGGAATTTTGCTGGAAACAGAGAACATGCTAGCTCGTGGTAGAATGGACTTACCTGTTAGCTTATGCTTTGCAACGCTTAGAGGGGATGACTTGTTGCTGCATCAGTTGTTGAGGCGTGGTTTGGATCCAAATGAATCGGACAATAACGGAAGGACCTCTCTGGTGTGTATTTGTTACTGATACTACATTTTGTTAGTGCATTATGTTTTGAAGATGGCAATTATCTTAATTTCCCTATGTTTTATGCGAGATCAGCACATAGCAGCTTCCAAAGGAAATGAGAACTGTGTGCTCCTCCTACTGGATTATGGAGCAGACCCAAATAGTAGAGGTACCTTCAACAAATACATACACCAAAGCCAATACTTATTTAATGCAATTTTTCTGCCCATTGTTTTTCAAATATTCCATTATTTTTAATCAGATATTTTGTTTAAGCATCTGTGTACACTTCAATTATTGCAGGTGTACTTGACACCATTTTAGATTTTATCTTATAGATATTCCTGATTTTATATATGGCTTTCTTCTTATTTTTATTCATGCTGCAAACTCTAGCTGGCCCTATTATTTATTAATAATTTTTTAGATCCATACAGGGATTTGAACATGACCTTCTCTACTGAAATTACGATATTAATTAAATTTTTTTGTATTAGGAACACATTTCTGGTATATTGTTTCCCAATTTAGTATGCCTATTTGCTCTTCCTAGTTTTGCGAGTAATTACATAATCCATTCAACTTCTTGTTATATAATTGGTGACATTTTTGTTGCAAGTATTCAGTTGACCTTGTTATACTCGGAGAGTTACCATTTTCACACAAAATACATCATATGATTCACAGGAAGTCTGTACAATGTACAAAGATTCCTATTAAGCCCCTATCTTTGGACTCTTGTCCTCACATCTTCTAATTTCTTTCATATATTAGTATCAATAATTGAGAAAGTGACCCTTCTTTCATTTAAATACTTTGTAGAGCGCCATTACAAGTCAAAAACCTACATTTGTCCTCGAGTATATAGATCGATAGCTAGTTTTTTATTCATGTTGACTTTCTATGATAGTTTTTTTTTAGTAATAAATTCCATATTTTAGCAAATCAATATTATATTAGGTTGAACATTTTGCTTACTGTGTCACCCATAGTCAACTGTCACACCTGCCTCCATCTCATGGTCATGAACTCTCCTTTAAGTTTCTGCATTATAAATATTATCTCTTTCTGTAGTAATTAAATACTGTTTTAAACATTTATAATGCCTGACCTTTTCTTCTTCTGATAGATTGCCCTTCCATTTAAAATATCTAGGCGTTGAATTGAATTAGAATTATTTTCAGGGCAATAATGTTCACTGAAGTGCAACACTATATATATAATATACTTTTGGAAGGATTTTGGGGATTAATATATTAATGAAGCATACATTATTCTCTCGATTGCAGCTGTTTCATTAAATTATATTCTAAGAATTAATCAACTCACGTTGTTTACACATATACAGATTCTGAAGGAAATGTACCACTATGGGAGGCCATATCGGCTAATCATGAACCAGTGATCAAACTACTGAGAGATAATGGTGCCGACATATCTTTTGGTGACGTGGGTCTTTATGCATGCACTGCTGCTGAGCAAAACAACTTAGAATTGCTCAAGGAAATTGTTCGGAATGGAGGAGATGTCACACGTCCCAAGTCCAATGGAACTACAGCACTCCATGTTGCAGTTTGTGAAGGCAACACTGAGATAGTCAAATTCCTTTTGAAGCAAGGAGCCGATGTTGACAAACCAGATAATCTTGGTTGGAGCCCAAGAGCTCTAGCTGAGCAGCAAGGACACGAAGATATTACAACTCTTTTCCAATCCACTAAAGAGACCAAGACTCAATCTGTTGTTTCAATCACAGAAGAAGGACATGAAACTCGCTATCTTGGGAGATTTAAAAGCTTGCCAACAATCAATCGTGTTTCCCAGGATGGAGCATCCCCAATGGTAGAGGGGTCATGGGGGAAATCCCGTCCAAGGCGGAGGACTAGTAACTTCCACAATTCTCTATTTGGTATCATGTCAGCTGCCCATGGTGGTGACAACGACTTGCTTTTAGCCGCAAATCAGACTACCTCTGTTGTGACTAACAATTATTACACCGCTAGAGTGATAGTTAGTTGCCCTGAAAAGGGAGATGTCAAGGGAAAGCTTGTGGTACTTCCACAGAGCTTCCAAGAGCTACTTGAGATTGGTACCAAAAAATATGGGATCTTGCCATCTAAAGTTTTATGCAAAGATGGCGCTGAAATTGATGGTATAGAGCTGATTAGAGATGGTGATCATCTTATTTTTGTTACTGATGGCGGAACAGAAGAACCCAATTACCAAAATGGCGGGGATTTAAGATAGCAGTGCGCATGGACAGTGGTTGTTTTAACCTATTCTTTCTCCCACACCCTTTAAGGTGCATGCTAACATACGTTTCTTCTACCAAGTCCCACACGAGCAAAATATGAGGTCCTGGGTTCGATCTGCTACAAAAGATGGCGATGGCTCACCTTTTTCAATTTTCTTTTTTAAATAATTGTTCATATTTTTTTTAATATGTCACAATTTCTGTATATTATTCCCTTTTTTTCTTTTTCTTTGTAAATTTTTTATTGTTCATTGTATAATGTTTACTATGGTTTTCTTCCATGAAATGAAAGAATATGACATAGCATCAGAATCGATTCTAATGAATAAAGGTAGTGATGGAGACCAAATTCAGAATCCCAAACACTAGAATCCTAAGATGTTTCTTTAATTCTTATTTTTTTTTTTTTCTTTTCAAAATTAACACCTCAACTGGTGCATTCATCTTTATAGTTTCGATGACTTCGAGCAGTCCTAAATGTTTTGTGACAGAAGGCACAAATCCAGCCAGATTGGTTTTGACATATTATATTGACCGGGACATACAATGGACATAACCAAGCGTTTTTGATATCTTAAGCTACCTCATTCCTTTTGAGCTGTAATTAATTGATCAAAAGTCACATTATATTGCTACATCGCCCACTATAATGTGTAAAGTGCAGACCAGAAGTTCAAATGTTTCATGTTGGCAATCTTTAGGCCAATTCATAAAAAAGACTTGATTTGACTGCATGGAGTCGAGAAGCAGAGAGTATCAACAGAAGCTTTATCTATAACAGATGATATTTTTTTAATTCCATCTATATTTTCTCTTTGTTTTATTCTTCAACTAACCAAAAAACATGGTCACTGAATTTCTAAATCCCGCTCTATACTCTTAAAGAAAGAACTATGATCTATATGCAGTATGCACCTTTTTACAATTCTTCCATCCCTTTAACTTTCTTTTTGTTTCATTTGTCCATTCCGTTCTGCATATTTTCACTCTTCCTGAGAGACATCATCCTCGGGATGAACCTGCATTGGCACAAAAGTCGTCCATCATCTTCAACATCTACTAGCACAAAATAGTATAATGAAAAACCGAATGTCTATAGATGTTTCTGCAATATTTTATGCGTCTATGGCCTAATGCCAGATGTTTTAGGGGGAAATAAGAACAGATTTTCTCTTATTAGCTACTCTCTCTTTCTTTATCAGAACTATTAACCAGAGGAGAGATGGTAGCTAACATTATTTGCATAGGAGGCTTGAATTCTTTTCCTGAGTTGCTAGATTCCATTTATGTTACTACAGAATTCTCCAACTGGAATTTCGTTACGGGGCTCGTAACATGCAGGTTCTGTTGTTTGTGCCGTGTGCATAAGTGGCAAATTGCATATGTATTGTACACCTATATTTATCAAGTGCACAATGATGTTATAAAAGAATCTTGCCTGAGGTAGCCTCTCTTCATTAAAGCTCCTGGATCTAAGTTTCAACTCTCCTCTACTTGTTGTCAACTCGTCGAGGATCTCAGAATGACACTTCTCCACTTCTATAGTTTCATCCCCTGAAGGAGCTGATTCCCCTTCCTTTAAAACATATCACAGATTGCGGATTACATGTTAAAAAACCAAACTGACCTTGATAAATTCTTCAAAACCATAAGATTAAAATTTCAGTGTCAACAAATAATTAAAATATAGTTTGAATTGATTTTGTTACAAGACATATATACACTTTGAAACATTATAAAATTGAACATAGATCTGCATGCTCTTGCACCTGGTATGAATTCTATAACTTTTTATATACATACCATCGCTTGGGTCTTCTGAACCTTAATTATTTGCACAACATATTCATACTTATGACACTCTGTAGAGCATTTGACCACATACACATAAGAATGGAATAGAAACAGGATCAATCTTCAAAGAAATTCTCAAGTTGGCAGCAAATATTTAGGTTATCATAATCATCACCAAAATGGAAGAGTCATCCAATTCGTGAAATCACATTGTTCTTTCAAAGGATAACATATATATAATTTCCAGGCTCGTTTTATATGATCTGGAAACAAGATAGATATGACATGCTAAGAAAAAAAATGAACGAAATTGTATCTTTTGCAATTGGCTTCTGATGGTCAATTATTCATCATTGTCATCACCAAAATCACCATTGATTTCATGAACAAAACAGGAATAATAATTCCTGGCAAACCAACAGTAAACATGGTAAGATAATGTACCTTAGGTGAGGCGCCATGACTATGATTCTGACCACCGGTTACTTCCTCATACTCAGCTGCATCCAACTCTTGAAGATAATGTGGATGAAATAGTTTAGGAAGGAGATGCTGTCTAATGATTATGAGCAGAAAGAATGGCAAGGGGAACAAAATTCCAGCTATGGGTATCCATGTCACCCCAAAACAAATTAGAAGATATGCCAACTGGAATAGCGTAAATGTTGCAATCTTATTGAAAGGCACCAACTCCACAAAAGCAGCATGGACCCCTTCCAGGACTCTGCCGAAGAAAATTCAACATCACTAGTGGAGATTGATATAGTTAGGGGAAAGTAGTACTCAGGCTACACACTGTTGCTCAGTTAAAGAATTGTCACAAAGTGCTGTAGCTAATGAATTAACTAAACCTGTAGGCCATTTTGATAAATAAAATAACTTACTTGTACCGCCTACCAGGAGCAACAAAAAGCAGCAAAATTCTTTCCCAGAACTGGTTTCCGGGGAGGCTGTCAATAGCCATGTAGGCAAAATATCCCCAGAGAACTGATGTAGGTATCTTCTTAATTACTGGCATGGCAAATAATGATGCTCCCACAAGAAGTGATTGTAATATGTTGCTCATTCTTTGCTCATTAACCCGAACAGGCAAGTGAGCATCAATGTGCTTTTCTAGATCAATTTTAGCATCTTTGTTTCCTCTATCTTCATCTTTCATTACTGCTTCCTTCAAGTTTTTCAGCTCTTTTGCTACTACAGGCTGCAGCATAATCCAAACTAGCTACCATTATATAAAGAAGGAAATTGAAGCAATGTGAATTTAATCCTTTGTTTTCTTTTTATTGGAAGGGAACTTTGGTAAAAGCCTAATGCCAAAGAAGGTTAACCTCTATTGCATATTCAGTGAATTCTTTTGCGTAATTTGAACATGTGCCAAAAGAACTCACAGTTGTAGTTGTGTCCGTCTCTATAAACACTCTTTCCATCCTTCCGTAAATTTCATAGTTGCTAGCTTGTCGCTTTATGCATTCCTTGGCACTCTTTACCATCTTCTTTCGGATCAACTGCAGACGGTAATCAAACTTTGTAAAATCTAACCAAATTATGTTGCCAAGAGAAGAAGTTCCTTTCTAATTTTAGAACCAACCTGTCTCTTAAGAACAGCAAGGCTCTTGGTGTGCATGGGGGATTGTGGAAGTACACCATTAGAGGGAGGGAGTCCAGTCAATCCACACAGCAGGGTCTGAAAAATGGTTTCAGAGATCAAAGGAACACACAATTCACTACAGAGAATTTAGGGGAATCAAAACATTAAATAGAAGACAGAAAAAGATATGTGGAATCAGCTATTATACCATAATTCCGAGCAATAAGATGTCATAATGGTAAGCAGATGGGTTCTTGAGATTGAATTCCTTCTGTTGTGCCATTTGTGAAGCAACACTATGGTCAAAGAAATAAAGGCCTGCTATCATCACAGCTGGAATGAAGGCAGCAAAAATGTATACCGGGGGGACTTTCCCCATATCCTGCAATTCAGATGTGTATTGCGCACTATTTAGTCTATAGTGCTTGAATCAACGACCAAATAAATAACCCTTTGCTTTCAGGTTAGACTAATTATATAAAATTGTTCTTGGACCCAAAACAAATATTGGGGGCATGTCTTCGACGATTGGACCCGGACACAAAGACATTAACAGAACAGAAAACGAACAGCTTCTTGGAAAGGGGAAAGAGGGGAAAAGGAGCTGCATATTTTCACCTTGACTACTGTCCAGTGGTGCAAGGATGTAGATTCCCAAGGAAGAGGACTAAAAAGCCTCCTTGGAACTCCAGAGGGAACTTTGTTAGGTACACCGAATGACAATGCTGACCATACTAATACCATGAGAGGAACCCCATAGTCTGCAATAAAACTTCGTAACCATCCTGAATTTATTAAAAGAAAGGTTCAGATTCCAGTTAAAACTCATATTTGAAGCCAAAATCTCAAGTCACTTCACAAACCTGTGCCGAACTTCCATGACCTGGCTCTTCTGCTCTTTAAAGCAGTAAAGAGTAAGCCAAAGGAGAATATGATTGCCAGCAATCCGTTTGTATACAGCCACTGAAAATTATACTTTTCTGCATAAGGGTCTTCAGCTTTAGGAATCCTAAATTCACTCACCAATCCCTGTATTTCAGACATTATTCAGCAGTTAACTAACCATATTTTAACCCTTACACGGTTTAACTTTATGTTGACAGAGTACCTTAACAGCCTGTTGCATGAAAAGAACAGCAATCAACATGCCAAAAAGTTCCCCTGCGATTCTCGTAAATCTATTGATAATGTTGCAAGCATTAAGTATGGCAAGAAGAAAGAGCAAGAGAGCTGTCCAGACACAGACCCTGCAAAGGATAATATCAAGGAATGAAAATCTTAACCAACTTTAGACCTGAAATATGAGAAGGTTTATTCCTGTTACCATCCAGCCCAAGCCAAGTACAACTCTCCTCCGAGATCTGCCCTTCCTTTGCAGAAATTGTAAAGGTAAGTGTACATTATAACTGTGGGCTCTGCAACTCCTAATATCAACAAAGGCTGTCCACCAAATATTGAGTGTATGATGCCACATATAGCAGTAGAAGTCAAAGTTTCTACTGTGCTCAAGATTCCATCTGCAGAAAAATATAACTCCAGAAAACCATCCAAGGCAATCAGCAGATTTAGATTCGTGGGCGCAAACATATTTCATGATAATTCTGCACTATGTTAGTTGTCTCAAGTATAGAAATAACTAGAATGCTGACAGACCAGTTTCTCTGCTAAGCTGTTCTCCAAATGCAATAACCGGAAGAGCAGAAGCGAAGAAGATATAGGCTGTTGGAGCCAAAATCCTGACATTGATGAATTGAGATTACATTCCAAGTCCAATCAACTGCCCACAATAATGCAAATTTTGCTCTACATCAAGAAAATATGTAATACCTGGTGCCTGAACAAATTGCGCCTATCCAGTCTTGCTTATAGCAAGCTTTCCTTCCTCTGAAGTCTTCAACAATCCCTCTGAATGGGTATTTGATACTATACATTGCTGAATAATAGAACATAAAAATCAGATACAGCAATCCAAGAATTATACATAAATCACTGTCACAAAAAGATTCATTTGCAATGCTGGTGATCATGTGGAGTATTACTTTCCAGTCTAATTTGGAGAAAAGTGAAATATTATGTTCCACATTCAAGCAAAATTAATTCTAATGTGAAACAATACAGCAACAGACTCAATCTATCATTTCCTTATCTCACACTGCCAAACACCATCCCTGATAAATGAGGAGGGATGTTATAGGTAGACAATCGGTTTGAAAACATATAATCTTTTAGAACCTTAGTGAATTTAATATTTAGAAGAGATCATACATATTGCAAGTAGTTAAGAAAGGAGATTTTGATGCTGAATTGTTAACTGTCAGCCAAAAATCAGTACAAGTTTTGAAAAGAAAGATTAAGAATTACATTTAAAATATATATATATATATATATCTGAAGAGAGAGAATCAGTATATGAAGGAAAATGAAAAGAAAATTGCAAAAAGATTTTAAAATAAATAAATAAAAACTTATGCAATCTCAAAATTTTCTATTGTATCTAAAAATCTAAGGGCTAGTAATACTTTATAAATAAAATGACAATAAAATAAAAACTCAAAAAATTGGAAAAAAAAGGAAAAGGAACAAAACAATAATTTTTACATACGAACATATTAGGCTCATAATTGAGTTTGTGTTAAAATTCAATAAAACAAAGTAAATTCTTGATTGCCTAGAAGAACAAACAATAATTTTTTGAAATCATTTGCCTAAAAAACAAATTAAACAAAATTTTCTGAAAATCTGTATTAACATACTGCGTTATGTTTGCAACTCTACTGATAAACTCAGGATTGAACTACATTCTCCAAGCACCATATAAAAATTACACATATATCACCTTATACACACATTTATATATACAATATCTGTATATACTCACATATAGCATGTATGTCATGCTTAAAACAAAAATCAATTGGAAATTTGTTAATTTGAGAACAAATATCAACAAATCCACATAACATAAACACATTGCAAACAAAACGAGTTTTAGCCTAACGAAATATAATCCTGATTTCATGCACGAAAAACATGATTTTCGGAAGCATTAACACAGAAATGAATAACAAAAAACAAAATTAAGAAACAAAAAAGCACAAAACTCGTGTATATAATGTGAGAAAATAAACGCAGACGAAACCAGAAAAAGAAACCAGTAAATGAGGCCGATCAAATCGGCATCAAAGACCTGCGATGAAAGGAAGATCAGGAGCTTTTACTTGCGCTTCCACAATAGCGTGATGAGTACGAGAGTATAGGAAATTGAAAGTGAATTCTTCCCGGAAAATGTCAGAGGTGCTGGAAACATTGCCGGAGAAGGCAGTTACTTTGGCCAGTAAAAGTTAAAACCACAGTACTGCATTTTGTTCGCAACAATATTTCTTAATTTCTAATCTGAAAAACAAATTAAACTGACATTTCTGAAAATCTAAATGGATATATTGCATTTTGTTCATTCCTGTACTGAATTCAAACTAAGTCAGGACTGAATTACCTTCATGGAGCATATATGTGTATTTATATATACACATATACATCGATACATATACATATATAGTATGTATGTCATGCAAAAAACACAAATCAATTAGAAATTTGTTAATTTGTGAAAAAAATAATAACAAATCCACAGAACACATTTCAGCCAGATCACATTTTCACCTAACGAAACATCATTCGTGACCTCCATGCACGAAAAGCATGAATTGCAAATCATCAACAGAAATGAATGACCAAAAAGAAAATTAAAACAAACACACACACAGTAAATAAAAAATAAAAAATCTATGAATTGAAAAAGAAAACACAAGCGAAACAATTAAGAAAACGGACCTGTAAATATAAGGCCGATCAAGTAGGGGTCAAAGGCAATGGTAGGAAGATGAGGAGCTTTTACGTGCGCTTCGAGAATACTAAAGCAATATTGGCATTGATTGAGCGTGAAGGTCTTGCCGGAGAATGTCAGAGGTGCCAGAAATGTCGCCGAGGAGACTAGTAAAAGTAGAAATTAACTAGAGAGTAGTGGTTGTTTTTCCTTTTTTCGGTTGCCTATTGAAGAGTCCCTCCTGGCATGGTGGATTTTAACAACGAGTTGATATTCTATTGGTTCAGTCGTCACGTCGCTTTGTGTGTCGTTACATAATACACGAGCTTTGTAACGGACTGTAATGCATTCACACACTGTAAATTTAGTTGAGCAACGCCAACTGTATTTTGAAGATATATATATATATATATATTGATGACTAGTGCTGTAGTGTGAATTTCAATTAGACAATTACATTTCTAAAAGCAGGCGGTGAAGGGGGGTTGGGGGTTATTTCTTTGAAGGGACGGGTGGCATGCCCTGAGGTTTCCAATGTTGTGTGTGTGTATATATATATATATATATATATATATATATATATATATATATTTATCCGTCTTCTGGATCGGACAAAACTGTCATCGGATATCACGCAGACAGGCCCTGAGATTGCCAATGTCTAGTGGGTGACCGATTGATAGAGTCGCTCAATTGGCCGGTTGGTCCTAAGGTATGGAAACGATTTCAAGCACGCATGACAACTCTTCAATTTCTTTCTAAATTACTCGACCAAGCATGTGCGTCTCTTTTATAGACTTACAGTTGTAACTGACCTTGCCTTTTTGTTTAAAGGAAGTATATATAGACATATATATATATATATACCTTTAAATCTATAGGGAACAAATGGATTAGTTATTGGAGTTGCATGCTGAAGGTTGCTGGACAATGGACATCACATTTCCATGAAACCTTAACTACGAAAAAAATGCTTCAACGTCCGAAGGGTAGTTAGGACTTAGATACACTATACCGTGTATTTAGACTTCTCAATTTCATCTTAATAAGCATTCTTGCACACAAGTTGGTTTGACTACAAAGGGCACCGTCGTAACTCAAAAGGGTAAAACGGAAGCAGGTTATATAAATACATGGCCTTGGTCATTTGCATATATTTCTTGGTAAAAAAACACATATCACATTTTTCTTTTCTTTTGAAGATTAAGCAAATTTACACACTCATACCTCTACATTTGGAGGATTGGAATTTGTACTTTGAAATCAGAATCAAATATCATATTAATTTAAATTTTAAATTGGTTGTCATCTAATTCCCACTTACAAAAGGCATATTCTATGCCGGGAAAAAAGGGCAAAAAAAAAAACCCAACCAATGAAAATATATCATCCAACAAGGGAGCCTTCGGACCAAGATTGTGGGGGAAATAACCAAGCAAGAATACATTTACAGAAAGCAAATGAGGATATGAGTGTGTGTTTAACTGCACATCATGTTATTTACCCTTGCTTTCAAAATTTTGTCGCCAATTTTGCTAGGCAAGGTTCACACACTGGTAAAAACGTTTAGAAAGACATGAAACCATTTTCATTTTTTTTCTGATTCAAAAAAAAAAAAAAAAAAAAAAAAAACTTGCTAAGAAATTAAATACACATTGTAGCTTTTACATCTTATAACTCAAAAGCTTTTTCAACCCTCATCACAAAAGCTTAAGCATTTTCAGGCGTTCTTCATGTTCTGGATCCAGTTTTGGAGGGGTGTAACTGCCACAGAGATCCTCCACTATGTACTCCTGAAACATTTCAGAACAATTAGAAACATACTTTTATCCTGCGACATTTCAGAATAGAAAGTTATATACCAGTAAACTGAAACGGAACTAGGTGGGGGAAATGTATTACCATGAAGTTAGGCCCATACTTATGGTAATGACACAATAAAAGGAAAGCATTAATTTTGGCATTCAAAAATGAGAATTCATGCCTGCAACATTCAGGGTGGGTTGTTTGGTCAACATCGGATAAAAAATTTAGTTTGCTGCTACCATCAATGTATTGTAACAGAGTATATCATCTAACCACCGTCAATTCTGGATTAGATAGACTAGTATTTATCATTTCATTGCGTTTAGTTGACTTCTTTACATGGACATTATCATCAAATTAAAAGTATCTAGTATTAAAATGTGTACCTTTGTGAGTTCCCTCTTTGTAAGGATGTGGTAATGTCTTTGCCAGATCCTTTGGATGGCCATAGTAGCAGCAAGGAAACCATAGGCAATACCAAGAATAGCAAAGATAACAACAAAGACGATAACCAATGCAAAGCAGGCTTCCATTGATGCAGGAAAACAATCCAATACGCCCCATCCATAACAGCAGTTCTGGCACCCAGCCATGCGTGGATCATTATTATTAAGAGAGGAGCAATGTAGTATGAGTCCCAAGAACCCAAGCAGCACCAGGAATGCCAGTACACCTGGTAGTGTTATGTAGATGGTCAACCCAAAGAATACATGATAAGTAAAAAATCAATATTCTCTCTTCAACTATTTACTTGTGGCAAAAGTAGCAAGGTCATGATACAAAACAAATGTCTTTCTTCTAACTTCCTTTTCCTTTTATTTTAATCTAATTTATATAAGAAAACAACACAGCTCAAAAAGCAGTCAAATCTCCAAAATAGCTTTTCTACCTCCTTTTGATGATAAACAGGGCATTTAAATCCCAGTTAAATAGAAGAAGAATAGCAGCAGGATTGCTGATGAACAATGTTGCCTGAACAAATTGTGTTTACAACTTTACAATCCACAAAAAACATAGTTTTGAAAGATAAGTGATTCTCCCAAGGAATTTAGTATTGAATACGTCTAGTTCCACCAGTGTAAAGGTAGGGCAATGATACATGATCGATCCATTTTTTCAATTAACTCGCACCATACTGATACTGCCCCTGTTTGGATGAGTCTAGGGACAGGATTGGGGAGGAATACATACATCTGACAGTGTTTGGGATGGGGCTTGGTTGGGATAGGTGAACCAGCCCCATCCCTTGTACACATTTGTGTCATTTAAGCACCCTAGTGGACATCACCTATATTAGCTAGTCAAGGTTTGTTAATGTTCCTACTCTCTCAGCAGCTCAGTCTTTCCAATCTCGTGCTCTCACCACCTCCACAAGCCGTAACACAATCACCATCGTGATTGATGGAGAATGCTGCCAAGTTCCATTGCTAGATATCATCCTTATGTCGTGTTGCCAGAAAGAGTTTACTTAGATTTGTTCAATTGTATTTGAGCTTTTAATTTATTTTTTCTTTACAGATTGTGAACCGACAGTTGTCTTATTTCGTAACTGAAAATTCATTGAATCATTGGGTGATTTCTTCAATTTTTTCTTTTTTCTAATAAAAATGTTTATGTAAATTTCTATCTATATTTTTTTAGTTATTATTATTATTAGCAGGTTCATCTTAGCTTTTTTTTTTTATTTTTTTTTATTTTCACCAGGAAATATGCTATATAAATTAAAATTATCAGTCTGATTCTGATTAGTTAATCCCAAAATTCTGGATAAGAAAATCTCATTCTCTCCTAGTTATTATTAAAGGGAGTAGTTGTCTAAAGAAGTTAATGGAACACTCTAATATATTGAACACAGTTTTCAGTTTCTTACTGGTACTACTTTAGAGCCTATTGAAAAACCGTCAACAACAGACACAAGGTTATATTAATAGGACCCTACTCATTTCTTTAAACCTACAATGCAAAAAAATTTTCACAGTAACAAACAGATAATATTATTTACCTTTTATCAAAAAATAAAAAAAACAGTCTAAACAGATAATAGAATACTAATTTCACAGAAAGGAAAATCCTATCAACAATCTAAAGAACCACCAAGCTGTCACTTAGGATGCCAACTATGTATCACAAGGCTCAACTATTTCCTTAAAATCTCTTTATATCCGGCCTTAAATAATGGTTACATAATGCTAATAATAAAAGATCAATCAAATCTTCATAATTTGCAATTTGTCCAATTGATAGATTAGTCAACCACTGGAACTTTTGGGCCAAATTAAATATTAAAAAATTGTCTCAATGCTTACCTATACAATAGTAGAATGGTATAGGATGCTTTGACAATATACGATCCCAGCTGTCATTAAATGAATTTCTGAAGGCTCCATCCTTGTCCATAAGGTATGCAAAGCCACCCATTGCAGCGATTGCCTGCAAAAAAGAGGTGCCCTTTCAGATAAGTTTTCCTGCAGTAGGGACAGTGAATGGGGTCTGTATTTAGAAAAAGAAATAACGCGTGTGGCCTATGTTACCAAAATGCAGAACATTCTGTTCTTCATTCCTTTGACAGATGATATAAGATAATAAGGCAGGAAAGGAATTTCAAATTTTAAGAGCCCATTACTCCAAAGATCTATGGCCACAAAAATACAAGAAAAACATCTTAAGCCACAAAATTACAAGACAAATTAAATGCAACTCACAGTCTGTACAGCCAAAAATACAAGAAAAACATCTCTGGCCACAAAAAGTCTGAACTTTATTTTACGCCAAGTGTTGTCCTCAAACTCTTCAACTCGAAGATGATATTGAGCTTTGCAAGTTGTGCAATGTGAAAAGGCAAATCCTTCCTATTAGAGCAAAAGGACAAAAAATTAAAAAAAAAATAATACTAAACGACCATAAAATTTTATTTAACTTTTTAAGCATTTGTATTCAAATATGCTTTTAAAAGCAAAAGCAATAATACTTGCCTTAACTGATCGCCAGTGATCAAGGCATGAACGATGCACAAACTGCTGGGTGCCTTTGCACATGCAAGGAGATATCAATTCATCATCTGTAAAAGAGAACAGCAACCTTTAGGCCAAAGGAACAGATAATATGCACAAGTAACAACACTAAGAATATAACAACTCAATTTTACAACAGAAAAGAAGAAAGAGAGGAAAGAAAAAGAAAAAAAAAAAACTATAAGAAATTTTCCCTATCCACATGAGGGTGGGAGAGGGTAACAATCCTGGCAATACTGAGAAATTCAAAATTTTACTAATCCAACAAGCATCAAGTTGTAGTTTAAAGTTTGCACATTACAAGATTAAGACGAATAAGCAAACTAGTATCCGTGTCAATCCGCGTCTGAACTATTGATTTCTAGATGACATCGTTATAAACCTTCTAATACGCTATAATGTCATAAAACAGGTCTTCATTCATCAATATGCTATTGTCTGCTATATAATACATAGAAAGGTTTCACTGCATAAATCCTTAGAAATGTATGGATCGTCATATGCTGCAATTGCCTACCATAATATCAAGGATTACACAATAAATAAATAAATAAATCCATTTAATCAAATTTATTTATTTATTTATTTTTCAGAATTCTTATAATTCACCGAAGGCAAGAAAAAATCAATGAGATTGAATGTAAACAACGTTTCACCTCCCTCGCCGTCGCATTCGAGGCATATGCGACAAGCAGGGAGCAAACCAGCTTCAACATCCTCATGCCTTATCTCGTTGGATTCGGACGACGATGAGGACGGTGCATCCTGTTGGTGGTCGTCAAGCAGAGGATCGGTATCACAAGGGTTTGGAGCACCTGATGGCTCTAGCTCTAATTCACCTTCCATTGGGGGCAATCTCTGAGTTAAATCTCCAAAAGCGTAGAGAAATTATCTCAACCGTGCAGCTGTGAAGAATCAACGACCGAATAAAAACCCTAGAGATGTTCACAGCACAAGATGATCATGCATTAACAATCAACTAACAATGAATTAGAATTACTTTAAATCAAAATTAACAAATATCTATACAGTGAGAAGATCATATATGATATATAACAAATATATATATATATATATCTCGATACCTGGAGTTTTTAGAGAGAGATTGGTCGAAGGGATGAGTCGAAAGTTTCATCAAGGAATGTCTGGGCAACGGAAGTCTCTTATTTGGTTGGTTTTTTTTGGGCAATATCTGAATCCGAGCGAGATTCTCTTACAAACATGGCCTGAAAAACTTGGGTAATTGAACTGGATCCGATTTGTCTAAAAACCATAATATTTATGGGCCGCAGTTTTGAGTTTTTGTTTGAGCTTTGCTTGAAGACGACCTTGGGCTCATGTGAAAAGTGGAGTGAGAGCGATGAAAAATTTAAGCGTCCACAGTTGTTGTAGGATAACATATCTGATTAATTTGATTTGTTTGGCCTGCACATTAAACATAATACGAATAGCATATAGTCCTTGATTTCTTTATAAAAACTGAAAAAAGTAATTAATTGGCTTGCTATTGAATGGATTTAAAATGAATGTTACCCAAAATCCCAAACAAATCAAGGTTTGTATCAAGGTTTGTTATATTAGAGGTAGAAGGCATATTTTAATATAATCATTGTTGCAGTTGGAATTCTTTAGTTCAGATCCTCTAATGTAAATTTTTTCAATAAATTTGTTTTAATTTTTCAAAAATTTGTTTTATATCTCAACACAATTTCAACAATATAAAATAAATATGTAATATATTTTAAAGTTTAGAATTAAAAATTAGTACCTCTCAAAGTGGATGATGATGGTTCGAATTTTCAAATGAGTAAAATAGGTGTGTGAGTTTCTTGCCAATGCCAAATTAAATAATAATAATAATAATAAAAATAGTTCTAGTACTAGAATAAATACTTTGAAAAACACTTCAATACCTCTAGAGAAGGCTTGAGATGGCCTGGGTAGCAATACCCCAAGTATTTAAGGATAAGATTTGCCTATTCATCGATGGGTAGGGTTGTCTAATCATAAATATACAAATAATTCGTAATTACAAAATCGGGAAAGTGATAAATAAAGAAACCACTGACTGAATTTATTCCCAAAAAAATTATTAACCTTTTTTTTTATCACTTTTTTTTATTTTATAATTATAAATTATTGGGCAGAGTACTGAAAACCCCTTCGACTTGTTGCCTATTTCAGTAAACCATGGGAAAAAGAACTCCTCTCGACTTGTAACCCTTTCCAATAAATCTCCATTGTCTAATTTTTTATCAAAGAACCACCCTTCAACTATCTAATGGGGTAAAAGAGTTGATATTTTGATCAAAATGTCATTTTATTTAAATCTTAATTTTTCCGAACTTCAAAAATTCATATATCACAAACCGTACATCCAAATATTGAAAATAGTATATGCACGAAAAACTTATAAAACAAGGATTCTAGAAATATAAGATTTGTTTAACAATACTTCATAACCAGAGAGAAATAGATAATCTAAAAATCTACATTTTATTTTTTATAAAATACTCAGGTTATTTGTAAGAAAATTTTCAGAATTATTCATTTTCATATGAAATATAACATATAGAAAAAATTAGCCGAGAGACCGAATATTCATTTTTATTTATTTTTTAAATGGTAAGTTTATAAAAGAATGAAAATACTTTGACGCAAAATATGATATCTTATGAAATCGATCTCTATTGGGGTTAAATTTTTTATATATTCGGCTCCATATGTAAATGAATAATTCTGAAAATTTTCTTACAAATATCTCAAGTATTTAATAAAAATAAAATAAAATTGTTAACTTAGATTTTTAGATAGTATATTTCTCTCTGGTTATGAAGGTTTGTTATACAAACATTATATTTCTGAAATCCTTATTTCATAAGCTTTCCGTGCATATATTATTTATAATTTTTAAATGTACGAAAATTTTAAAATTCGGGAGAATTAAGATTTAAATAAAAGGCATTTTTGTTCAAATATCAACTCTTTTACCCTCTTTAGATGATTGAGGATGATTTTTTGGTAGAAAATTAAATAAGGAAAATTTATTAAAAAAATTACAAATCGAAAGGAGTTCTTTGATAAAAAAATAAATAAAAAGAATTTATTGAAAAATTTTATAAATTGAGAGTAATTTTTTATACTTTATCTTAAATTATTTATTTATTTATGATTAAACTACGTTAACCGAATCTCCTGCTCACTTATGAGTAAGCAAGCCTTGTATGCATATGATAATGATTTGCGTAATAACTTTGTATTATCTTGCTGTTGACCTCTCAGCCTTTTGTTTTATTAGTTGACTTGTGGCCATCTACAGACTTTTTTTCGGAAATCTACTTTCATAAATTTTCTTTGCAAATAACTGTGTCGCAACTTCTTTCATATATCAAAAGATAGTCCATAACAATTACAAATATGTCGAGTAAAGGGTGTGGTGTGATACACAGAGTAGGGCATGTGGTCCTTGTAGTCAAAGTGTTCAAGTTTGAATTTTCATTTCATTATTATTATTAGAATTTTTTAGAAAAAAAAAATATCAATCAATACTAATTTAAGTTTTTTCACTTATTATTTTGGTAAAAAAAATAAAAAATATCTTGACATTGTTTAATGTTACCCCCTCTAAATTCTTGCATGTGCATAAATACTGAATTAATCGTATGAATATCCCTTATAATTTATCATAATTACAAAAACTTATCTTATAATAAAATTAAACTGCACAAACCTCCCTTTTTAACCGTCGATCATTTAGAGTTCCAACTGCCGCCATATATAGAAGTCATCATAAACCATTGAGCGACTATGTTGACCAAACATACGCACACGGCTCCACACACACATACATATATGCTGATAATTCACTTTCCCAAAAAGTAAAAACCCATGGCAGTAACATAAAATTCTCTATGATCTCTTTCCTTTTTCTTATGTGTTTTTTGGGTGCATCATCATCACCAAGGTCTTCCTCCCCGCCAAAAACTCGTTGTTGGCTCCATCAGTGTCCTTCTCAACCACGTTAAGACACACGGTAACGAATCCGAACAGCTCGTCAGAGATCATCGCAACGGCACTGAAATCAATCAACCCAAACAACTTCTCCGGTGACCTCGACATCACTTCACCTGCACACCGGAGTCATCGACCACTGTTTCAAGCACCCCCGATCACTTCTCTCGAGCTAATAATCAAGCACCAACGACACTACAACAGAGTCTCTCCAAAAAATGAGTTTATATAGAGAAGTTAGAGGGAGAAAGAGATGAGAGATAATTTGAGGGTATTTTAGTAAATTAGACAGGTCAGCTAGTCCTTTTGACGGTCGTCACTTGGAGGAGAGGTTTTTCTTCATGAGCTCCATCACTGTGGATGGTGGTGCAAGTATACATCTGGCTCTCTTTAGAATGTTGAAACAGAAGTGGGAAACTTCGACTTATCCTAATCAGCTGAGATTCTCGTTCCTACTGAGTCTCTTGTATGTAAGAAGAATGCATTTGGTAACTTGAGACTACATGCATGTTGTAACAATATTTCATTTTCAGGAAACGTATAATTTTTTAAATTATAAGAAAATTTTTTATAATTATGACAAATTATAAGAAATTCGTGCAATTTACCCTGAATATTTTCAAATCAGAGCATAATTTAAAGCTAAATCACTCATTTAAATGCATGCTACACGAATCTATTTATTTCAAACTATTTTTAACCCAAATAATTTAATTTTTAGTGGATCGAGCAAAGTTAGGGAGAGAGAAACTCCCTCTCGTGCTGTTGAAATAAAAACAAAAATAAAAGTTACAACAATGACAAATAAGAAGAGAAACATCACCATCAATATATTGGTAAGATCAAGATTTGCATCCTTCCTTTTGTATTTTAATGGTATCTTTGAAGTATAAATTATTTATTCTTAAGATATTTGGTCAGTTTATGAAATATTTTAGTTTTTAAAAAATTGACCTGATTATTTTCATGTAACCACGATTCTAAAAAATAAAAATAAAAATAAATTAATTGATTTGAATTGAATTTTGTGAATTAAAACCTTAAAGCTTACATGTGAATTGACTTGATTATAAACAATCCTAGTAAATTGACCATGTAGAAATATTGCTTAACGTGAAAAATTTGCATTTGACCTAATAATTTTCTATAATGTGACAAATAATCATCCTGATATCATTTACTATTAATTAGTATGAAACACAATCTCCACCTAATGATGACTCGTCCAAACCGAATCTTCCAAGGAAGGAAACATATAGGAAACTTCCTCTTACAAAGCTTCATGTGTGATTAGGACATAACACTGACGTAAAAGGAAAGAACACTCATATTATATATATTATATATATATGTATCACAAGAGAATTTTCATACAACCAATCAGTGGGCCGGCCGGTGGTTAACAAAGAACAAACTTGCTTGGAATTTACTTCATTTCCCCCTCAATCAGAGCAAGGTTTTAAAATATCTTCTTCCCACATCATAACCTGCATTGACCATAGTAGACACAATTTTACTTTCTATCAGCAAACGCTTTTAAATTTTTGAAAAATACATTTAAAGTTGATGATTGGTTATGCAGGTCAAATATAAACAAGGGAGCGCCTCTTACTTTCTTTTATCTCACAGATACTTCGTATAATTAATTAGCAGAGTTTGGTAACAATTTACTTCAACATTTTAATTCAAGTAGACGGTGAAATCTTATGATACTTCATCGCATTCCAAAGAAGAATGAAGGGTTCAATTTCATATAGAAACCAATATTGTAAGCGTATTTAATTAAAAAAAAAAAAAAATTGAAATAACTTGGTCTTAAAAGAGCTTTTAAATTAAAGCCTTTCAAAGCTCCCCAAACACTACCATTTGAAAGGATTAACGGGGCTTACAAGGGGTTTAAGCATACCAAAAGGTTCCCAAACACTAATCTCTTCCTATATTATGTGCGCCCATCAACTAAAAATAGCCTTGTTTAGGAGATCTCAACAAAGAAGAAATGTGAGAATAAAAGTTTTTTTTTTTTTTTAGAAAGGTTAAGTAAATTTATACTTTAACTGAAGTTCGAACCTCGATTTGTATCACTTGAGTTATTGCACATTTAATAAAAATAAATAAATAAAAAATAGAAAAATTAAAACGCATGGAACTAGGGAAAAAAAAAAAAAAGTTGGAAATGAGATCAGCTAAAATTAAATTTAAACTAAGATATATGATCCAAAATTCCAATTTGGCATTCAAGTTCTTATGTGGATCAAAATGTAACCCCAACAGTGACCAAGTACCGGACGCAGGGCCTGGTGCAGAATATGAATATATGTAGAGAGAGAGAGAGAGAATAACGTACTGTTGAAATTCAATGTTGATTAAGGGAACGGAAGAGTTTGCAATGGTCCCAAAGGCAGTTTCAGATAAAAGCATGGTGGTGGGACGTGCTGAGGGGGGAGAAGGTGAGGAGAGAGCGTAATCAACAATCCTAATCTGAATAGTTTTGTCAGGAACACAAGTTCCGGGTTGTGACGCACTTATGCATCTCACCAAGTATTGTCTCCCACAAGCTGCCCCATTGTCCCATATTCCATCCCCAGCTGCTGCAAACAAATTGCTCGATGGAAACTGTGACGGATCATTCCCATAACACGCCGTCGCTATACATATATATCCAAACCCAATATTACTACTAATCACACCAACTTATAAGCTGTAATATATATGTATATGTAGCATTTGGTGTATATATATATATACACACACACACACACTTACGTAAATATGGTGGACTGTATCGGGCAGTGGTGCCAACATCGCCATGAGAGGTATTGAGGAGCTGGGAGATGATGAAGAAAATGAATGGTAGCCATTGTGGATGAATGTTAGACATGTGGACAATGAAATAGACTCAGAAATTAGCAACTCTGCAACCACTAATGTTATGTTATGTCATCTTAATAAATTGGATTAGGATTCTTAGTTTGGCGGGGGTGGATAGGTGGAGATGTCATATATATAATTTTCCAAATTGACCAGTCAAATGCCAACTCACAACGCGGGATTAATTACCCCACCCACATTCATGATTGTAACCCATTACTCCATTACTATCACTGTTTCTTTACATTATATATCTATATGGAGCACATTGTTTTATCCGTTAATCAAGCAATAATTGCATATGAAGAAAAACTTTATATGTTTATTACCTATTGTTTATCCATTTTGCATCCATATTTTCATGTTATCTAATTTTTTTAACTTCTATCATTGTATCCAAAAAAACAAATAAATTGGATGGTAGTCCAGTGTTGATGAGATTGAATATTCGGCCCCCGATGACAAATTTTCAACTCATTGTCAGATGCCATATGGCCTCGACTGGTCCGCCAGGTACAACTGTACTAATTAATAATGCAACCTTGTCCATAAAAATTAAAATGTTCAATTCCAACTAAATTCATTAATACTTGGCGTATAATCGAAAACTGCTACTAATCATTACTAATTTACAAAAAAATATATATTATTTGTAACTTAGTTCGTCCCACACGAGGAAGCCTTAGTACCTCTTATCGATTAAGTTCAGAATAGGAATCGTACCTGATGGCGTGAGAAAAATGCTAAACTTGGCGTTGGTGTTAATTTAAGGGCATGGTTGTAATATATACTATTTTCTTGTATTGTGGGACAACTTGACAATTTGGATTCTAGAAACAACATAAGTCAACATACATATTGCTAGGTCAGGTGTGAACGCAAACAAGGATGGCATAAGTTGCGCTGCATTGCAGTCAATCATAGCTGCAATCATTTAAAAATGAAAAACCTACCCATGGAGACATTGTCCCTCCCCTGGCATGGTCATACCTGGTAGGCTATGTTTGGTTGGATGAATTTAAAAGAAAATAATAACATTAGTTATGAAGGAAAGAGAAAGGAAGGGAAGGGAAGAATAATTTTAATTTGGTATTGTGTTTGGTTGATTAAGGAAGGAAAAGAAAAAGAAGGATAATAATCATGTTTGGGAAAAGAAAAGGAAGGATAGAAAGGAAAATTATTTTTAAAAATTTATTATTATGCCCTTTTATATTTTAAAATATATATATATATATATATATATATATATATATATATAGCTATAGATATATATATTCGTTCCATCTCAAAGCCGAACTTGCTGAACTTCTCTCTCTCTCTCTCTCTGCAACTACAAACTACTACAAAACCCAGATTATTCAAAAAATAAAAACTCAGATTGTTCAAAGAATCAAAACTTCAAAACTCAGATTGTTTAAAAAATCAAAACCCAATTTCAGATTGTTCAAAGAATCAAAACCCATATCAGTTTCCATCGCCGCTGTTCCAATTCCTATTCGCCGTCCCTCTCTCTCTCTGCAACTGCTACATCAACTAATCAAGGGCAAAATTGACATCTGAAATCACACACCAAGCCTCTCCCTCCCTTTCCCTTCATTTCTTCCCAATTTTGGAAAGCTAAGTTGAGGCACAAGTTAACCCTCCAAACCCTTCCCTCTCCTTCCCTTTCCCTCCACTCACTTTACCCAAACACAATTTTTTTATAACCCTCCATCACCTTCCCTTCCCCTTCCCTTCAAACCCACTCTACTAAACTGAGCCTTAGTCTTCTTATCAGTTGGGGTGGATATGTTCATTAAATATGAATTTGGATAATTTGTTGGATTTCGGTTACGCCGAGATTTTCTAAATGCCCAATATTAATGGTTCTTAAAAAAAATTCCACAAACTAGGTAACCATCCTGCCAGTCAGAATATGCTAGTGTGAACATTTCAAACCATCTTCGACAAGATATGGAAGTGTCATTTAATGAAAATTGAAAAGTGGATATAGTACTATTACATCTAGAGGCAGCTGGCAGCACATGTAACTTCATTCACCAAGAGTGGGACACCAATTGGATCGGTCCTTGGGTATCGTCCGCTTAAGGAACATAATAATGAGAATACAAAGAACGCATTTACTTCCACAGCTTCCGCAGGGACATGTTTTTCTCCGTCTCCTTCTTCATTACCTTTGCCACTGCCATCTCAAAATCTTCCTGTGTTACATGAACCCTCCTTTCCCTCAGAGCAAACATTCCTGCTTCAGTGCACACAGCCTATATATATATACAGAAGCAAGCAAGCATAAGTGTACAATCATCAAGAGCAAGCATATTCCACAAGCATGACATCTCATTCTAAATAGATTGGGGGAAAGTGTATTATTACATCATAAGTGGTGCAAACATCAGAAAATATATATACAGCTTCAACTATTAAATAAATGGTACTTAGAAGATTATTATTATTATTATTATTATTATTATTTTAATCTCAATCAAAAATTAAGGACAGATAACTGTTACAATAGATTTTCAAATAGAGTTTTTCAACATATTATACATATATTATAAACACATTGTTGATTAAAGAATCCCCGCATATGGCAATTAGCTGGTGTGGGCAGGGCCGGCATCATATGTTCGTAAACCATTTTAGTAAGCCTGGCCTGACCAGATTTCATTCTCAAAATAGTCATCCTAAGCCGGCCGTCGTGGTTACGCTATAACCGAAGCCCAACTCTAGAGGAGAGATCCAAGTAAAAGAAATACATGATACCTATTATATTTTAGTTAATTATGTGAACATGCTACATTATATATATGTATATATTGTCAAATAACTACATAATAGCTATGCTGGGCCAGATTGGACAAAACTTTAAAAACCTAAGCCTGGTCTAAAAATCAATTAGGTGCAAAAAATCTTTGTCCAATCCAGCCCTATAGGAATATCATTTTAAACAAAACATGCTTAAAGGACGGTCCGCGCCACTACAGCCAGTTGGGTCACTCTCCCCATGCCCACCCCTATATGCCAGTTACAATATTATAATCCTGAGCAAGTAACAGAATTTATGCTTTAAATCTTTGCCAAATGGCTTTAAAATATGAAAGGAAAAAAAAAGAATACAACTAGAAAAAAACTTCCATTTGTTTGTCTGGTAAACAAGAGAATAGGTAAAATACATCTAAAGCCAAGAGACGAAAGACATTCATATAGGGGGTAAAACACACCTTGAGCTCTGCGCCTGATGCACCATTCATCTTCTCTGCAATCTTCTTCAAATCAATACCACGCATTAAATTCATCCTTCTGGAATGTATTTTTAAGATATCGAAACGAGACTGAAAAGAAATAATTAACAAATCAATTATGTATACAGATCATAGCATATACAGATCACTTGGTTATTCACCAAAGCAGCTATCAGAAAAGTACCATCATTTAAGAAGAATTCTCATGTGAAAGAACAAATATTCTAACGTATGTGCAGTAATACTTTTATATATAACAAGCCTGAGATGGTCACAGACATGGTTACATGGTGTTGAGAATATATATATATATATATATGTATATAAGCACTGATACTTTACATCCACCCTGTGCAGCACGGAAAGGATATTTCGGCAACTAGAGCGCATACCTCTTCATTAGGATTTGGGAATTCAATCTTCCTGTCAATTCGTCCGGGTCTAAGCAGCGCTTGATCCAGAATATCAATACGGTTCGTGGCCATCAGAACCTGTGCCAGTACATACCATAATCAGTAGTGAGCAAACAGAAGGAACAGTATCCAGGACTATAATACTGTTTTGCCACTTCGCTCAATCTGCAATATTTTAAGGAGATATAACGCATTACCTTGATCTTGTTCGACGCTTCAAAGCCATCTAGCTGGTTGAGAAGCTCCAGCATAGTCCTCTGAACTTCACTGTCACCATTGCCACTTCCAGATTCCATCCGAGCAGATCCAATACTGTCAATTTCATCCATAAATATGATAGATGGAGCATGTTCCCTGTGAACAATAAGAAAGCCCAAAACCATACAAGTAAGATACTAAGCAAAATAATTAGGGTGCAACAGCTTATTAACCAAAAACATAGGCTACCAGTACATATAATTGCTTGATCATTTTGCAATTCATTCATTCTGTGGGCATGGGCTATACTTTAGCAATTCGACACATTATGAATTTATGATTGATCTTTGTTGATAAAATATTATCCCCAAAACAAAAATGGCTTCCTCTGCATTTTTTTTTTTTTTTTACATGATGCCACTGGCCAAAATAGACTGAACATATAAGTCTCATCATGTATATTTGTGCGCGCACACTTCAGCAATGAATGAATCAAATAATCACAATAAGTATTCCCTCATTTAATGTCATTCCCGTGTCCTGAATTGGTTTTCCAATGAAAAGAAGAAGCCTCCATGTATAGAAGCCAAAATCAAAGTAAATGTAAAACTGAAAATGGAAATGATGTATCAGCAGTTGTAATCATGCATGTATGAGGCCTTCATATAAGTTATTCAAAACAAACCTGGCCATCACAAAGAGTTCTCTAACCATTCGAGAGCCCTCTCCAATGTATTTCTGAACTAGCTCAGAACCAGAAACCCTGATGAAAGTACAATCAGTGTGATGAGCCACGGCCCTGGCCAACAATGTTTTCCCAGTACCGGGTGGCCCATAAAGCAGGACTCCCTATAATATGAGAGAAAGAGGTGGAAAAAAACTTAGCATTTGGATCTGGTTATATATTAATGTCCTCAGAATCAAGGAGTGAACATCTGTAATAACTTAGCAATGTGAAAGTACCTTTGGTTGAGCTATTCCAAGACTCTCAAATAACTCGGGATGTTTGATTGGAAGCTCAATGACCTTTAAATAATAAAAACAGGTAGGAAGAAATAAATAAACTGATAAACATTACACTTCGAAGAAAACGATAAATATAAAAATATATAAACATGCACGAGAGAGACCTCCTTTATCTCTTTAATTTGCTGGTCTAGCCCACCAATCATATCATATGTAGAATCAGGAACTTTTTCAACTTTCATAAGGTTGACCAGAGGATCCACTTTGCTGGGTAAAATCAAATGAAGAACATAGCTGTCATTACGGAGGGCAACCCTAGTTGATGGTGTGATCTTAGTAATATCAATGCTTTTATCAATATCAACAACATATTTTCCTTCGGGGTGAACCTGAAAAAAAGAAAAAAACCTGTTCTATCAACTGATGGAGATGGAATTAAAAATTAAGGATTTCGACCACACTCTGCTATAATTCAGACAAGAGCAATTAGGGATCTGCTTGGTTCAGTTTCCTAAAAGCAGTTCTCAAGAACTTAGAAAACAGAAAACTGTCTGAAAACAACCCTTTTGCAACTGAGTTTTCATAAAACAGTTTCCAGAAATCGTTAAGCAAACAGATTTTTGTACAGTTTTCTGATTTTCAGTTATCGAAAACAAAAATCTGCAGGTCCGATATGTCTCACATTATTTTGAAATACATTCGGTACTGATCCAAAATCAGTTCATCCCCAATGTGGGCATTGCATAAGTAAAAAAATTGTACAAGAAGTGGAAGAGCTAGATTGTAAAATTTAAAGTTAGTTGAGGTCACTTGGAAAGTGGAATTAATTTTTGAAAATTTCTAGAAACTTAAACTGAATTCATTTTGTTGTATAATATTTTATGCTAGTAAACTTGTATCATTTAAAACACTTGACATGAAAGAAGTCATTCTCTTCTTAATCAAGCTTTGAATATAATTAACATACACATGTAAGTAAACATGAAAGTAACCATCCATAATTCCATATAGATTATACATAATCATGAATATGAAACCATACATGCGCATAAGTATAACTGCACGTACATTAAAATTTGTATGCATATATGTATATACGCATGTATATAGGCTACAGCAATGCATGTCTAACGTTTGGACATATGAGTCGAGAGTATAACTGCACATACATTAGAATTTGTATGCATGTATGTATATACGCATGTATATAGGCTATAGCAATGCATGTCTAATGTTTGGACATATGAGTCTAGAGTATCTTATAGAAAAATGACTTGATGGGAAAAAGGTGGCTAATTTTCAATTTTTGGAAGTTATACTAAAAATATAGAGTATTTTCTGGAAAAAGCTCCAAGTTGAAACAAACTGAGCATTACAAACATGACATTATATGCATAGAGAAATTAATATTTTGAAAATTGGCTTAAGGTAAAGCAATTATAACCATGAAAGTAAAGTTGGTTCAAAATGTTTAAGAAATTTTTAAGAATTCAAACAACAACAAAAGTATAGCCATCAAAATCTTATGAAAAATGCACCTGGCTCACCTCTCTTACCAAAATTGCTACGGCGTTAATTCCTTTTCCTTTTTTCCAAAAATCACTTCCTTTCACAGAGAAGTTTAAAGATCCTAACAAGCAGGTATGAATATTAAACTATTACATCTGACCCCATGCTCAATGTCAACGGCTATATGCATGCATGGACTCTAATTGTTTGATGAAAATTGATTCCAAAAGAATTAGACTTTCAGTGTCCAACTTATTAAATTAGCAAAATCGCTTTCGACTTATGAACATCAATCAATACCGAAGCTTCATTTTTTTTGCACAACCGGTTATTAGAGTAGCATGCAATTAAAAAGCTATAATGTTCTAATAATATAAACAAGCCTAATCCATGATTTAGTATTATAACCAAATTTCAGACTGTAGACACATAAAAGATTCATTCAAATAAACACACACAGACATCTAATGTACCACTTACTTTCACTAAAACCTTTGATTTGCCCATAACTTTGACGACTTCGCCAACATATGATCCAGGCTCCTGAAGCAGCTGTAATTCTTCCTTAAGCATCCTCACTGTCCATTATACATTTAAAAATAAATTAAAAAAAATTTGTTGACCAACTCAATATTAAAAAGTAGTATACTTTATTTCAATCTTCCTGAGGAAAGCAATTCATGTCAAGTACTTCCCACAAAAATGAATGAATTGAAAAATTAGGGTTAGGGTCAGGGGGTAATACCTCTGGAATTGAAGTCGTTACGCTGGGCTTCGTGTCGATTGAGATTGTGAGTCGACAGGCGAACTTGGAGTTGCAGATCGTGAATGTGCTGGAGATAGTATTGCCTCAAACCCTCGCCTTGCTTCATCGTCTTCGCTGAACAAGTCTCCCCGTGCGTTCCTTCCATTCGGATCGTCTCTACCTCTGTGGTCGCCATAGTCGGGTTGATTAGATAGGAATTGACGATTTTGATTAGCAAAACGAACCTACTACAACTGCAACTAATCGCTGCGCTTCGTCTATCGTCTAACGTCGGTGCTTTTTCTCTGAGGATCTCCGCAAGCTTTTAAATCACACAAGTACAGTAGAATTTTATTACTCCTATTATTATTATATATGTAATATTTTTTTTGTTTTATATTTTATGTTTTTTGCTGCAGTATTTCCGGTTTTTGTTTGGAACCAAATCCTTTTGGAATTTGGAATTAGAATTGGATTAAAAAAAAAAAAAAAAAAAAAAAAAACAGAGAAGGAAAAAAAAAAAAGGGTTGAGTGCCAAAAAAAAAAAAAAAAAAACCTATAATATAGGTTTTGTGTACAAATAGTCCCTCCTTTTTGAAAATAAGTATTTTAGTCCATAAAAATTTTAAAAAGTACAAATAAGCCCCTCATACCACTTTTTGGTCAAAATTGACACAAAGTGCCTCTTCCTATTATGCCCTTCTCTAACAGCCACTTGCCTCTTGTACATTAGCAACGTCCCGAGCTCGCCGTCTTTCACCTTCACCAACAGCTACCAAACGAGAATCGGATCTTCTATTGTGAATCACCAACCCATGGTCTTCAATGGAGGTTGGTCTTCAATAGAGCGTCGAATGAAGAAGACAAGCAGATCGGCTATGAAGGGTTATGGGTTCCGACATAGTGAAGCGTAAAAAGGTTATGGTTGCCGACGGTTAAGGTGCCGTCAATGAAGAAGATTGTTTGAAAAACCCGGCTGAGATCCTTGCTCGGTGAGGTCATATAAGATGGTGGTGACAGAACCGGCTGAACCTTGCTTCACAAGTGGTGACCAGCGGTGAATTTGTTCACGGAGATCTGGCGAGCAGCGAAGATGATTTCGAATAACCACCTTACCAACAACCGCCGTCGACCAAGCAGTCGCCGATGGTTTCTTCAAAGCTTTATGCCGCTGCATCCTAACCGCCACAAGAAACATCGGCACTGGAGTGCGATGACTCTGCCTCTCTTGATGGCACTCATCTCTATCTCCAGCTTGAACTTCACCAGTCCGAACATAAAACATCCGCCGTTTAGACTTGGTTGTCATGGACGTGATCTTTGTGATATTCACCGTCCAAATTAGCGACGAATTACACTTAGCGACATATGACTTGTTCTGTTTGGATATGCTCTCGTTAAGGCTTCGACTGTTACGCCGACTGTTTCTCCGATTAAGTCATCGGTGGCGGCTCCACTCCCGTCGTGGAGCCACCAACCTCCGCGTCAACGACCTCACCGTCGATATTCTTAACTATCTCACAACGCTTCCGATCGTTGACATTGTCAGTGCCTGTAGTATTTTTGTTTTCTCCATTTTCTATTTTCTGGAATTTTCTATTTTTACGAGGGTATTTTCGTCTTTTCTCGTTTTGCGTGTCGGACACCGTGGGGTGTGCCGGGTGTGTTAGAGAGTTAGTTGGGGCATTTCTTTGAGTTTAAGACTCCTAGAAATGCAATGGTTGCCATTTTGGCATTTTTCTGTTTTCCGAACTAGAAAGTCCCGGGTAAGACTCGCTACTAGAATTGTTGTGCACGAGGGTGGTATCACGGGTCTATTGCATTTCATTCATAATCATTTTGTGCATATTTACATCATTGATGTGGCTTAAATTTAGTATGGTTAGAAATTAATTATATATGTATATGTATTCGTAAATATATATATATATATATATATATATATATATATATATATTGGTGGAAGATATTTTTTTTTAAGTTGTGGGACCCAACACTTATGTGTTTAGTGGCCAAAAAGTCATCTTGGCCTCATTTTTCCTCCTCTCTCCCATAAGTTCTCTTCCTCCGTCTCATTTCTTGTTTTCCTTTTTCTTTTCACATCAAAACTTTAATCTCCAATTACTCTTTCATTTTTTGAAATTTTTTAGTACCGTTTGCGGCAAATCGTAGAGCTCGTTGAGATTTACGTTTTGATCTAAGCAATTCATCATTTGGCCAATCCTAGGAATTATGAAAATTTGAGCTCAAATTGGGGATTTTCTCATTTTGGAGGTAGGGGTCTCTAATCCGTGTATTCTTGTGCCTTTGTGAGTCAATTCTATGTGATTGATGTCTAGCATGCTTAAATGTGTTGAATTTTCCTTTAAATGACTTAATTGTGTATATGAAGCATGTAATTGTATGTATTAGTTGATTTGTATAAAAGTATGCATAAGTGTTACCTTTTTATGCCTATTGTGTTCATTATCTTGCTAGAACTTGCTATGTGAAAGTATGTTAATTTATGTAATATGGAAACCCCTTATTGTCATAGCATTAGAAAGCATGAGGTATACATGTATATCATTGGGTATGGAAAATGGTTGATTTGATTTGAAAGAAAAAGGGGTTTTGGGATAAAGTTTTGATTAAAGGGTTTTATGAAAACGAGGACGCCAAGGGGGTATCGAGGGTCCGTGATGTTAATGTAACCTAAAGGGAACTAGGAAGATCGCCTCAGCTTGGTTGAGCTATCTGGCCCCTAAATGACGCCGCGGGGTTACCAAGGGTCAGGAATAGTAGTCAATCTTTCTCTCGTGTCGCCAAGGGGTCACCGAGGGATGGGTTACGTTAACTGTTTAAAAAATGAAGAATGTAAGTGATTTTGAAAATGGGGAGTGACATGGCATGGCATTGCACTCCATTGCATCACATTGTTTATTTCGGTTTTGAAATTTTTTGTAAATTTTTCCTAGCACAACATGATCCCGTTTTCTATATTTCTATTCATTGTTTGGATTCACGGGGTTGCAAGATGTGTTTATATAGGCACCTCATACTGAACCATGGTGCTCACCCCTTTATATCAACATTTTTCAGGTCACAGAAAGGAGGTGACGGATGATAATCCAACACAAGCTTGAAGGGGGATAGAATTCCTTTTTGATAACTTTTGTATCTTGAAACCCATTCTTTTGTAAAGTCTCAATCCTTAGAAAAGTGTATTCATTTTGTAAACCGTGATCTTGTACTGTACCTATAACATATGACAGTAATTTGCTATAAATTTGAGACAATGTAAATAATTATGTTGAATGTGAGAATTATGATATATTTTGAGAAACTATTAATGTTTATACCTGTGTGATGTTGTATATTTTTTTACCGTGAATTTCAAGATTTGGTTGCGTAGCAGGTCTTGTGCAGGTAAACTCATAACGAGCCTAGTCCTTTTGGTGTTACCTGCTGCAGCTAGCAGCTTTCTAGGGCCTGTCGGCCAGTTAACAAGGACTATCAGCCGGCTGACAGTGTTTATTTTGGCATTTTAGTGAGTTGAGACTTGAGAAACCTTGTTTAGGCCGACTGATTATCACCATCAGCCGACCGAACCTCCCCCATCAGCTAGCCGAACCCCCTTTGCAGTCGGCTGATAAAATATTTTGGCAAAGTCCCAAGAGCATGTAATTTGGACAATCGTTTCGGCCGGCTGATCATCTCCATCAGCCGACCGATCATGTGGCTTCAGCCAGCTGACCCTTCCCCCTTGATTTGCACCTTTGACTTTTCCTTCTAAGTTGTGTTATAAGCACTGTGGACTATTGAATGATCAAAGTACAACCTATAAGCTTAGTAAAAGACGATATTATCTTTAGTTGACCTTGGATTTGGGTAAGGACCCGGCTAACGATTCGGACCTATGGGTTTGGGTCGTTACAGCGTCAATGATGGCAACTAATAAAAAGGGTATGGATGACGCTGTCCATCGTGCCCAGTCAAGGATGGCGCATATAATGAGTAGGATTGTGGAGTGGGGCGATTGTATATAACTAAATTGGTAATTTTACTTTCCTTTATATTTTTTATATTATTTCATTTTAATGGCAAAAGGGTATTATAGTCTTTTTATGTAGACATAAGGGTATTTGCACCAAATTAAAAGTAGAAAGGTGTTTTATACCGCACATGGACTTTTTTGCACTATATGGATAGTCCATGAGTTTTTTTGCACTTAACCCAAAAAAGAATGGGATTGGATTTAACCAATAGACCTTCAAATCATTTTCCTAAAATGAAATTTCATTTTGAAATAACCACAAATTTAATTATAAATTTTTTATACATATATAATTTTCCCTTAATAATTAGGATTGTAATCTCGTGTTCATTAAAATCAAGGGCAATTTGGTAAAGTTACAAATATACAATTAATTTAATTTACAAATTCTATTAAATTCCATCATTTTTCTTTGGGATTTGAAAACACTAAAGTTTGGAATTTCAAATCTCATGAAATCCAATTCCATTTTTCCAAACAAGAGGAATTCCATTTTTGATTCCAAATTCCATCAAATCCCAGCATTCCAAGCTAAGAAGCATACAGACATAATAAGACATGAATATATCAAACACATCATATTTTTTAAAAGTAAGACACAAACATGTGCGTGAACATAACTAATATAAATGTTCATTTATATATCTATTAAATGAGATAATCATAAAATTTTAATTAATTTATAAATTATATAATAAAGTTACACGAGTTAGGGAAGATAACTCTTCGAATAGATTGTATATGATATTAATATTTTGTCATTATAATTATATTTTTGTTTTTTGAAAAATTGAACACTTTTTGTGATCGCATTTTCAAAACTGTCATGAATTTTATACAACTTAAAAAATGTAGGATGTGTTGGTCAAATGTCCGGAATGCATTGACCAAATATTCTAAATGTATCGACCAAGTATCCAACGTGTATTGACCAAGTGTCCGAAATAATAAAATTTATTTTTAAATAACGGAGACGACCTTAAAGTGTCGAGCATGTACGTAAGAGTGTAAATGTCCAAACACGATTTCAGGCACAGACACAACACTTTCGTAGAAGAATTTGTCTTTCTTAGGTCTTAAGTTGTCTTACTTAGTGATTCTTTTAGTTTCATTTTTTCATTCATAAATTTTGAAGTTTATTTATTCTAAAGTTAGTGGTTAATAAAGAAATTCATGACTAATTTGTTAGGAGGCCATCTTTTTTTAGGATTACTGAAATTGAAAGTTGATGCATATTAATAACAAGATGGGTAAACTACAAAAAAATCTCTCTGAATTATTTCCCTAATGATTTGTTGCAATTAAGGACAAACCTATTAGAAAAACTTATTTTTACCCTTTCTTATTAAAATTTTCAATTCTATTTAAATTATTTTTATTGTCTTTCTTCTTATTTAAATATTAATTATATCATTACCTTAATTTTATTATTAGTTTCAATTTATCATACAAATGAAAATAAATAAATAAATAAATAAATAGAGTTGTTATTACCATTTTCCAAAAGGTAAAGTACAAAAAAACCTCCTTGAACTATGTCAAAATTTGCAAATAACCCTCTTGAAGTTTTTTTTGTGCATACCCCTAAACTATCACATTTAGTTGCAAAATGCCCCCAATGACTTAAATATATTTTATTAAATGACCATAATGCCCTTTATTATTGAATTACACTTTATATGTTTTTCTTATTGAAATAAATTATGAAAAAATTCATACTAATTTGATGACACATTCTCCATTAAATTTGCATAAATTTGCCTTTAACTTTGAAATTAATTTTTTTTAAATAAAAATATTAAGTAAAATTTTGTAAAACAATTTAAGTAATTCTTAAATTTTCATGAATATATTGCATAAAAAAGAAGGTATTTTTTTATTTAAGTAATTTATTAATTTTTAGTGAATATATTATATTAAAAATAAAGTATTTTTATGGTAAAAAAGTTTTAAATGAGTATAGTAAGTTTTATTATAAATAGTAAAGTTTTGGTAATAAGTTAATCATTTTAGAAAATAGTAGTCACAAATCTATTTATTTATTTATTTATTTTTTATTATAAATTGATACTAATAATAAAATTAGGATAAATTGTATAATTAATATTTGGATAAGAGAAAATAAAATAAAAATAATTTAAGAGAAAGGGTAAAATAGTCTTTTGTGATGAGTTTATCCTTAATTACAATAAATCAATAGTTTAAGAAGACAATTTGTAGTTCAGGAGGTTATTTACAAAAGGACAATAATTTAAGGGGTTTTTTTTTGCACTTTATCCTAATTTATTATTGAAGCTTTACTATTTATAGAAAAATTTATTATAGTCGGTTTAACCATTTCATAAATTAGGAATGTGTGTTGTGTCTTATGTGCCATTGTTTATTTTTTTGGTTTCTAGAATTAATCATTTTTTTTTTCTTTTATTATATGTGTGTATATATTAAATTTAGCATAAGTTGAAGAAACCGCCGGATTCGGGCAAGCAAAATTTAGGTATGAAACTTATTGAAAAGGGATGAGAAAAATTTGGTCTTAGAATCTAAGATAAAGAGAGAGAGAGGTTGAGAGGAAAGAGAAAGAGGGAAAGGGAGATGTGGCAAATGACGTGTCCTAATATTAGAGTATCTCCAACGGTCTGTTAAAATATTCTTTTTGTGTAAAATATACACAAAAGGGGATATAGCAAATGACGTATCTTAATATTAGAGCATTTCCAGCGGTCTGTTAAAATATTCTTTTGTGTAAAATATGCACTGCACGTATGATGTGTAATTTTTTTTTTTATCTCTAGCAATTTGTTAAGATACACTGCCACTTTACCAATGTATAAAATTGTTGTGTATTTTACACAACTTTTTACACAGTCACATCAATATATTTTCTTTCTCCTCCCTTTTTCTCATTTCATTAACAAATCAATCTTATATTAAGTAGATTTGTAAAAATTATGTGGGGTTCAGACTAGGGGTGCACACGGTTCTGTTCGGTCCGGTTCCTGACGGAACCGGAACTGATCTTAACGGTTCCTTAAAAATAGAACCGGAACTTAACCGTTGAGATTTGGAACCGGACCGAACCGAACCGTCATTTTCGGTTCGGTTCCAAGGAACCGTTGACTGTCTAAATCAACTTCTCAAATCTCTGGCCACAATAATTACAGACCTTGATATACAAAACAAGAATACACAAAATCAAGAATTACAAACCTTGATATATATATATACATATATATATCTATATGCATACACAAACGCAAATCTCTAGCCACAATAATTACAGATCTTGATATACAAAACAAGAATGCGCAAATCTTTGGCCACAATAATTATAGACCTTGATATACAAAACAAGAATATACAAAATCAAGAATTACAGACCTTGATATATATATATATATACACAAAATCAAGAATTACAAACCTTGATTAGTTGATTTAGAAAAAAAATTAAAACAAAACCCATGCATACAAGTTAGCAGTCTCACAGAGAAAGAGGGGCAAGCTTGAGAGTTGAGAGACAACGGCTAAAGCTTGCGAACGGCGGTGAACCCGAACTGGAACAGCGGGCGATGGAAATTGAAAGATATGGGTTTTGAATTTTTGAACTTCTTGCAGACAGATCTGATATATATGGGTTTTGAACTTCTAATTCTTGTAGATTTTGTAGATCTGAAATATATGGGTTTTGAACTTCAGATTCTTGTAGATTTTGTAGTTTGCAGTTGCAGTTGCAGAGAGAGACGGACAGAGAGAGGGAGGGCAAGTTTAGAGTACAGAATGAGAATAAAGATGGAGGCGCTTGGAGTTGGGGAGGCTGAAATGATTTGCCCTAAAATATTTTGTTTTAAAGATTTAGAAATTAGGTTACTAATATTAATAATATAATCAAATATATATATATATATATATATATATATGTATATATATCGGTTCAGTTCCGGAACCGAACCATGAGACCGGAACCGGAACCGAACCGAATCTCAACGGTTCCTTATTTTAGGAATTGGAATCGTGAGAACCGGTTCTACGGTTTTTTTGTGCACCCCTAGTTCAGACATGATAATGGTTGGTTGTTATTGGGGGATATATTTTTATACAGAAGGTATAACATAATCACTTGAGCTAAAAATAAATAATCCAAAATTTTTGTATAAATCTATTATGACATATCAGATTTACACAAGAATATATATATAATGGTTAGAGATGTTCTTAGCTTTCAAATTAGTTTCGGAGAGAGGATCCGTATCCAATAGAGACTCTAATGAGCTGTTATGAGATTTGCCAAATTGGTTTTAAAAATGATTGAAAGTAATATATTTCTTTCTTCCAAAATATTAGTGAGCATAACCATGGAAATTAAAAATGTAACAAGAAAGGAGAACAATATCTCAAAGTAAATATCAGCTCCTGACCTCTGGGAGGTCAGGGGGGTTCAAGTCTAAAAAGAGATAAGTGTGTGTGAGTACCAACTAAGAAAAAAAAAAAAACATATCATTAAATATATCATGTTTAGGGTAAATGCCACTGAAGAAAAATAGGCACAGCAATAAATTTCTACTAGTAATATTTCAACTGAATATGCAGGGAACTGATCCAAGCAAATTTTAGTTTTACAAGTGTGATTACTTGAAAAGTCCAAATTTACCTCTCTTAATTCCAAGTCAGGAAGGTCAAAAACATAACAGACAACCATCACCAGAGTCCTTACTAAAATGGTTAAAACATACTCTGTTAGAAATCATTAAAACTTGTTTCTACCATTAATGTAACCATGCGCACCTAATAACTCAAAAGGTTTCTATTAGAAAGAACCACTCTGCGACTCAAGCTCTCAACAAATCGGATGCAAAAAGCTAACCTCTTTACAATCCTCCACCATGGAAATAAAACAAATTGGAATGATCCTCCATCCCAACATCAAAACGGCTACTGCTGATCACCAAAATGGATTGAGAAATTACCAAATTGGAGTTCAGATGGCTGATACCTTTGGAACATCCACCGGAAACTTATCAATTTCATCCATCCGTGGGTTCTTCTCTGCCGGATTTACAGTCCTTATAGCCTTCCAAACGGCACTGTTACACTTAAACCCTGACCCGAATGCTATCTGCCATATTCTATCTCCCCTCTTCACCCTCCCCTTGGCTTCCAAATATGCTAATTCGTACCATAGTGAGCTGCTTGAGGTGTTTCCAAATCGGTAAAGTGTCATCCTTGATGGCTCCATATGCCGACCAGAAAGCTGCAAGTTCTTCTCCAGCTCATCTAAAACAGCTCTTCCCCCAGCATGAATGCAAAAATGCTCAAAAGCTAGTCCGAAATCTAGAATGTAAGGCTTCCCTTCATTTTGAAAAGCTTTCTCCCAACTAAGGTGGCGAAGAAAAGCAACTGCTCAGACATTGGCAAAACAAGAGGCCCGAGTGTAGTCCTCTTCTTGAGTCACGCAAGCAACACATTTATCATCAGCACCCTTGTGGGTTCTCACAGTGTGCACCAATCGATATTTGGATCTTCTTCTGTCAGAGCATTTGTTAGAAAGCAGTATTGCTGCGCTTCCCATTCGAAATAAGCAATTTGAAACAAGCTTCGACCGGTCATTTCCAAAGTAGCAGTTCAAAGTGATGTTCTCTATGCTAATAACCAAAGCATAAGAGTTGGGATGGACTTGGAGAAGTTTTTTAGCAAGATCTAACGATATTAAACCTGCACTGCAACCCATGCCACCTAAATTGTAGCTAACTATGTTTCCCCGGAGCTTGTAATGGTTAATGACCATGGCAGACAAAGATGGGGTTGGATTGAACAGGCTACAATTCACAATTAGGATCCCAATGTCTTTGGGGTTTACAGAGGTCTTGGCGAAAAGCTCATCAATTACACCATACATCACAGCCTCAGCTTCTTTTCTAGCTTCTTTCATTGAAGGATTTGGAGGTATATTGATGACAGCCTCAGGTAGGTAAGTTGAATCCCCAAGGCCAGATCTTTCAAGAATCTTACGCTGGAACTCAAGATTCTCCTCCGTAAATGAACTAATTAACCGAGACTGATCCATAAACATCTTCTTTGAGGATTTTCGAGCTTCATCCTTGTAGCAGGAGAAGTCCACAAGGTATACAGGACGAGGACGAGTGAGAAAGTAAATGGTGGATACAAAAACTAGTAGAGTCGAGCAGAATATTACAGAGATGGGGTTATATTGAAGATTATCCCAAAGATCATAAAGATCTTGGAGAGAAAATGTTGAAAGTTGAGCTGCAAATTCAATGACGAGGGGAAAGGAAGAGGTACATTGCATGGGTGATGACATAATGATAGCCAAGCTTAACATTTTTCAACTTAATTGATTTCTTATAATCTGGGAGATTCCGCGATGAAGGTGTGATCAAGGGTGTATTTACTTTTGGTTCAGTCATTTTCCCTGTTCAAAAATTGAGACCAAATGACACAGAGAATAAGAAAAAATAAAATAAAATAAAATCCTTCACGACAATTAAAAGATATACATTGCTGAAAAATAGTACTCGTAACTTCAAAAGAAAGCCACATGAAAATCCACATGATGCACAAATCTTTCATGGATTTTTTAGAATTGTTTGTATGAATACGTTAGACAAATCCCAGATGAGAATTCACATCAATAGCATGATTTTCGTGCAATTACACAGAAAACAATTGCTATAAGAACGAAACTAAAACTGACCTTGAAGGTGGAACCACACCTCCAACTGCTTGAATCTCCCCAGAGACACAGAGGGAGACGTAATATATACGAACTACGAACAGAAATCTAGCATTACGTGGATATATTTTTATATATAGAAATTGAGAACAACATGCCAAGCCGTAGACTGTAAAAGCGAAGAGTATGCGATTTGAGGAGTTTAGAGACAGAGATAGCACCCGAAGAGAGAGAAATAGGCGGCGCCGACCGGGTTTTGAATCTTACTAAACTGCTTTGACTATAGTCGCTTCCGGTCGTTTTTATGGGAATCAATTTACAATGGTTATGATCCTATGGACTTATGGGGTCTCCCTCTTGGTGGTCAAATTTTCAACTGGAATCTTAATGGGAACATTATGTGCTATGGACCAGTTTGAGTTTGAAATTTGAATATGCTGGATCATTTCGAATTTGATTGAGGAACATAACCAACCAACAAATCATAGAGTGAAGTGGCACTCGATATAGATAATATTAAAAAAAAATAATAAATAAAAATAAAAATGAATGGGCTTCAATAGCAGCTCTCTTTAAAATTAATGAGTTCATAATGGCTGTGCTTATATATATATTAAAACCTTCTCAGTCTGTTTCAATAGTTTAATAAGACAGATAAAACATTTTAGTCAATTGCAACTTAAATTATCACAGCCAAACCGGAACATTTTTTTTTTTTAACCTGGCAAAGAAACACCATACCGCATCTACATGACAAGATCAAAGAATCACGGGTACATAAAAAAAAAAGCATGAGACATAAAACCTCCCACAATAAGACTTATACTCAGAAAGGTTAACATAAACCTTAAGCGTTAAAGGGTATCAGAAAAAGTAGGAGTACTAAGCATCATCAAGCCAACTCCAGAAAGGCAAGAAATGGAAGAACAGCCCAAGAAAAGCTGAGAAGCAAAGCACCCAAATGGTCAGATTAAGGACCTATCAAATCACCCAATTGATCCCATGGCATTTGGCTGAGACAATTTACTTACGTTGTGCTTACAGAAGGACCCAATAATAAATGCAACAAAATGCACCACCACACACGAAATCCCAAAGCACTCACAGCCAGGGCCCACCAAACGCCAAAAGAAGGTCTTGCTTCCACAAGAAGACGTGTTCCAACCGATACAATAGCCAACGACCGATGAAGCCGACAATCATGACACAGCAGGCACCAGAAGCATTAACGACCTGCAAATGAAACGGGATAAACAAAGGCAGCCGCAACCTCGAATCCATCTAGCAAGACAATCTCCAAAAAGGATCGAGCAGAGATATCCACTGTAGGGCATAGAAAAGAGGAAGATCCTTGGGCAACATGAATAGCAGGAACAAATCGACAGTAGATTTGTGGCGACGAACACTGGGTCAAAAGGGAAAAGCTGTGGAAATGGATATGGACCCATCCAATTGTCACCGAGCAAAACTCCCGGTCCAACATGCCGTTGAAACCAGGAACCTACCCAAGCCGACCACCCACAGAACCAGCGAATTGGAGACTGGAGGGCAGAAATCCAACCAAAAATAACATGGAAAGAACAAAAAAAACTCTGATGTACAGATAAACCTCTACTGGGAGAGAAAGAACAACTCTGATGAATAGAGAACAAACAAATATAAGGGCAAAAACGGATTGGGGATTCTGGAAGGAGAGGGGAAGAGCAGATTGAAAATAGATGTTTATCTCTCTAGAAGTTAGAGAGAGAGGCTCCTCCCAGCCAAACCAGAACATAACCTACTCTATTCCAACAAATTCAACAAGGAAAACAAAACAATCCCTCGTGAGTTTCTACTACCGTGTTATAGTATCACCCCTGTTTTTCTTTCTTCTTCCAATTTCAAACTTGCAATGTCAACTTCTGTTGGTGTTTGCCATCCATACTTTGGACATTCAAGTAGCAAAAGTGGATCAACTCTAGAAGCTCAGATGAACAGGTACACTAACGGAAACTCAATTCAAAAAATTAGAGCCGAAGTCCAGGAACACTGCCACAAAAATTGAAATCTAATACGATAATAGACATGGTAGTCAAAGCCAACATGGGGATAAAGTGCAAAGTGATGTAAGTTAACCCGTGAAATAGAGCAATTAATTAATGAAATGCCAAAATGGTTTGAATTACTGACCATTCTTAAAGAGAATGAGGAGGATACTAGTTCCAAATATGGTAAATGCAAGTCTTAGCTGACAGAAAAAAACTTGGAAAGAAGGAATACTTGAACTACTTCTCTTTGATTTGCTGAAAGAAGCTTTTAGTACAATTATTCAGGTATGACTCTTTACAACCATCCAGTGTAAGTAATCGAAATCCTTGTACAGATGAAATAAATATTCTTTGGAGGTTTGCTACGGTGTTTATATGATTACAATTCAGCTGAAATGACCTCTCCTGGCAACTTGAAGGTATGTCGATATTGATCAACACAATGTGCTAGTGGATGGCCAAAATATTAGTCCAGTGTGAAGTCCTCCAGCCATATAATAACTTCATTCCTCTACAATGCAAGCAAGCACAAACCAGATATTGAGATCAGTAAGGGGGAAAAAAAGTAATAAGAAGGAATTATTTTCGATTTGGAGAAAATTATACAAGTGTCGGGAAGATGGGTTACAACTACCCTTAAAATATTTTACACAGTAGACTAAATGATGTGACCTGGGATGTGGACTTTAAGATGAATCTAATGTCACAAACATCAAAATTGGAAACTCCTCATAGAAGAACAATCGTTTAGTCCTGCGTGATCAGATGAATAAACCTGATATTGCATTTAATGTAGCAAACAGAACAAAATTGGTTGCACTACCGAGTTATGATATATGCTGTCTAAGAAAGAAAAGAAATAGAAGCACAGTCAAATCATATAAGCTGAAAAAAGATGGAGAAAAAGAAGCAGCTATAAGGACTTTAACAATTAAAGAACTTAAAGTTCGGAATAAAATACACAAGTGAAACCAACTTGGAAGCCTTGCAGTGAAATCAACAGTAGACTTAATTATGCAAGCAGGTAAAAGAAATTAATAAGTATCGTTTCTAAAAATGCTAGAGATCCATATGTTGTTGTCATAGAAGCACAATCTTTTAGTTCTACCAATAATGAACCATAAAGTGCATTAGATGAAGCACACTTGACAGAATTTGAAGCCCAAAAAAAAAAAAAAACAGCCGCAAGTATATCTAATATAGAAGAAAATTTAGAATTCTATTATGATATTCTTTAACTGACAGAGCTAAAATCTTGTCACATCAGACTCAGATTTTTTACACCTCAGAAAATTAATAGCGTGATGTTCAAAAAACAACAGGACAACAGAGCCTTTGGTACCGTAGATGGCGTATTTGCAACCTAGATTTAGGCCAAGATTCAACTGACTCGATGAATCTTAACATACTGATGATATCAACACTAAACTACATTCTATGATTAAGTTGCCTGATACTGTGATATCATGATCCTTACATGGAGAAAAGATAAACATTATAGTGGGTATTGCATTGATTAAGACCACTAAACTTAATAAAAAGTTGCAAGATGTACAAACCCAATTCTCACAGTTATGCAGTTCTATTTGCTATATTTCATTTTTGGGTAAATTACAATGATACCCCTAGAGGTTTGCCCTATTGACAATAATATACAAGTTGGGCAATTTTTGAACAATGAACCCCCCGTCAGAATTTTGTTCCATATAGGCCTTAAAAGATTAGAAAAGATGAGTTTAACCTTCAATATTTTATTAAATTTTTATGTAAAATACCCTAACAAATAAATGACCAAATTGCCCATCTTCTCTCTCTCTCTCTCTCTCTCTATATATATATATATGTATATGTATATATATGTATATGTATATGTATCTATATGTATATGTATATATATGTATATGTATATGTATATATATGTATATGTATATATGAACACGTATATACACACACACATACATTTGCCTCTTTCACCATCGCCCCCCGGCAGAGCCACCGTCCCCTGACAAAGCTAACGCCTTGTGTCACTCTCAACTCCTCAATCGCCCTCATCATCAACCCCATATCAGAAATCTCCATCCACACTAAACTCTCCCCCATCACCACCACTCTCACATGGTAGTACACAATACCACTGGAGGTGAAGGTGACAACCGGTTTCCATAGCTTGATTTGGTGAGAAACGTCGGATTTTGAGTGACAGTGAGTGGCGGTGTCGATGAGTTCGGCGGTGGTTTCTTGCAAGGGACAGGTTTGGTGGATGAGAGAGAAAACGTGTGGTATTGGCTCTGTTATTTTGAGGAATTTGAGGTGGAGATTTGTTTGTAAAGGTGGCCTGAAAAGTCTCCATGATCTTCTCCATCATCGATTCAACGACGCTCGCGGGTGATCTACAATCATGATATAGGTCACCGATTTTTGATTTGACACGCCTCGCCATCAATAATTGAACCCTTTAAAGCACTTCCAATGAAGTGTACACAGGGGATGGTGGTGGACGAAGTGGTGGTTGGGAAGCTTAAGAAGTGGGTCTCGAATCAGTTTTGGATTTCACCAAACCCAGATCATAATTTCCCTCTCCCCAATTCAAACCAACCCAACTACAATGTAATCTAATTCAAACAAACGATAAATAATTCCACAAGCTTTTTCTAGAAGCTATTACAATTATGGCCAATTTAGGGCCAAATACATACAATTATATATACAAATATACTTATATATAAACCTTGCAAGAAGGGGTGGAGGTGCTGAACAATGCTGCTTTGACGATGCAGAGTGGAGAGAGAAGATGAAATGTCTGTTTTTAGAGCAACATCTCAATTATAATTGGATGTGGTGTGATAGCCCAGTGATAGGGCATGTGATGCTTTTGGCCAAAGGACCAGGTTCGAATCCTCATTTCATCAATTGTCAGTTGCTTTAACTTCTAAAAAAAAAAAAAGTCTCAATTATAATTACATAATTTTTATCTTAAAATTTACAAATTAAATTTATATTTAGTATGTAAATTAAATATATATTTTTTCTTAAATAGTAAATTAAATATTCATAAAAAGTCTAGTTATATTTAGGATTGATGTTATGTTGAATTGGTTTATATGTATACATGTGTGTATATATATGTATAAATAAAAAGGAGTATTTTGTGTTGAATTTTTATAAATGAAAGAGGCTATATTGGTCCATTAAAATTAGCTATAAAGGTTAAATTTGTAATTTCAATATTTGAATGAGTCAATTATAAGTCAAAGGGTATTCTGGTCATTTTATTATGCGTTAGAGTACTCAGGGGTGTCTTTGTCAAAAAGAACAAACCTGATGGGGTTTTATTGTTCTAAAATAGTCCAACTTATATATAGCTGTCAACAAGGCAAACCTCAGGGGGTGTAAGTGTAATTTACCCTTTATTTTTTTGTTATTATAGCATTGAATTGATGACATTTAATTTGATTGGAGTGAATTGTTCCTGCTATAGAGTAATTTATTTATTTATTCTTAGTTGGTACTCACACACACATGCCTCCACCGAGGCTTGAACCCTTGACCACCATTTTGGAAGTAAGAACTTGATACTGCTAGGCCACTGGCCTGTTGGTTGCTACAGAGTAAACTTTATTTTGCATGCAAAGTGTATGTACCTGTTTTCTGGGTCAAATCAAGAATGAATCTATTTATGGGAATATCACTAAAACAATATGAGGAATACAGAAGAGCGGATTGAGGGAGAGAAAATCAGTCCAATTTTAGGGATTGAAAACGATGGTAGAGAAGAACGATCACTGGTACTTAACAGAGGCTGATCCTTGAGCCCCTTAACTTTGCCTCCTCTTTATAGCCCTAGGTCACCCACCTTGTATCCATTGGGCCAATGGATAAAGTGAGTCAGAGCCCATGTCCCTCTATGGGTCATAATGCCCTAATCCTAGCTTTTTCGGACCTATTGCCAGGTCAGTGTACTTGTTTTTTCACCTTTTAGTGCCTATACTGCCAAAAGCAGGTGTGGCCTTTATTGAGTGTGGTTTAGTCTATTAGAGGGTGGTTGTAAGGGTCTCTGTACTTATTCCAGGTCGCCTTTCCATTTTTCCCCAAATTAGGTCTACCATTGCAAGACTTGAAACTGATCTTCCATCCTCTATTCCAAAATCCCTTCGGCATTCCCAAAGGCTCTGAAAAGTGCTACCACTACACTTCATTGTTAGATTATCGACCTATGGAAGGCCTGGTCGGATCGAGGTTTTAGGCCCATCGATCAACAATTTGTGGCTTTGTAGCTTAGTCGGATCGAGGTTCTAGACCCATCAATCGACAGTTTGTGGCTTCGTCGGATCGAGGTTCTGAACCCATCGATCGACAGTTTGTGGCTTGGTCGGATTGAGGTTCTGAACCCATCGATCGACAGTTTGTGGCTTAGTCAGATCGTTCTGGGCCCATCGATCGACAATTTGTGGCTTAGTCGGATCGAGGTTCTGGGCCCATCGATCAACAGTTTGTCGCTTAGTCGGATCGAAATTCTGGGTCCATCGATTGACAGTTTTCAAATCTTATGCCATGGGCTTATCGACTGGCTGTTAGTGTTTTTGTTGAGCTGGCCGGAGTCCATATATCGACCAAGTGTTGACCACTTTTGTCTTGTTCTTGCTTTCTTTTAAAGTTGACACTGAGATGATGTTAGCCTATTTTTGACTTTTGATGATGTGGTATAACTTAAATCCACACAAAGTAATGAGAATAAGAATGTCTGAAGGTTTGAATTCATTCTTAAAGCAATAAAAAACAGAAGAAACCACGAAATTAAAGGTTCAAAGCAAATTAAACCAGATAAGAATCATATGTGTATCATACCATTATAAAGCTCCATGTTCGACCAGGATCGTTGTAGCGAGCAAGCAAGCAACCCTTTTTAGGTCTAAGACCATCTCTAATAAGACTGGAGCGAAGTGCTTTTTCCTTCTCACAAACAATATCCTCTGTAGGTTTTCCACTGAACTTTGAAACTGCAGCAATGCCTCCTTCCACTTTCCTCAAGCTAATTGATTCTTGATTGGGATCTGGTAAGCTGGTCAAGAATACAGACTACCTGTCAATTGCTTACATCATGTAATAAGGGAGTTTAAGCTTATTCTATTGTGGTTTGGTTTCTCTTGGCAATTATATTGTAATCAAAGAAATCCAGCCATGGCTTTGACAATAAAATGAAAATTTTATTTTACATAGTTTCAGTTTTACTATTTAAGAATATAATAGAATACAGTGGATGAAATTCACCTGCTCATATCTTTCTCAGATGGAAGAACTATTTGAATAGATACTTTGGACATTTCAGCATCAATTGCTTGAGTGAAGACAGGAGTAGTCATGGGTATCTTCTCCATTGTGGAATTCTTCCCAAAAATATACCTGTGCAAATGGAATTAGATCTCAAATTATCCAAAAAAGAGAGACAAAGAAAAAAAATAAAGAAGACACATAATTCAGAATGACACTCACCCTGTAACAGCATTAAAGCCGGTTGACCCAGACAGCTTATCACCATCTGCTTCTACAACTATGAATGGGGTGTACTTTCTTACCTGTATTTCATTTGAATATTATAGCCAAGCCTATATATGGTTCACAAACACGAATTTAATAGGCACATTAGCAGAATAAGTTATTCCCAGTAGTCAGAAGTCCTTACACGAGCGCATAAATATCAAGAAGGCAATAGTAATAAAATAAACGATGACCAAAAAATTCGAGTTGAAAAAAACTTGGTTACCACTCATGAAACACTCAACAGTTCAAATCCTGTTATAAGTAAGATGAAGACACCATAGCAACATTAATGGGCTGTTGGTTTGTAGGCTTAATAGATTGCCAAACTAATAACTCCATTATCTGGTGGTTCCAAAAATTAGGCGTAGTGTTTTGCTTCAATTTCGGTCAATTGAATAGAAATAATTCTAGATAATAGAAATGCATTATTGCAGCAAGACTTATTCCAGGAAATACAAACAAACCTCATATTTTGCAGTCCTTTTCAGTATCTGATATTTGGGTGATTCCAGTTCTGGAGTCTTGTAAACCCGCAGCTGCAATGAATTACAATATACATATAAGAAGGGACACTCGGTGGCACTTGCAAAATTTAGAAACATAATGGTAATCACCTGCTTCATTACATCCCATAAACCTTCTAGAGAAAAGTAGTCATTTTTCTCTATAGAATCCCAATAGTCCTACGAAATGTGTACAAAAAGAAAGAGTAAATCACTAATTTTGATAATACTAAATTATTCCTGTTTACATGGCACAGAAAGGGATCTTACCACATGGCTGCAGAACTTCTCTGTCTCTGGGTTGATGCCCATAACAGAAGTTCCTGTGAAAACCAATTCTGGTTTCCATGGCAGAATAATGAACCTCATTACCATAGTCCACCTTGTAGTCATTTCATAAGGTCCTGTCTATAGCAACTCAATCAGTCAAAGAAACAAAACTCAAGTTGAACTTAAATTCATTGTAGGAAAACCTGCAAAACAAACACAAATTAGGTGCCAGGAAAGTAATGAAATCCGTGTGCTATATATCCTCAATGAAGTTATACAAGATAATAGAGACCATTACAAGAAGTAATTTCTAAAAAAAAAAAAAAAAAGAGAGAGAGAGAAAAAAAGGGGTTACCATGGAGATCAAGACATCTTGTTTAGATTGGATCCTCTGTCAGATTTCGCGTGCACTCTAACAAATCAATATTGGATCCTAAGTTAAACTTAAATCAAAATCTTTTAGCTTTCTTCGAAGTTCTACAACATTCATAACTATTTATTCCCAAATGATCATGCCTTCCTTTAAGATATTGCCTTAAGAATTGTGTGATTGACCACTTCCACTTCTCGACTTACCCACTAAAGATGTTAATGATCCAAGTCCTACGATGATTGTGAAAATGAAATTATAGGATCTTCTCTGTAGCAATCAAAGTCATAAATCTGTCTTTCAAAATGGAGATTCTACAAACAAAAAAAATGCACATGTTGCAAAACAACTGGAGTCAGCATGACAGGAAAATTTTTGTTACTAAGGCTCCGTTTGTTTGAGCGGGAAAAAAATATTTTACACGCCCCACCCGATAGACTCACCTCAGCCTCGACTTAGACCTTTGCCAAACTCCGAAAAATAAAAATAAAAGAGCCTAAAAAATAACTTATACAGCATTGAACATTTTCTTCTCAGAAGCTATATAAACTAAGAGGGATTTAATGACATCTAACAATTACTGAAGTGTTATGCAGCTAATTTTACAATTACAGGGCAGATCACATGCAAAATGGATACAGTATAAGCCAAATTTCAAAATCTTTTTTATTTTTATTTTTTAATAACAACATGCAAAGCAAAATTCAGAATCTGAGTAATATTTATATAAGTGAAATAAAAGGGTTTAATATTGCCTTTTACCAACCAAAAAAAAAAGTCTAAGTGATATTCTGGGTTCACTTTCTGGTAGACTAGAAAACAGAGAATCAATCAGATTGTGTTACATTTAAAACATCATTTTTATCTGCTAATTGATACTTCATTTGGGTTCTTGATATCAAACCCAACATAGAAATCTTCTTGGTAATCCTTATGAGTAAGTACAAACATTGTATACGCGCATATACACACCACAATACTGTAGAAAAGCATACCTGTTTGACCCAGTGCAACTGGAAATCAGGCGTGAAGAGATTCTTTAAAAGGGCTATGTTGAAGAGATACCCACTTATACTGTCATGCTTCGTGATTGGGTCCCGAAACTTGACGCGTTCATCGTACGCCGTCCGATCGATCCCTTGATCATCAAAGAGGTGTGGTAGGTCCTCGTACAAGAAGTCCACCAGGCGTTTCGCATCGATTGTTGATTTTGGCGGGCTTTGGTCTACTAAGCTAAGTTTAACAACCCACCTGAATTTTTGGTCAGTTTTAATCACGAAGTTTCCATTCCTAAATTGTTTGGGAGGACAGACATAAATTCCGGCGGGTTTGGTGATGTGCCGTCGCCGGGAACTGACACACAGGCCGGGAATTAAGCCGGGAATATGGTCTGAAATATGTGCAACAGCCATTTGTTTTGGGTGTACAGAGTTTACATAATACATGTTGATCTGGCTTTTGGTATGGACTGGACTATGAAGTAACACAAAATCTTAGCCACAAAATGATTGGTGGGCGTTTGTTGGAGATTTTCCCTTTTAAATCATTTGGCAATGTTTGTTACACTTCTGTTTGATTTGGGAGGAAAGGGAAGAGAAGGGAAAGGCATTGGAAGGGATTTGAAAAAGGAATAGAAGGAAGAGAAAAGAGTAATAAATTCGGTAATTACTTTGGTTAAGAGAGAGAGAGAGAGAGAGAGAGAGAGAGAAAAAAAAAAAAAATCTACCGGCACTAAGCAAAGCACCATAAATTGGATTTATAATCTCATTATTTTTGTTTGGTACATCGTCGATCAATCCCTCTGCTTCATCTAATAATCCAGCACAACTAAGGAGGTCAATTAGACACCCATAGTGTTCTAACTTTGGTTCAATTCGATACATCTTCCTCTACCAGTCCCCCATGACTACAAGCACTTAAAACACCAATAAATGTGATTTCACATGGTATGATATTTTTCACTGTGGGCCTGAGCCCGCACGGTTTTACTTTTGAGTTTCACCCCCAAAAGGCTTCATACCAATTGGAGATAAGACACTTACATATAAGTACTTAACATTTCCTCTACCCAGGTGATGTGGGACTGTGCACTCGTAACTCACCAGTATAGTAGTCTGTCAGTGTCTCTCGCACCCGCCCACGACACAACTGTCCACAAGGTCGTTACAAATGGTATTAGAGCCTAACCCAGCTGGAAGTGTACCGACGGGGACGTCGGGCCTCCAAGGGGGTGGATTGTGATGACTTTGTGAGCGGGTGTGTCGTGGGCGGATGCGAAAGATACTGACAGACAACCATACTGGCGAACTACAGGTGCACAATTCCACATCGTCTGGCTAGAGGATAGGTGAGGTGCTTATATGTAAGTGTGTCATCTCTAATTGGTATGAGGCCTTTTAGGGTGAAGCCCAATAATAAAACCGTGCATGCTCAGGTCTAAAACAAACAATATCATACCATGCAGTAGAGTAGGTCATTACACATATCTACTAAAGCATCTAGGTAACCGTGGATCCATTTTCCTTGTTCCAGAGTTCCCAACTGGGCACGGCCCGTGAGGAGAGCAACCACAGTGAATTTATCAGGCTCTTTGGATTTGCATCTCCCAAAACAGAGCTAGTGCCTCATCAACACAGTTGAACTGCATATACCCGTTAATAATAGCCGTCCAAAGAATAATATCCTTAACTGGACTTCTCTCAAACAACTCCCTAGCTTTATCCAACTGACCGTCGTTTATATACCCAGACACCTACTTGTCCAACAAATCACATTTTTCTTTGGCATTGCGTCAAAAAAAATTCGGGCTATACTTAAACATCCACACTTGGAGTACATATCCAACAAGGCATTGCCAATTATAGTGGTAAATCCAAGCTCATGGCTAACATGCCGGTGAATTTCTTTACCAAGTTCCAAAATTTTCAATTCTGTTCAGGCCGAAAGAGTACTTACAACTGTAGCTTCTTCAGGCTTCAGATTACTTTCCCATTTCTTTGGCATTGCGTCAAAAAAAATTTGGGCTATACTTAAACATCCACACTTGGAGTACATATCCAACAAGGCATTGCCAATTATAGTGGTAAATCCAAGCTCATGGCTAACATGCCGGTGAATTTCTTTACCAAGTTCCAAAATTTTCAGTTCTGTTCAGGCCGAAAGAGTACTTACAACTGTAGCTTCTTCAGGCTTCAGATTACTTTCCCATTTCATACGCCAAAAAACATCAACAACATCCTCAAATCTGTTACATCTAACGTATCCAGAGATCAAGACATTCCAAGAAACCACATCTCTTTCTCAGGCATTTCATCAAACAACTTCTTTAATTTCACAACATAACCCAGTTCTGGATACATGTCCATGAATGAGTTACAAAAATAACAATCAAACTCAACCCCACTCTTTACAACAAACCCATGAACCTTTTCGCCTATTAAAACCTCCCGCAAGCATCCGATGGCCTTGAAAACAAAGAGGTAGGTGAAATTATCTGGCCACAAACCATGCATCCTCAATTGATCATGCAAAAAAAAAGGTTTTCTTAAGCTACCTTTCTTGGCATATGCTTTGATCATTACATTGTAAACAAACAAACTCCGGTCTTCAATGTAATCGAAGATCTTCTTGACGTAGGATTAGCTTCCAAGAGATGGATGTGTTCAGAAGACCATGAGCTTGCTGAGGGTGTCTTTGTTTTGATGTACACCAATCCTGAAAACTTGGGTTTGGATTTGTTTGAGTTGTTTCATGGACTTACAGTTTCGAAGGTTGTCTAGACATGCTTTCTTGGTGGGTCTTGTGAAGTATGAGTTAGTAGTAGTTGTCAAGTGAAGTGGTTTTGATAGGAATTGGCAGGAAATAGACTTCAATAGCAGAAACTTATGTTGAGAGATCATGTGACCTTGCTCTTGTTGTGCCTTGGCTAGAATAAGCTGAGAAGCCACGCCTTCTATTTATTAGCTGCTTTTTTAAAATTGTGGATCATATATTTCAGAAGATGAAACCCATAACAGTAAATAAATTTATAAGGATGAGAGAGGGTAGTCATCACTCATAAACCTTTTGCTAGAGGATAATGTACCTCACAATATTCTCTACCCTTTGCAAGGTAGGGGCGCATCATCCACTACTTTTAAGTTTTCACTCTCCACTGCTGTTGTCACCCAACCCATGCACTTATATTTTGTTTTTCGATTCGCCATCACATAATTAATGGTTACTCCAACATGTGTCTGTGTGTGTGTGTATATATATATTGAACTGTCGTTTAAATTTCCTATATGGCAGGGTAAATTAGTGCTACGCACTGTCACCGGCATTGGGTCATCCACCCCCTTGAAGTCTCACTCCACACTCACTCCACACTCCTTGTGTGACTTGCTAGGGCAGAAACGAGCCCAACACTTCCTCTTCCTTTCTATAATTAAGCATAGCCGAATGCTATTAGAATCATGCAGATGGAGAAAATGATATATATATAGTGATGATTTTTATGATTATGCCCTGTTGCATAAATGCATGGTAAAGATGGTTAATTAACACGGTGATGGAGATTATGACTAATTCAAATTGGCATTAGATGACTCCCAGGCAATGTGAGAATTATAACAATTTTTTGGTAACACCTATGAGTTGCAAAAGATCCAGGAGCACTTCTACTGTGTTTAAGGTAGAATTCTGAATAACACGATACCACAATACCTATGTGTGTGTGCATGAAGGTACATGTACATTTGATATCTTCTAGTTTATATAATAACACTACTGTGTGTTCACTCTTTAAGGTTTTTGAGTAATTCAGTATTGTTCAAAACAAGAAATCTGTGCATCAATTATCAATGGAACATAATTTCAGATAAAAGTGTCTTCAGTTAGACCTTTAGTATTTCAAGCTTACCATGCAGATCAAAAACCAGTCTCTCCTTTAGTTACCTCTGTAATCTAATTACATAACCAAAAATCCAGGTTACAATACTTATGTCGTCATTTGGTAGCTACTACAGAAAAGTTGACAAGCGATTCATATCTGATTAGGCATAGTTTTTATGTCAATCAACACATGCAAAGTACACAAGTGTCACTCAGATTTTCATATTGAATTCATAATATTCATTTTTTATTTTCCCCCTATGTTATACAAAGCATTTCTATAAGTTATGTAAAATAACGACAAAGTGTGTACCATACAAGCTTACCAGGTCTGACCTTGTTGGTTACAAAATTGATTTGATGCACTTCCTGTTATGCTTAGCTGTAACTCCTTCAGAATGTCATGCATCCATTTTCTTGCTCACCCACCTGAGGTGCTGAAACTTCCTAAGCATCTGTCAGACGCGCCTTTCAGATTTTCAAACACTTCTATACAAGTACCCTTCACTCTCCGAACATCAGAGTAATACTTTCTTACTGCCCCTTCTCTTCTCAAGAAGTTGTGTTTGAATAACTGGAGCCATACACCTGAGGGAACTTTTGGGTTTCAATTAAGAACTTAAACCATTGAATGATATGCAGCAAACTGAAAATTCTCAATCTTTTAAATCTTTCGAAAGATCAAATTTGAACTGGTGAAATAAGGTTTTATTCATCACAAAAATGTTGGAACTGTGTAAAATCTCATTCCATTTCATTTGCTTCTAAACCTGACAATGGTTTAGCCATGCTATTCAACATTAATTGAACTTCTTTCATTTGTGGGTGAGATGCATCTCCAACTACAAACTCATGGACATTTCCATTAACCTCAATTGAACTACACCCAGGTGCCTTCTTGACTCCTAGAGCTTTCATATTGTGTCTTACTTTTGTCACGTCTTCCATCTGTGAGCAGAAGCATAGATATTGGCCAGAAGAGTATGGACACTGGAATCATTAGATTCAATTTCCACAAGCCTTTGAGCCACACGGTCACCCATATCAACATTACCATAGATTCTGCAGGCACTCAGCAAATCACCATAAAGTGGAATTATAATCTCATTATTTTTGTCTTGTACATCTTCATCTAATAATCCAGCACGACCAAGGAGGTCAATTAGACACCCATAGTGTTCTTTGTTCAATTTGATACATCTCTCTCATTGAATTAAAGTACCAATGGCCTTCCTCTACCAGTCCCCCATAACTGCAAGCACTTAAAACACCAATAAATGTGATATCGTCAGGTTTAAATCCGGCCTGTTTCATACCTGAGAACAGTTCCAGTGTCTTTTTGGTTTTGTCATTCATGGCCGGTGCATAAATAATTGAAGTCTATGAGGATGTGTCTATCTATTTCAACCCATTGAAAATCTTAAGGGATTTCTCTATGTACCCACGTTTTCAATACATATCTACTAGAGCAGTACCAACAACCGCATCAACTGTGATTCTGTTTTCATCTATGTAACCGTGGATCCATTTTCCTTGTTCCAGAGCTCCCAACTAGGCACAGCCCGTAAGGAGAGCAACCATAGTGAATTAATCAGGCTTAACTCTTTGGATTTGCATCTCCCCAAACAGAGCTAGTGCCTCATCAACATAGTTGAATTGCATATACCCCGTTAATTATAGCCGTCCAAAGAATAATATCCATAACTGGACTTCTCTCAAACAACTCTCTAGCTTCATCCAACTGATCGCTGTTTACATACCCAGACACCATACTTGTCCAACAAATCACATTTTTCTCTGGCATTGCGTCAAAAATTTGTCAAGCTATACTTAAACATCCACACTTGGAGTACATATCCAACAAGGCATTGCCAATTATAGTGGTAAATCCAAGCTCATGGCTAACATACTGGTGAATTTCTTTACCAAGTTTCAAAATTTTCAGTTCTGTGCAGGCCGAAAGAGTACTTACAATCGTAGCTTCTTCAGGCTTCAGATTACTTTCCCATTTCATACGCCAAAAAACGTCAACAGCATCATCAAATCTGTTACATCTAACATATCCAGAGATCAAGACATTCCAAGAAACCACATCTCTCCCTCAGGCATTTCATCAAACAACTTTTTCAATTTCACAACATAACCCAGTTCTGGATACATGTCCATGAGTGAGTTACAAACATAACAATCAAACTCAGCCCCACTATTTACAACAAACCCATGAACCTTTTCACCTATAAAAACCCCCCGCAAGCATCCGATGGCCTTGAAAACAAAGGGGTAGGTGAAATTATCTGGCCACAAACCGTGTATCCTCAATTGATCAAACAAAAAAAGAGTTTTTCTAAAGCTACCTTTCTTGGCATATTCTTTGATCATTACATTGTAAACAAATAAACTCGGGTCTTCAATTTAATTGAAGATCTTCTTGGCGTAGAATAAGCTTAGGTACTCATGCCCACTTAGGTGCGTTTTGCATGTTGCCTTCTATTCAGGTTGAAAACCCCTATATAATCCAATGAATGTCCCTTAGTGTGGATATATATATTTTTATGGACTATTTTAGATATTGCAGAGCTATCTAGGATGTATTTGCGTATCGAGTTTATGCATGGAATGTAGTAGGATGAAACTTGTATGTGGGCCTGACCCACTTTTATTTTTCAGGTGTTCGACAGTATTAGGCTTAGTGCTTGATCGTGATGATGCAGATACAGACACTCACTCTTCTGACTATGTAGGACTTCCTTTCGTATTTAGTTTTGGATTTTGGTTATATAATTTATTTTCATTTGGGATTATTAGGGATCCACTGGATGGATTCTCGAGTTGTACGAATTGATAAGATTAAATTATATTAATCTATTTGGAGACTTTTTATATTTAGAATTCTTTTCAGCATATTATTTTATTTTTATTCTTTTGTACTCTTGCTTTTTTACATATTAATTGTCTGGTATCCCTCAGATCTGTGCTCGGACTTGATCACCCGTGGCTATAGAATCGATGGGTATCACAGTTGGTATCAGAGCACTTCAAGTTCTAGTGTCCTTAAGAGTGTCTTTCATTATATGACTTCCGCGTTGCGTCTCTTAAAAACTTAGAGCCATATTAGCATTCGTTGTACTCTTTTACGGTTCGTTAGGAGGAGCAGCTAATGTCAATTATATTTCATAGTTATGGAATGGTTGACACTAGGAAGAGGATGGGGTCCAAGGCGAAAGCGATACAGACCCAGAAGAGTAAAGGAGTACGTTATCAAGTTCTTTATTAGAAGCAGAACTTAGGATTGAAGGGTTAGTTTCAGTTGGCGCTACTTTTAAAAGTAGAAGCCAAGGAAGGATTTATGAATGTGTTATGTGATACCCCCCCCCCCCCCCGGATTTCCGAATGCGGGTTGGCCAGGCCCACATCCGAATACCCGAGGATATCAAAACAAATTGATAATAAACGAACACAGAGTACAAAAGAATAAAGAAGAATAAATAAGATGCTGACAAGAAACTAAAATGATAATCTAATAATAAACCTCAGAATATATTTCCATTAATTAATAAACTCTTCTGATACAACTGATCTTTCAAAATACAACTCGGGAATCCATACTGTATGGACCCCTATAAATTCCAAACTAAACAAATGACAGCAATAACTGTCTAAATCAGAAAACTGAATCATAAAGGAACTCCTATGTAGCATCGGAAGAATGAAGTAGACTGATCCCTGCTCAGCATGAACAACCTCTATTCCTGACGAACACCTGAAAAATAATGGTGGGTCAGGCCCACAAACAAGTTCTACTCTATTACAGTCTAAGTAGAGATCCGATATACGTATACATCCTAGTCAATCCAACAGTAACTAGTAGTCCGTATATATATATATATATACACACAAAAGGAACCTCACTAGACTATAAGGTTGTCTCAACCTGAATAGTAGGCAACATGCAATACGCACATATAGTGGGCATGAATACCTAGACCTACCAGGGTACACAACTACACTATATCTAGCTACACATCCCTGGCGATATACGCACCCTAACCACTGACCCTGAGACTCAAGCTTATATCATGGCACCATACTTATATATATATATAATCTAGTAACCATCCTATCCGGTATAAATTAATCCTCCATAAGTCATTCAACTTGTTCAGCTGACCTGACTTGAATATAAGTAGGACTTAACATTTTAGTTAATCCATTCCCTTATATAATAAATTAATTATCCATAAGTCATTCAACTTGTTCAGCTAACCTGACTTGAATATAAGTAGGACTTAACATTTTAGTTAACCCATTCCCTTATATAAAATAGGTAGGACTTAACTGATAAGTTAATCCGTCCCTAGAATGCCACCGTCCCATACCGGTGTATTAAACCACACAATCCAACAATTAATGTAACGATTAAGGAAATACATCAAACAATCTAGAAATAACTATGATAATATGATATCAAGTTATCACAAAATAGGAATGACTTATTATTTACTTAAGCTTCCTAAATCATATGTCCTACATAAACTGAATCTTATACATATGATGATATTTTATTATACCGTCAAATAAGTATTCTCCATATCCAATTCATCCTACACATTTAATCTCAATTGCTAAAACATATTAAAAGATTAAATTCATTCGTTTGTTTAAAACATTCAAATAATAAGCATCATTATGATTGAGTCTATTTAAATTTATTTAAACCCAAACCTAGTTTCTATTTAATGTTCAGGAATCCTAGATAAGTTTCTACGTTCCATCATTCCACAGATATGAAATATACATAATTTAAACATGTAAAAATTCACACCGGAAATCAAATCAAAATCATGTATTTATCAATTCATAATATAAGAACAGATATGAACCAAATTCATAAAACCTATGTTCTAATCCAATTAAACATGCATAATTATTTAATTTTGTGTGTTTAATAAATCCTGGAATTTCCTAGGCATGCATAAAAACACGAATCAAAAGGAAAGAGATAGAATAAGAACTTGCCTTAAACTTTCGAATTGAAAGTTTAATTTCTTCTTTCTTGATCTTCTCTCTATAGGGTTTTCTCCTTCTTCCTTCCTCTTTCTCCTTCTCTCTCTAACTCTTTCTCTATAGAATATATTACGTGATATATTTTCACTCCATTTTCAACCTATAGTTGTGTATTTATAAGTTAAATAATAACCCTATTCATTTTCCCAATCCAAGTCAACTTAATAAAGAAAAATAAAAAATGAAAATATTAAAAAGATAACTTAAAATATGTTACGTATATAATCTATGTATATCCTTATTAATTAAATAAAATATATACATTAGATTATTTATTAATACTAAAGTTACCATAATATTAAAAATGTAACTTAAAACATATTACGTATATAATCTATTTATATCCTCATTAAATAAATAAAATATATACATCAGATTATTTATTTATACTAAAATTACCATAATATTAAAAAGTAACTTAAAACATGTTACGTATATAATCTATCTGTATCTTCATTAAATAAATAAAATATATACATCAGATTATTTATTTATACTAAAGTTACCATAATATTAAAAAGGTAACTTAAAATATGTTATGTATAAAATATATGTATATTCTTATTATATAAATATATAAAATATATACATCAGATTATTTATTAATACTAAAGTTACTATAATATTAATAAATTACTTTCCTTTTTATATATATGTATATACATATATATCTATATATATACATATACAACTATCAATGGGTAATTATCCATACCCATCCAACCTCCTATCTAAGTAGTCCATAGGACCCAATTAGTTAGCCCATTACCACTAACCATAACCATAAAATAAAATAAAATAAAACATTTAATCATTTAATTTGCAATTAATTACAATTAATCAAATACATCATTTAAGCACCCAATCTAATTAAACAAATAATACAAATAACACCTAGACAAAATACAAATAACACATAGATAAGTAACCAATTAATCAAGTAACACTTAATTCAATTAAACACATAAACAATTAGTCAAATAATCAATTAAACAATTAAAAAAATACAATAAAAATAAATAAATAAATACCGAGACTATCCTTTTAAAATTAGGAGTATTACATGTTATAGGTCACCGTATAATGGGACTAACACGATTTTAGTTGTTCTCATAACGGAGACAAACGAGAAATAGGAATCCAAAGAGGATACTAATGGAGAGGTTGTAAGGTATCCGGGAAGAATGTACTAAACTTGAAGATGAAGGATCACACGGTGGTGATCTTATTCGCTAGTGATATAGTGAATGATACTTGTAGAGTTGGTGTGAATCAACTTACATATAGTTTAACTTTCATTTTACCTTTAAAAGAGGTAGATAAAAGTACTCTTCAGGAGTTTAGGATCGGATGGAGTTCTTATCAGAATGAAGCCATGATTTAATATCAAGTTTCGGAGAATAGGGGGATTAAGTTGTGACGTTCTAGTTGCTTTTATAAAGCTACGTTAGACGGTTTGCATTCCGCATATAAGGAGGATGAGGGTTACACTTTGGAATTTGCTGAGGTAAATGGATTTTGTTTTGAGTTATGTTTAAAGAATATGTTTCGAGGTTGGATGATTACCTCCGAAACTGTAAAAGGAGATTGTGACTCAATCAAATAATGTTGAGTTCCAGAAGAGACTTTCTTTTCTGGGAGAAACGATGTTTTACGTAGGATTATATTGTGTTTTATTGTGTGTGCATTATGTGTTTCATTATCGGGAATGCGGTTTAGTTGGGGACACAAGTGTGTGATCAGCAAACTACCGTTTTAGAGGAATAGCGTGAATTACGCTAGGATTTTGGGCATGTGGTCATAGGATTTGGTAAGTATTCCTAATGTTAGGCAATCTAATGAACCTAGATATGCGTAATAATGGTATGTTTTCAGGATGGGATAATTAAAACCAGCAGTTCGAGTCAAATGATATAGATTCGCTTGATATACTGTAACACCATGATGATTTATCGAAGGTACTGACTCTGCTGAACATTTTTTTGGAAATTTCAAAAGTTGTTCCCTAGTCGGCAAGAGGATTTTGTACTAGTTTAAGTACTTATTAGAATGGCACTGACTGAGGATAGTAAACGGACTAACTAGTCATCAGTCAATTCTTAATCAAGAATTTTGTTCCTGAGGGGGTATCATTAGGAGGAGTTACCGGAGTTGCATATCGAGGAGGAAGCAAAGTCTCTTCATTGGCACAAATAAAATGGAATTTTTTTTTTTTTTTAGTCACAGTTCGCAACAAATAGCTGTTGCTAGGAAATTATTAACTTTTTGGAGGATGGAAAGATTCTATATTCTTTTAAAGTTAAACGAGAAGTCTAATAGACACTTACTTGTGTTAGAGAAGTAGGATGTCAAGGACATGAAGGTGAGACCGAGCATCTAAATAAAGAAGAGATGCACGATGCATGTGGGAAAGTTGTAGTTAGTTGACTTTTGATAAATAAAATTATCACATGACTTTCTAAAGTTTATCACCGATCGGAATGTATGGATTTAGTTACAGAGTTAACGTTTGGCGATGCTCCAAATTAAACAATAGGTGCAGATGGAAGCTGGTGGTACTAGACTAATGGTACTTTATGTATGATCTTATTACTGAATGAAGCCGATATTTTGAGGACAGGTAGGAGGAGGGACACAGTGATGTTGTCTTAAAGTCTGATATCTAGAAGATAATCCAGATGGACCATCAGAGATCGCAAGATCCTTGCAGCCATTTCTCTTACTAAAGTAGGAATGACAGAGTCGTTTCCACGGATTTAGTTGAGAGATTGTTGATTCTACACAAGGGTCAGGATTCTGGTTGGGATATTGCTTGACTGATAAAATTAAAATAGCTTCATTTTGTTTGTTTTAGAACTGGTAAGATATCAGTTCATATGAATAGCGCGGATCACGAGACGGCTTAGATGGATAGATGTGGTGATTCACACTTTGCATTCAGTTTTGTTTGGTGGAAGTAATAGGGAGGAGGATGATTTTATCAACCGATATGGTCATTGAACCTTCGATGGTTATTTTGAACTCAGTTGAGTTTTAGCTTGTGTAAAAATAACTTTTGTTATTACCAAAGAAATTGAGGCGGTCAACTTAGAATATTGGAGCTGACCCTGGAGGAGGTAGTACCTTACTCAGCTGAGCTTAGGGTACTGAAGGTCAGAGTGACTGAGATGTAAAATTCATAAAATTTTACGATGCAGTCAAATGGTTAATGGAGGTTTCGGTGACATACCGGGTTCGTTTCGGTGAGCAGATACGAATAAGGACATGTACATAACTGTCTCCAAGTATATCACCTGTTAGCAAGGTGGAAATTTGATACTTGGCTATCAATGGAGGATTTAGCCACTTCCTATATTAAAATGGGAGTAGGACTAATCAGGAGTGGATGGATGGGCGAAATTACCGCCATTGGTTGGAATTTTAGTTCCATATGGATTCAGAGTAGTGGATAAAGCACGTTCGCTTATGGACACTAATTCTGGTAGTGTTTACTTTGGCATTTTGTATCATTTCTACATTGCACTGGTAACGGAGTTATAACATGTTGTTATTTCTTATAGTAGATAAACAGTGCTATATCAAAGGAATTTTTCTACAGGTGTGGGAGCAACGATTTTGTTTCACATCTCTAGACGAGAGGTTTGGTCGAGATATTATCTTTGATCATGGAGGATATGCTTAGGACATATATCCTAGGTTTGCATAGGTAATTGAAAGTGCTACTTTGCTTTTCAATTATTATCTGTGCTAGTGTTGGCACAAGGAGGTTAATGTGACAACGTATGAGGTTTTGGATGGTTCGTAGTGCAGATCTCTCACTGGTTGGTCTGACATGGAAGCAAGGTTATATAATAAGACCTTGACTTTATATAAGGATACATCGGAGTGACATATTCTCGGTTATAAAGGATTGCGCGCGGGTTGGAGGCGACAGTCGGATTTTGTACTTCGTTGAACTCGTATATCCGAGTTTTCTATCAGGAAATGGTTATTTGGGATGTCTTCCGTATAGGAAGCAATGTGCTTTTTGGAGGAAGGTCAGTTTTACGTATTAAATTGACTTTTCACGGATTTGGTTAATCAATTTATGCAGTCACCTAACTTTAGCGTTACCAACTTGTTAACCACTACAGGCATATAAATTTTTGGTATATTCTATGGCATTTGGAGGACGGTGGATTTGTACCCTGGTATAGGTATTGGGTAAGGAGGAATATAAGATACGACCTATGTGTAGTTTTTGTTTCTTCATTATAGGAACCATAACTTTACTATGAGAATTTGGAATTCTGTGGAGCCCATAAAAAAGGCAAAATCCACAACGAAATGGAAATGAATTTACAATAAAAGAATTCAGAATTTCGTGAATTCCGAGGACAGAATTCCTTTTGTTAGGGGGGAAGAATGTAATACTCCTAATTCTCAAAAAGATATAATCGAAATTTAACTAATTGTATTATGTGTATTTAAATGTGATTATCTGGTGATGCGCTTAATTGTAATTGTTTATTCATTTTATTATTTACTTAATTGATTAATTGTAATTATTTTAAAATTAATTGTTTAATTATAATGGTTTTAATTTAATTGTTGGTTAATTTATATATTTGATTATTGTTAATTTAATTGACGTGTAATTTTTGGTAGCTTATAATTTGTATATGTCGTAGGGTTTTATGTTTATATAACTTATGGTCACCGACTTATAGGGGGTTGGAATTAGGGTTAGGGTTTATAGAAGCTTATATATATATAAGCTTTGGGTCTGCAAGAGTTTTGAACCCTTTTCCCGTGACTGGAAGTAGAGAGAAACAAAGAGGGTTTGAGGGGAAAAACACAAAGGGAAACTGAGAGAACCAGTTAGGCTTTCAACTATGGACTGAAGGTGTACCAAAGAGGAAGGAATGGATGGCTTGTGGGATTGAAACTGAGCAGTAGGAGGTTTACCGATAGTCGGCCGTCGTCGGAGAATTTAGAGACGACGTTGAAAGGTTTAAAACTGAAACCTAAAGGAAGTTTTATTCTATTTTCTTCTTGTAAACTTGTGTTCTGTGCATTCTATATGGTCTCCAAGAAGTTAATTAAACTTTAAAATAGATGTTTATGCATAAAGAATCAAGCTGCAAACTATTTTTACATTTTAGGTAACTGTAATTGTTTTCTTGCATAAACTGTTGCTATTCTGTTTTAATTTTTGTCAATCCATTTATAATGGAATTTGAGAAGTTTCTAGGACTGTTAAGACTTGAATTGAACCCTGGAATCTTTAAAAAAAATTAGAATAAACAACTGGAACTTCACTGGAAGCGAAAAAAAAGACTAGAGGCGGAAAAGCTGAGCTCTCAAGGAGAAAGCCGGCTCCCTAAGTGAGGGAGCCGGCTCCCTAGATGAGAGAGCCAGCTCTTGTAATACCCCTAGTTTTCAAAAGGATAGAATTGGAAATTTTATTTTATTTTTCATTGATTAATTGATTTAGTTATGTGTTAGTTTACTTGATTATTTGTGTAATTGTTTTTAATTGCATTCATTGTTTAAGTTAATTAATTAATTATCGTAATTATGGATTTGATTGTTTTATTTAATTATTTTAATTGGATTAATTTTGTGATAGTTAATTTAGTTAGTTCTCAACGTGATTGTTATATAGTTTTTCATTGGGTTTATAGTTTTCATAGGCAGCCGTCATTGATTGTAACCTAGGTTTATATGTGGGCCGGGTTATATATGGATTAGGGTTTAACGTCTAAACCTATATATATATGTATATTACAGTGGATTAGGGGTTAAAACAACACAAAACAAAACATAGGTTTTCTGTAGAACAGAGATACAGTGAGGTATTGAGAGACACAGAAAGGAGATCTAGGTTTTGGTCTGGATCAAGGTTGGACCAAGAAGGAGGAAGGAGAGGTGTTTCTGGGTTGAACCGAGGCACTGGAGGAGCAGACTTGCAATTTGGGACCCAAACATATTATACAGACACGGTGAATTAGAATTTCAAATCTGAAATTTAAAGGCAAGATTCTGATCTTCTCTTTCCCAGGAATTTGTGTTATATGCATGCTTAGTTATACTCCAGGAATTAAAGTAAGACTTAATGACATCGTTTATACATGTTGTAACAGTATTAAACATCATTGAATATAATCTGTTTTCATAGTTTTACACGTTGAGCTTAAAATCTGATTGTCGATGCTTTACAAATTGATGTTTAATTCTGTTCTTGTTTATATAACTCTGTCTTGTGGTTACTATGGGATGTGAGTGGGATCTTAAAACCTAAAATTAAACATGTTAAATAAGTTACTAGCATCATGGAATTAAATCTGGTTCTCAGTTGACTAAAAGTTCAGTCTTTTATATGGTTGCCGTTGTTTCAAACTTTGATCTGTTATTCAACTAAAAAGGGTATGACTCTGTCTTGTGATCAATCTGGGATGAGGATAGGACTTTAAAAATCTATAATGAAACTATTTTTAAAGACTGGGAACCACCGGAGTCAGAGAAGACACATGCAGACGCAGCCACGGCTCTTAGAGGTGAGAGAAGGCTCCAAAAATGGAAGGAGCCTACTCCCAAAACATAAGAGCCGGCTCTCTAGGGTTGAGAGTCGGCTCTCAACCATCTAGAGCTGGCTCCCAAGGAAGGGGAGCCGGCTCTCCTTGAATAGAGAAGGCTCTTTGAGTTTCAAAGCCTTCTCTTTCTTTTGTTTTTGCGTATACCAAGTTTTAATGGACTGTTTGGCTAAGCCTGAGTTTATGAAACTGTTTCAAGGCTACTAAATGATGTAATACACTGCTTAAGACTTATATAAGAATTAAGAAGTAAGCTTAAATCCAAAAATTTGGGATGGAATTAGCCTAAGGTTCAAAGTAAACTTGTAGGAGAAAGGGTTGACATAAACTGGTAATGGCTTACTGTTTTAGGGATTTAAGTTTCTCTGTATGACTTAGAATCATAAATCTTGTTTTGCAGCTGAGTTATAAGCATTCTGTTATTTAATTACATGTATGCTTAGTTGGGATTAACTAACAATTAAATCTGTTATATATCTCATCTGTTACGATACAGTTTGGAGGAGGTAATTGCATAGTTGGATTATGTCAATTTAAAGGACTGGGATTTGGATTCTAAGTCTATTAGTGGATGCATGATTTAGTTTTACACATGTGAAATTATATCTGTGCTTATTTTGGAATATAGTTGATAACTATTTATACTGTTGTTGGTCAACTATGGTAAATGGAGGATTTAAATGCTATGACTCATATTAGCAATTTAAATGGTTGGAATGTGATGTTTAGGTTCTGTAATGATTGCCTAATGTCATGTTATATGTACTAAACTATATTTATGCATATTCTGGATAACTGGACAGTAACAATTATTGTCTTTACAATTATGTTGTTTGGAGGATTGTGTGCACCGGTATGGGACGGAGGCATACTAGGGATGGATTAGTAAAATACTAAATCCTACCTATTTTGGAATGAGTTGGATTAACTATAAAAGGTTAAGTCCTACTTATGTGGATTTCTATGCACCGGTATGGGACGGTGGCATATTAGGGACGGTTCAGTTCAAAACACTAAGACCTACCTATATTGGGGATAGATTAGTTTAAACACTAAGTCCTACCTATATTGAAATAAGATGGATTAACTACAAAAGTTAAGTCCTACTTATAACTATGTGTCAGGTTAATAAACTATTTGAATGACACACATTGAACGGACTTTATATATTTATGTTATGGTGCCGTGGTATGAGCTTGAGTCTCAGGACCATAGTTAGGGTGCGTATATCGCCTAGGATGGATAACTGGACAATGGTTTTGTTCCCTAGTAGGTCTAGATACACATGACCACATTACGTATGATTTGCATGGTATCTCTACTCAGGCTGAGACATACCTATTGGACTAATGAGCGTCCTGTAGTGTGTAATATATACACATATAGACTACTCTAGATATTGTTGAGTCTATCTAAGATGTATCTGTGTATCGGATTTCTGTTTGGATCGTAGTAGATCATGACTTGCATGTGGGCCTGACCCACTCTATTATTTTTCAAGTGGTTGACAATACCAGGCTCAAAGCGTGATCGTTTTGATGCAGATACAGACACTCACTCTTCCGATTACATAGGATTTCCTTTCTATTTTAATGTTGGATTTTAATTCTGTAAATTTATTCAAGGATTTGGGATTAAGGGTCCACTAGGTGGATTCCCGAGTTGTACGGTTTTAAATTATACTTAATTTATTATTTCAAGTTTGAGGGTTCTTATTTTAGATTTCTTTCAGCGTATTATTAATTTATCCTTAAATTCAGTTTTTAATTTCTGCTTGTTTACATATTAATTGTTTGGTATCCCTCGGATCTGTGCTCGGACTTGATCACCCGTGGCTAGAATCGAGGGGTATCACAGTTGGTATTAGAGCACTCCAGGTTCTAGTGTCCCTAGGAGTGTCTTTCGTTAGAAGTCTTCCGCGTTGCGTCTTTTAAAAACTTAGAGCTATATTAGGATTCGTTGTACTTTTTTACGGTGCATTAGGATGAGCAACTGATGTTAATTATATTCCATAATTATGGAATGGTTGACACTAAAAGGAGGATGGGGTCCGCGGTGACAGTGAATTAGACCAAAGGAGTAGAGGAGTACGTTATCAAGTTCTCTATCAGAAGCAGAACTTGGGATTGAAGGTTAATTCCGATTGGCACTACTTTTAGAAGTATACGCCAAGGAATGATTTAAGAGTGTGTTTTAGGTCACCGTATAAAGGGACCAACACGATTTCAGTGTTCTCCTAAAGGAGACAACCGAGGAATAGGAGTCCAAAGAGGACTCTAGGGGAGGAGTTTTCAACATACTCAAGAAAGAGGGTATTGAATCTTGGAAAGCAATGATCACGCGAGAGTGATCTTGTTCGCTAAGAGTATAGTGAACGATGCTAATCGAGTTGGCATGGATCGACCTTCAGATAGTTAACCTTTGGGATTACATTTAGAAAATGTAGATAAAGTGAACTCTTCAGGAGTTTAGGATTGGATGGAGTTCTTCTCAGACCGAAGCAATGATTTTATATCACGTTCCGAGGAGTATGGGGATTAGGTTGGGATGGTCTAAGTTGCTTTACAAAGCTACTTTGGACAGTTGGCATTCCGTGTATAAAGAGGATGAAGGTTAAGCCTTTGGAATTTGCTGAAGCAAATGGATTGTGTTGAGCTATGATTTGAGTTTATGTTTCGAGGTTGGATGATTTCCTCTGAAACTGTAAAAGGGAGATTGTGAACCAATCAGGTAAAGTTGATTTTGAGAAGAAGCTTCTCTTTGCTAAGAGGAACGATGTTTTACGTAGGGTTCTATCATGTTTTATTGTGTTTTATTTGTGTGTGCTTTATGTGCTTCCTTTTCGTTAATAATTCTAGATCAGGAATACGGTTTGGTTGGGGACACAAGAGGGTGATCAGTCAACTACCGTTTTGGAGGAATAGCGTTAAGTACGCTAGGATTTTGGGCATATGGTTATAGGATTTGGTAAGTGTATCGACCTTGAGACAATTTAATGAACCTAGCTATGCGTAGTTATAGTATGTTTTCAGGGTGGGATAAGTAAACTAGCAGTTCGAGTCAAATGATATAGACTCATTTGATAAACTGTAATGTCACGATGGTTTATCGGAGGAACTTGGCTGAATATTTTCTCAAAATTTTTAAACAGGTGTTTGCAAGTCAGTAAGAGGATTTTGGTACTGGTTTAAGTACTTGTGGAAATGACACCGACTAAGGTTAGTAGGCAGATTACCTATTCGTCAGTCTATCCTTAAATCAAGAATTTGGTTCATAAGGGTGTGTCGTTAGGAGGAGTTACCGGAGTTGCATATCGAGGATAAATTTGGTTCAAATAGATTGTTATCTATTTAGAGGATCATAAGATTCCATATAAAGTTGCTTTTGGATAGGATGTTTATTAGACACTTGTATTAGAAAAGTAGGGTGTCAAAGACTTGAAGGTGGGACAGAACACCTAAATCTGGAAGCGGGTGTTACCGGATTAACGATACTTCCGTTAGACAAATTGGAAAGGGAATGTACGAACTAAGGTTCGTAACTTTTAGTTCTTTAATCGGTCTCAAAGGAAACATGATGCTTCGCAAAAAGAAAGCAGATGTTTGGGAGGCAGGTAGGAGGAGGGACATAATGGTTTGTCTCAAAGTCTGATATCTAGTAAATAATCTAGATGGACCGTCAGAGATCATTAGATCCTTGCAGCCACTTCTCATAATAGAGCCGGGATTGACGAAGTAATTTCGACAGAATTAGATTGCTGATTCTACACAGGGGTCAGGATTCTGGGTGACTGATACAATTAAATCAACTTAGTGTTGTCTATTTTAGAACTGGTAAGATATTAGTTCCTACAAACAGCACGGATCACGAGACGACTTAGATGTACAGGTGTGGTGATTCACACTTTGCATTAAGTTGTGTCTAGTGGAGGTGGTGGGGAGAAGGATGATGTTACCAACCGTTATGGTAATTAAACCTTCGGTTGTTATTTTGGAAGTCAGTTAAGTTTTAGCATGTGGAAATAATAACATTTGCTGTTACCAGGAAAATGGAGGCGATCAACTTGGAATGTTTGGGCTGACCCCATAGGAGGTAGTACCTTACTCCGATGAGTTTAAGGTACTGAAGGAGGAATAGTAGTTATCTTTCTGATTCTGGTAAGGTCGAAGTGACTGAGGTGTAAAATTCATAAATTTTACATTGCAGTTAAATGGATAGGAGTAATAGTACGACTTATCAGGTTCGTCTTGGTGAGCCGGTATGGATAGAGACAGGTATATCACTGTTTCTAAATGTGTCATCTGCTAACAAGGTGGAAAATTGATACTTGGATATCACTGGAGGTTTTAGCCACTTCCTATATCGAAATGGGAGTAGAACTAATCAGGAGGGGATGGTTGGTAGAAGTTACCAACATTAGTTGGAATGTTAATTCCATATGGTTTAAGAATAGTGGATAGAGCAAGTTCGTTTGTGGACTACACTTTAGTAGTGTTTACTTTAGCGCTTCTTATCCATTTTCCATTGCGCTGATAACGGAGTTATAGCATGTGGTTATTCAATATAGAAGATAACCGGTGTTGTGTCAAATGAGTTTTTTTTGAAGGTGTTGGAGCAACAACTATGCTTCGCATCTCTAGACGGGAAATGTGATCGCGATATTATATTTAAATCACGGCAAATATGCTTAGGATATATCCTAGGTTGGCATGGGTAATTGGAAGTGTTACTCAGCTTTTCAGATATTATCTATGCTATTGTTGGCACAAGGGGGTTCGTGCGACAACGTCTGGGATTTTGGATAGTGGGTGGTGCCGATCTCTTACTGGTTGGTCCGGCCTGGAAGCGAGGTTATATGACAAGACCTTGACTTTATGTAAGGATACATCAGAGAAACATACTCTCTTTTGGTAATGAGTGTGTACGGTTTGGAGGCGGTAATCAGATTTTATAGATAGTTGAACTTGTACATAAGAGTTCTCTATCAGGAAATGGTTGTTTTGGAGGAAGGTTAGTTTTCTGTATTACACTGCTTTTTCATGGATTTTGCTAATCGAGTTAGGCAGTTGCTTATATTATAGCGTTACCAACTTGTTAAGCGCTGCATGCATAAGAATTTTATGCGTCTATTCTATGGAACATGGAGGAATAAGGATCATTACCCTTCACTAAATATTGGGGACGATTGGATCGTTGATAAATACAATCTGGGAGTTGTACAAATATGCTATTTCTTATACATGGTATATTGTTGGATATGTTGGAATTTGGTAGAGCTCATCTAATGAAGTTGTACCACACGAAAACGGAAATGAATTTGGTAAAGTCATTAATTCAAAGTTTCGTGAATTCCGAGGATGGAATTCCTTTTGTTAGGAGGGAAGATTGTAATACCCCTAGTTTTCAAAAGGATAGAATTGGAAATTTTATTTTATTTTTCATTGATTAATTGATTTAGTTGTGTGTTAGTTTACTTGATTATTTGTGTAATTGTTTTTAATTGCATTCATTGTTTAAGTTAATTAATTAATTATCGTAATTACGGATTTGATTATTTTATTTAATTATTTTAATTGGATTAATTTTGTGATGGTTAATTTAGTTAGTTCTCAACGTGACTGTTATATAGCTTTTCATTGGGTTTATAGTTTTCATAGGCAGCCGTCATTGATTGTAACCTAGGTTTACATGTGGGCCAGGTTATATATGATTAGGGTTTAATGTCTAAACCTATATATATATGGATATTACAGTGGATTAGGGTTTAAAACAACACAAAACAAAATGTAGGTTTTCTGTAGAACAGAGATACAGTGAGGTATTGAGAGACATAGAGGAAGATAAAGAGAGAAGGTCTAGGTTTTGGTCTGGATCAAGGTTGGACCAAGAAGGAGGAAGGAGAGGTGTTTCTGGGTTGAACCGAGGCACTGGAGGAGCAGACTTGCAGTTTAGGACCCAAACATATTATACAGAGACGGTGAATTAGAATTTCAAATCTGAAATTCAAAGGCAAGTTTCTGATCTTCTCTTTCCCAGGAATTTGTGTTATGTGCATGCTTAGTTATACTCCAGGAATTAAAGTAAGACTTAATGACATCGTTTATATATGTTGTAACAGTATTAAACATCATTGAATATAATCTGTTTTCATAGTTTTACACGTTGAGCTTAAAATTTGATTGTCGATGCTTTACAAATTGATGTTTAATTTTGTTCTTGTTTGTATAACTCTGTCTTGTGGTTACTCTGGGATGTGAGTGGGATCTTAAAACCTGAAATTAAACATGTTAAATAAGTTTCTAACATCATGGAATTAAATCTGGTTCTCAGTTGACTACAAGTTCAGTCTTTTATATGGTTACCGTTGTTTCAAACTTTGATCTGTTATTCAACTAAAAGGGGTATGACTCTGTCTTGTGATCAATCTGGGATGAGGATAGGACTTTAAAAATCTATAATGAAACTATTTTTAAAGACTGGAAACCACCGGAGTCAGAGAAGACACACGCAGACGCAGCCACGGCTCTTAGAGGTGAGAGCAGGCTCCAAAAATGGAGGGAGCCTGCTCCCAAAACACAAGAGCCAGCTCTCTAGGGTTGAGAGCCGGCTCTCAACCATCTAGAGCCGGCTCCCAAGGAAGGGGAGCCGGCTCTCCTTGAATAGAGAGGGCTCTTTGAGTTTCAGAGCCTTCTCTTTCTTTTGTTTTTGCGTATACTAAGTTTTAATGGACTGTTTGTCTAAGACTGAGTTTATGAAACTGTTTCAAGGCTACTAAATGATGTAATACACTGCTTAAGACTTATATAAGAATTGAGAAGTAAGCTTAAATCCAGAAATTTGGGATGGATAAGCCTAAGGTTCAAAGTAAACCTGTAAGAGAAAGGGTTGACATAAACTGGTAATGGCTTACTGTTTTAGGGATTTAAGTTTCTCTGTATGACTTAGAATTATAAATCTTGTTTTGCAGCTGAGTTATAAGCATTCTGTTATTTAATTACATGTATGCTTAGTTGGGATTAACTGACAATTAAATCTGTTATATATCTCATCTGTTACGACACAGTTTGGAGGAGGTAATTGCATAGTTGGATTCTGTCAATTTAAAGGACTGGGATTTGGATTCTAACTCTGTTAGTGGATGCATGATTTAGTTTTACACATGTGAAACTATATCTGTGGTTATTTTGGAATATAGTTGATAACTATTTATACTGTTGTTGGTCAACAATGGTAAATGGAGGTTTAAATGCTATGACTCATATTAGCAATTTAAATGGTTGGAATGTGATGTTTAGGTTCTGTAATGATTGCCTAATGTCATGTTATATGTACTAAACTATATTTATGCATATTCTGGATAACTAGACAGTAACAATTATTATCTTTACAATTATGTTGTTTAGAGGATTGTGTGCACCGGTATGGGACGGTGGCATACTAGGGATGGATTAGTAAAATACTAAATCCTACCTATTTTGGAATGAGTTGGATTAACTATAAAAGGTTAAGTCCTACTTATGTGGATTTCTATGCACCGGTATGGGACGATGACATATTAGGGACGGTTCAGTTCAAAACACTGAGACCTACCTATATTGGGGATGGATTAGTTCAAACACTAAGTCCTACCTATATTGAAATAAGATGAATTAACTACAAAAGTTAAGTCCTACTTATAACTATGTGTCAGGTCAATAAAAGACATCTTGAATTATAAAATATTAATGTGCATGCTGTATCAGAAGGAAGGAAGACTGAATTGCTAGTTGTTTTAGCAAATTAAATAAATGGATATAAAAGGTATTTTTAGGACTTTATATTAATGATATATATAACATATTTAAGTCACAGGAGTGTTGGTTGGGTTGCGGTTATGGATGTCGTGTAATTTTAGATGTTTATTTACATGCTCTCGGAGTTGAGGAGGTTTTACTTGCTGGTTGAGGAGGTTTTACTTGCTGGTTTTGTTTTAACCAGTTTAAAAGGATTAGTATAAAATACCGTTGGGGTTTTATATAATGTGCAGGTTAGACTTCTGAGTATCATTATATTATACACAGGTTTTAAGATTTGGGAATTAAATGGACGTCATGGGATTTAAATATTAATTTACATGCCGTCGAGGATTGAGGAGAATTTAATTACTAATCTTTGTTTTAGTAATTTAAATGAACTGGTATAAAAGTACCGTGTGGAAATTCTAGTATAATGTACTCAGTTTATAATTCTGATAATCATTATATCATGCTATGGATGTAAATTGATGAACTGTTATAATTTCTGTTTTGTCAATTGGATGGATATGGATGGTTTAAATTGCTTATAAATACTTTAGCAATTTAAATAGAAGTTCTATGATTTTAATCTTATACTAGATGCATGGTAGGATCTTATCTATATCTGATTTCTATTATGTTGGTTCTTGGATGTACTTGATGTTCATTTGAGTGTGCATCATTTATGAATCGTGTGCACCGGTATGGGACGGTGGCATACTAGGGATGGCTTAGCTCAAAATGCTAAGACCTAACCTATTGGATTAAAGGAAAGGATTGTAAAATTTTGAATCCTAATTTTATTTAAGTCAGATCGATTGAGTAAGTTAAGTGACCATCTGAATTAATTGTTGTTTGTGGTTAAGTCAGATCGACTGAGTAAGTTGAATGACTACCTGGATTTATTGTTATTCACGGTTAAGTCAGATCGACTGAATAAGTTGAGTGACTAACCGGATTAGGAGTCTTATGTCAGATCAACAAAGAATTGAATGACATACTCTAGTTTTAGACGGACTTTATATATGTGATTATGGTACTATGATATGAGCTTGAGTCTCAGAGTCAATGGTTAAGGCGCATATATGTAGCGGATGCGTAGCTGGCTGTGATAGGTTGAGGTATATCCTGTTAGGCTTAGGTACTCATGCCCACTTAGGTGCGTTTCGTATGTTTCCTTCTATTCAGGTTGAAACCCCCTATATAGTCCAGTGAATGTCCCTTAGTGTGGATATATATATTTATGGACTATTTTAGATATTGCCGAGCTATCTAGGATGTATCTGCGTATCAGATTTTTGTATGGAATGTAGTAGGATGCAACTTGCATGTGGGCCTAACCCACTCTTATTTTTCAAGTGTTCGTCAGTACCAGGCTTAATGCTTGATCGTGATGATGCAGAAACAGACACTCACTCTTCTGACTACGTAGGACTTCCTTTCGTATTTAGTTTTGGATTTTGGTTATGTAATTTATTTTCATTTGTGATTATTAGGGGTCCACTGGATGGATTCCTGAGTTGTACGGATTGATAAGACTAAATTATATTAATCTATTTGGAGACCTTTTATATTTAGAATTCTTTTCAGCGTATTATTTTATTTTTATTCTTTTGTACTCTTACTTGTTTACATATTAATTATCAGGTATCTCTTGGATCTATGCTCGGACTTGATCACCCATGGCTCTAGAATTGAGGGCTATCAGAAACCGTCTGATACCTGAAAAATATAAGAGTGGGTCAGGCCTACGAACAAGTTCCAATCTAATTACAATCCATACAGTGACCCGATATACAGATACACCCTAAATATCTCACAATATCTATCTAGTCCATATTATATATATCCACACTAAGGGACATTCACTGGACTACAATAGGGGTCTCAACCTGAATAGATGGCATCATACGAAAACGCACCCAAAGGTGGGCATAAGTACCTAGACCTAACAGGGTACACCTCAACCTATCGTAGCCAGCTATGCATCTACTGCATATATGCACCCTAACCAATGAGCCTGAGACTCAAGCTCATCTCGTGATACCATAACCATATATCTAAAGTCCGCCAAAACTAGAGTATGTCATTTAATTTTTCATTGAGCAGACATACAATATACAATCCAGTTAGTCACTCAACTTATTCAGTTAATATGACTTAATTACAACCAACTAATCCAGGAAGTCATTCAACTTAGTTAGTTGATCTGACTTAAACACAATTAGGATTCAATATTTTACAATCCATTCCTTTAATCCGATAAGTTAGGTCTTAGCATTTTGAGCTAAACCATCCCTAGTATGCCACAGTCCCATACCGGTGCATACAATCCTCAATATCCATATAAATTACAACACATAAATAATATTTTAGCAATTTACAGTCCAAAACCATTATCCAAATAATTGCAGGAGAGTGTCTAATATTTCAGCAATTAAAATCTAAGCGATAATCCATGTAATTGCAGAAAAAGGTTTAATATTTCAACAATTAGCATCCAGAGCATGCATAGATCAAAAATAATAAATGAATGACCCTATCATGCATTTAAAATAAGTTTTATACTCATACTATATCCCATTATATTGCTAAAATTAAGCCAAATAATTAATTTCCTTCCATCCGTTAACAGCATAAAAAGTAGTTTAATTTTATACTGTTCATCCTATTAACTTAGTGGTAAAGCTTAATCAATTAAAGGTCTTAATAATACCCAAAATTAACTACTTAATCCCTCTGTGAAGCCCCAGAATTAATCAAAACAATCCAAACCCTCAAACAGTGTGTCAAAACAATTCCAGAAAGTGTAAACTGGAGAGAGCCTGCTCCATAAACTTGGGAGCAGGCTCTTTTGTGCATGGAGCTAGCTCCATGCATCTTGGAGCCGGCTCTCACTTCCATGGAGCCAGCTCTCTCCCCCTCTGAGAGCTTCCAGTCCAGTTTCGCTCCGTTTCAGCCCATCTGCTCCGTCTCCGACCATTTCAACCCCTCTGTTCCTCTTTAATACTGAACCTAAGAGTCTTATATAATCCCAGTAGCATCCCAATGGTTTGTTTACAATAGTTGAAAGCAATTACAGTGATTACAACCATACTAATTTAACATGCTTAAAGAACAAAATTAAAACTCAGACCTGCAAGAACTATAACAGAATTGATTCGACGCATACAGATCATCAATATAACATATAATAAATATGTAAGTTTCAGTTAATGATCAATTAAACCCTAGAGACTATCTAGGTGCACAGAACACAAGCCAACGGGAGAGAGGAAGAAAATAACTTGCCTGTGATTTCAGTAACGAAAACTCGGCACTGTTTCTAAGTTTCCAGTAATACTGAACACCATCAAGCCTCCTACTACTCCGGCTTTTCCCTTCTCCTAGGTCCGACCTTTAAACCGCAGCCGGAACCCTCACCGAACATGCTCTGTTTTCTTAAAACCTCTCTTTGTTTCTCTCTGTAACTTTGGTACGTGAATAGGGTTTTGTTTTTAACCCTAGCAGATGTACTGTCCTATTTATAAAGGTTAAACAAAACCCTAATCCATGTATAATTAGAGACAAAACCCTAACTAAATCCTAGTCGGCCCCTAGAACAACCTAAGTTATAATATATGCCAGATACACATACGTGACGTCTCAAAGAAAACCCAAAATAATTAACGTATTTAAAATACTCATTTAACTTATTTACATAAGTAAACCATTATGTGATACCCCTCGGATCCGAGACACGGGTTGATCAAGCCCAGGCCCAAACCCGAGGAATATCAAACAATTAATATGTTAAAATGAACACGGAATGCAAAGTGAAATACGAAATAACATAATAAGCTAAAAGAAACTAAAAGAAAATCCTTGTATCATAATTAATTAAATCCGATAATCCAAAACTCCATAAGTTTACAACTCGGGAATCCATCCATTGGACCCCTTATTAAAAGTCTTAAACCAAAAACTGAAAATAATATAAATAAAATCCAAAGCTAACATAGAGAAGATTCCTACATAATCGGAGGAATGAATATCTGTATCTGCTCTGTACATCCAAGCTCTAACCCTGGAACTGACGAACACTTGAAAAATGAAGGAGTGGGTCAGGCCCACATGCAAGTCCTGATCTACTACAATCCAAACAGTAATTCGATACGCAGATACATCATAGGAAGACTTAACAATATCTAGAGTAGTCCATATATGTATAGATACACACTATAGGACGCTCGCTAATCCAATAGGTCTGTCTCAGCCTGAATAGAAGGCAACATGCGAAAACGCACCCAATGGTGGGCATGAGTACCTAGACCTACCAGAGAACAACACCTATGTCCAATTATCCATCATAGGCCATATACGCGCCCTAACCATGGTCCTGAGACTCAAGGCCAAACCATGGCACATAAAATAAATATATAAAGCCCGTACTCCTAATTAAAAATATCAACCATCTGTATTGTGGTTTGATGTATGTATAACAAATCCATCCTGAAACCAAGGTAGGTCATTCAATTCTCAATTGATATGACTCAAATATGAGATGTACTTAACCTTTATGGTTAGTCCATAACTCAATCCAAGTTAGGTAGAACACCGTGTTTGAACTAGTCCATACTTAGTATGTCACCGTCCCATACCGGTGCATATAATCCTCCAGATAGCATAGTTAATAAAACGACACTATCTATATCCAACAACCATTCTTTAAAACATGCATCAATATAAATTAACACATATATATCAATACTAGGCAGTCATTATAGAGCCTAAAAGATCCAATTCCAATAATGTAAACAACTAAAACAAGTATAAACGTTCACATCCTCCAAAATATCTATAAACTGGTGCAGTTGAATAGCAAAGTGAATATTAATTTGATCCAACCCAAGCATGGTTAAATTCAAGTAATCCATGTTACTTATAATCCTAACCAATTATGATTAATTAAAATTAAATCATATATAAAAAAACCTCCAAGTTCCAAAGTATAAGCTGATTAACATACAAAGCTCAACATGTAGGATCTTCCCCTAACTGTACACTGTCCATAACTTAATCCATTTATGAATCATTGTTTACCTATAATCTTAAAGGTCTAAAACAATAATATACATCATTTAAAACAATTTAAACGAAGTGGTAACACTTTGTATAGTCCAAATAGTGTATAAAAAGACCAACTTGGGCGTTTAAAACCAAAAATCCAAACTGAGCAAGCTAAGTTACAATTGAGTAGGCTAAGTTGCTAACTTAGTCGGCTCAGTTTCCAACTAAGTCGGCTAAGTTGGAGCTAAAGCCGTCTTCTTCGTCCGTTCAGTCTCTATAAACCCTAAAACTCCATTGTTAAGGCCTCTAAGTTTCAACCTAAGCCCCATACGCCCATACGAAGTTATTGTAAGTGTTTTAGTAGGTAAAGATTTAAGTTATACCACAGTTCATGCATAAAGATCTAAAAATAAAGAAATCACGAATAAATATATACAATCATGAAACTCTCTGTTTAAGTCCGATTAAACATGCATGATTATTTTGTTTTAGCAATAATTAAGCTCCTGGAGTCTAGCTAGGCATGCACAGAACACAGATTAAAGGGAAAAAGAAGAACAGAAACTTGCCTTTGAGATTTTTAGATTAAAAACTCTAACTGTCGTCTCTGAGTTTCCACCGTTGTTCCACGCCTCTGTTACTCTTGGCTAACCCAGAAGCAACCCCGTTCCTTCCTCCTTGAACCTCTCTGTAAGCTCTCAAGTTTTCACTATCTGTTTTCTCAAAATCTCACAACTCTCTGTATCTATCTGTTACGTGAATAGGGTTTACAAAACCCTTGGCAGACGTATACTTATGTATTTATAGACTTCATCCCACAACCTAATTCTAATACGACACCAACTCTAAGTCCAACACCAAATAAATTCTAAGTCGGCTCCATTCCCAGTCACGATTAATTAAAACTAAACCCTAATGTAAACCTAATGTAAACCAACTCACGTAATTAATTTGGTCCATTTAGAATAAAATAAAATTTAAAATAATAAATTAAATACCATAAAAACAAAAGCAATTAATTAAATACACCATGTAAATAAAAATCCACAAATAATGTAAATAAATAAAAACAAAAAACCAAGCCAAATAAAGCAATTAAATTAAGAAAAATACACGTAAATAATTAAATTAAAATTCCAGGATTATCCTTTTAAATTAGGGGTATTACACATTATAATAAATCAATTAAGGACACATAATAAATAAAAACAATTTACCAATTAAATCAAATAATTCAATTAAATTAAATAATGTAATTCAATCAAATAATCCAATTAAATCAAATAACCAAGCAACAAAACAATTAAATAATTAAAAATGCAACAAAATACTTAATTAAAATACCAGAACTATCCTTTTAAAATTAGGGGTATTACATTCTTCCCCCCTAACAAAAGGAATTCCGTCCTCAGAATTCGCTCTTACCTTCTTCCAATATTTCAGGAAACTGTGAGCGAATGATATCATCCCGTTCCCAAGTAGACTCAGCCTCATTGTGATGACTCCACTGAACACGCACTAAAGGAATAACCTTATTACGAAGGATTTGATCCCGTCGGTCGACAATACAACACGGTGGCCCTAAATAAGTTACATCCGGCTGCAACTCAGTCTCCCCAACATCGATATGCTGATACCGATCCTCATTTCGCAGAAATTTTCACAACATGGAAACATAAAACACGTTGTGTACGCGATCCAATGTATCTGGAAGTGCCAACCGATAAGCGACATCTCCAACTCGATTCGTAATCATAAATGGATCAACAAACCGCGGTGACAACTTCCCTTTCCTCCCAAAGCGCATTACTCCTTTCATATGAGACACTTTGAGTAAAACCCGATCCCTAACCTGAAACTCCAAAGCACGTGTGCCATCCGTATAACTTTTCTACTTACTCTGGACAGTGCGCATGCGATCCCTAATAAGAGCAATCTTCTCATAAGTATCCTTGATGAACTCAGGACCCAAGAATCTGCTCTCGCCAACCTCCACCCAACAAACAGGCGATCGACACGGTCGGCCGTACAATACCTCAAATGGTGCCATACCAATAGTCTTCTAGAAACTATTGTTATATGCAAATTCCACAAGTGGCAAATAATCCTCCCAGTGGCCCTTGAAATCAAGAACACATGATCGAAGCATATCCTCCAAATCTGATTAACTCTCTCAGTCTGTCCATCAGTCTGAGGATGATAAGTGATGCTAAGATACAATTCTATACCCAAAGCCTGCTGAAAACTCTTCCAAAATCCTGACACAAAGCTCGAATCCCTGTCCGATATAATAGACAGTGGAATACCATGCAGCTTTACAATCTCCAAAATGTAAAGTCTCGCCAACTGCTTCGAGGTTAAGTCAGTGCGAATAGGTAAGAAATGAGCTGATTTAGTCAATCTGTCCACGATAACCCAAACGGAAGTGTGATCCTTAAAAGAATTAGGTAATCCCTCCACAAAATCCATATAAATGTTTTCCCATTTCCACTCCGGTATTGATAGTGGTTGTAGAGCTCCTAGCGACCTCTGATGATCAATCTTGACCATCTGACAAGTACTACATCGAGAGACAAAAATAGCAATGTCTTTCTTCATACCTGCCCACCAAAACTGCCGCTTTATATCCTGATACTTCTTATCTCTTCCTGGATGAACAGAAAACTCAGAGTGGTGAGTCTCAGTCATCACATCCTTTTTCAAATCATCAGCAGAAGGTACCAACAAACGGCCCTTGTACCTCAAACCTCTATCAGTCCCAACATAGTAAAATAGAACCTTCCCGAAAGCTATCTCCACAACTTTGTCAATGCAATGCTGATCCGTTAGTTGTGCCTTCAAAACCTTGTGAATGATAGAAGGTGTAACTACCATACAAGCCATGAAAGCATCCGACAACTCATCCACCGTCTTCAAAGCATTCCACTCAGTAGTGAATAGAGCGAAAAGACTACCAACAGGTCAGCGATTGAGCGCATCTGCCACCACATTCGCTTTCCCTGGATGGTATTGTATAGAGAAATAATAGTCCTTCACAAACTCTAACCATTGACGTTGTCTCATATTCAGCTCCCGCTGAGTGAACAAATATTGCAGGTTCTTGTGATTGCTAAATAATCTAAAGGACTCTCCCAACAGATAATACCTCCAAATACGTAAGGCAAAGACCACCGCTGCCAACTCCAAATCATGTGTTGGATAATTAAGCTCGTGAGGCTTAAGCTTACGAGATCTATACGAAATCGGTCGCTCCTCCTGCATCAAAACACATCCAAGACCCTGCAAGGAAGCATCTGTGTAGACAAGATACTCTATCTCGCTTTGTGGGGTAGACAAAACCGATGCAAAAGTCAATTTAGTCTTCAGCTCACCAAAAGCTTTTTGACAGTACTCATCCCACACGAACCGTACACTTTTCTTAGTCAAATGAGTGAGTGGTCCCGCTATCTTCGAGAACCCCTGGATGAACCTACGATAATATTCGGCCAATTCGAGAAAACTCCGAATCTCGGTAGGTGAAGTAGGCTGTCCCCACTTAACCACTGCTGAAACTTTAGTTGGATCTACCGCTATTCCCCTTTTTGACACCACGTGACCCAGAAACTTCACTTCCCACTGCCAAAATTCACACTTCTCGAACTTAGCGTATAACTGGAGCTCACGAAGTGTCTGCAAGACAATCCGAAGATGTCTAGCATGATCATCCTCCGACTTAGAATAGATCAAGATATCATCAATGAAAACAATGACAAACTAATCCAAATAAGCCCTGAAGACTCTGTTCATTAAGTCCATGAAAACTGCAGGTGCGTTTCTCAGTCTAAAAGGCATGACTCGAAACTCATAAGAACCATATCTAGTGAGAAACGCTGTCATTGGAACATCCTGCTCCCGAATCCGAAGTTGATGACATCCAGACCGCAGATCAATCTTAGAGAAATAGGTAGCTCCCTTCAACTGATCAAAAAGATCATCAATCCTGGGCAAAGGGTATTTATTCCGAATAGTAACCTTGTTCAACTCCCTGAAATCTATACATAGGCAAAGTGAACCATCATTCTTCTTCACAAACAAAACCGGTGTTCCCCAGGGTGAAGTACTCATGCGAATAAAACCCTGGCTGAGTAATTGCTGAATCTGATCCCTCAGCTCTCGCATCTCCACTAGTGCCATCCTATATGGTGCCCTAGTAATAAACGTAGTGCCTAGAGCTAAGTCAATCACAAAGTCGATCTCACGACTAGGTGGCAACCCTGGAATCTCCTGAAATACATCCGGAAAGTCCTGTACAATTGGTATGCTATCAATGATATAGTAGTCCCCTCCTTCGTTTCCTCTTCCATATGGAACAAATAAGTGCTAGTAACCCTGTTAGAATGTGGCATAGCGACGACGTACATATCCTGACCAGGTATGGTGAAAACAACAAATTTATCATAACAATCAACTTGGGCATGGTAGTGTGATAACCAATCAATCCCAAGTATCACGTCATAAGTGTGTATGTCCAGGACCAAAAGATTGGCTAGAAATCTAAGTCTACTAATATCTAGTGTCACAGGCCCATTACTCTCATGTAAAATGGTTGTATTGCCTAAAGGCGTAGAAATACCCTGAGGTCTACTGCATACCCGTGTCATCATCCCAGATAAAGCAACAAAAGATCTAACTACAAATGAGTGTGTAGCACCGTATCAAATAAAACACGACCTTTTAAACATGAATAAGAAACATACCCTCAACAGCCTGAGGTGCCTGAATATCCTATGGCATGGGGTTGAAAACCCTGTCGTAATGCAACTACTGCGGTGCCTGTCCCTGAGGCTGTGGCGGCACTGGAAAAGCCGAATATGTCTGTCCCGGAATCCGCAAAACTGTGGAGCGGGTAAAGGTACTGGTGCCTTCTGTCTCTGCTACACATGCTGTTTGTGTCCCTGTCCTGCTTTAGGACACTGCCTGGAGGTATGACCATACTCTCCACAAGTGTAACAACTACCCTGGAAAGTACCAAATGGCCTCCTCTGTCGGTTAGCCTGTAGTTGACTCTGTCCTGCCTGTGGTCCCCCATTCTGCTATCGCTGAATAGGTGCCTCATCCCTATGAGCATCTGAACCACCCTTGTGTTTCTTCCAATGTTGTTGTCCCTGGAATTTGCCCTTGTCATTCTGTCGATATCCGTTGCCATTCCCTTTCTCAGCTGACTGATTAGTAGAGTCTCTGTCACCCCGCTTCTCACCCTTGGCCTGTCTGAAGTCCACGGTTAATTGATACTGCTGTAGAGTAGCATCTACCACCTGAGCATAAGTGGTATAGGTTGGACAACCAGTAATAGATCGCTTAATAGACCACATGAGTCCCTTAACGAAACTATTCTGCTTCTTTTCCTCTGTATCCACCTCCTCTGGAGCAAAAAGAGATAAGTGCGTGAACTGCTGCTCATACTTTGTCACTATCATGTTCCCCTGCAGTAGATTAAGAAACTCTGTCTTTATAACTGCCCTGACTGCATAAGGGAAGTACTTCTCATCAAAGCGAGTATTGAACTGATCATAAGTCAATGACATCCTCTCCTCTGCGGTGGTAACTGACTCCCACCACTGTAATACATCCCCAACCAGCTTGAAGGTAGTAAGCATCTGCTTTTGAACCTCCGTGCACTGAACCAGACGAAAATGTCGCTCAATATCCTTTTTCCACTGATGAGCTGCTTTCGCATCTGTGGAGCCTGAAAACTCAGGTGGGCTCCCCTTTATGAAATAACTCCTAGCCTTCTCCCAAGTATCAGTCTGAACAACCGGTACTGGTATCGGTGCCGGCTGTACCTGAGGCTGACTCAGAAGTGCAGCTGTTACCCCTGCTTCTATAGCCCGAGCAATGAGGTTGTTGATGTAAGGAGGATACTCTAGATCTTTTCCCTGATCCCGAGTCTATTGAACTTCCTCCTGCTCCTCCTGAAACTGACCATCATCATACTGAAACCTAGGCATTTGCTACTCTTCCTCCCTTTATTGACGCTGCAGGCATTCCTGCTGCCTACGTGCCACTCTCCTCTGTCGACTGTTCATCTATCCTCTTCTAGCGTTAACCATGTTGTTAACATAGAAAGATAGACATCAGTATGAGTTTAAACGAACCGTAAAGGAATACAATAAATCCTAAACTTAAGCTCTAATTAAGAAAAAACGCTATGCGGAAATCTTAATACGAAACATCCTAGAGACACTTGAACCTGGAGTGCTCTGATACCAACTGTAATACCCCTCGGATCTGAGACACGGGTTGATCAGGCCCAAGCCCAAACCCGAGGGAATATCAAACAATTAATATTTTAAAACAAACACAGAATATAAAATGAAATAAGAAATAAAAAAGAGCTGAAAGAAATACTAAATATAAAATCCTCAACAGTTAAAGATTTATAAAATCCAACTCTCCAAAACCTCCATCAATATAACTCTGGAATCCATCTCGTGGATCCCTAAATCAAATCCCAACTGAACATAAAATAACTGGAAATAAAACCAAATCTAAAATATGGAGTGAAACCCTACATCGTCGGTAGAGTGAATGATAGTCTCTGCTCAGCGCGATCAATCCTAAGACTAGAACCGTCCAATACCCCTAAAAAATATAAGAGTGGGTTAGGCCCACGAACAAGTTCTAATCTAACTACAATCCATACAGTGACCCGATACACAGATACACCCTAGATATCTTACAATATCTATCTAGTCCATACTTATATATATCCACACTAAGGGACATTCACTGGACAACAATACGGGTTTCAACCTGAATAGAAGGCATCATATGAAAACGCACCCAAAGGTGGACATGAGTATCTAGACCTAACAGGGTACACCTCAACCTATCATAGTCAGCTACGCATCCACTGCATATACGCACCCTAACCAACGAGCCTGAGACTCGAGCTCATCTCGTGGTACCATAACCATATATCTAAAGTCCGTCCAAAACCAGAGTATGTCATTCAATTATTTATTGAGCTGGCATACAATATACAATCCAGTTAGTCACTCAACTTATTCAGTTGATATGACTTAACTGCAACCAACTAATCCAGGAAGTCATTCAACTTAGTCAATTGATCTGACTTAAACACAATTAGGATTCAATATTTTACAATCCATTCCTTTAATCCGATAGGTTGGGTCTTAGCGTTTTGAGTTAAACTATCCCTAGTATGCTACCGTCCCATACCGGTGCATACAATCCTCAATATCTATGTAAATTACAACACATAAATAATAGTTTAGCAATTTACAGTTCAAAACCATTATCCAAAAAATTGCAAAAAGAGTGTCTAATATTTCAGCAATTAAAATCTAAGCGATAATTTATGTAATTGCAGAAAAAGGTTTAATATTTCAACAATTAGCATTCAAAGCATGCATAGATCAAAACTAATAAATAAATGACCCTATCATACATTTAAAATAATTTTTATACTCATACTATATCCCATTATATTGCTAAAATTAAGCCCAGCAATTAATTTCCTTCCATCCGTTAACAGCATAAAAAGTAGTTTAATTTTATACTGTTCGTCCCATTAACTTAGAGGTAAAGCTTAATCAATTAGAGGTCTTAATAACACCCAAAATTAACTACTTAATCCCTCTGTGAAGTCCCAGAATTAATCAGAACAATTCAAACCCTCAAACAATGTCAAACAGTGCGTCAAAACAATTCCAGAAAGTGTAAACTTGAGAGAGCCTGCTCCATAAACTTGGGAGCAGGCTCTTTTGTGCATGGAGCCGGCTCCATGCATCTTGGAGCCGGCTCCCACTTCCATGGAGCCGGCTCTCTCTCCCTCTGAGAGCCTCCAGTCCAGTTTCGTTCTGTTTCAGCCCATCTGTTTCGTCTCCGGCCATTCCAACCCCTTTGTTCCTCTTTAATACTGAACCTAAGAGTCTTATATAATCCCAGTAGCATCCCAATGGTTTGTTTACAATAGTTGAAAATAATTACAGTGACTACAACCATACTGATTTAACATGCTTAAAGAACAAAATTTAAACTCAGACATGCAAGAACTGTAACAGAATTGATTCAACGCATACAGATCATCAATATAACATATAATAAACATGTAAGTTTCAGTTAATGATGAATTAAACCCTAGAGACTGTCTAGGTGCACAGAACACAAGCCAACAGGAGAGAGGAAGAAAAGAACATGCCTGTGATTTCAGTAACGAAATCTCGGCGCCGTCTCTAAGTTTCAGGTAATACTGAACATCGTCAAGCCTCCTACTACTCCGGCTCTTCCCTTCTCCTAGGTCCGACATTTAAGCGGCAGCCGAACCTTACCGAACGTACTCTGTTTTCTCAAATCCTCTCTCTGTTTCTCTCTGTAGCTTTGGTACATGAATATGGTTTTGTTTTTAACCCTAGCAGATGTACTGTTCTATATATAAAGGTTAAACAAAACCCTAATCCATGTATAATTAGAGACAAAACCCTAACTAAATTCTAGTCGGCCCCTAGGACAACCTAAGTTATAATATATGGCAGATACACATACGTGACGTCTCAAAGAAAACCCTAAATAATTAACGTATTTAAAATACTCATTTAACTTATTTACATAAATAAACCATTATAATAAATCAATTAAGGACACATAATAAATAAAAACAATTTACCTATTAAATCAAATAATTCAATTAAATCAAATCATGCAAGTCAATCAAATAATCCAAATAAATCAAATAACTAAGTAACTAAACAATTAAATAATTAAAAATGAAACAAAATACTTAATTAAAATACCAAGACTATCCTTTTAAAATTAGGAATATTATACGTGCTGACATTATAGTTAGTAACAATGCGTTACTGCCATTTTTTATAGTATGACTAATCACTATTTATATATATATATATTATATATTTAATATTATGAGTAAAAAATTTAAAAACATATTTATTTTTTTGTTTGTTTGTATTTTTTTTAATGTCTATTTTTTTAATCACTTGAAAACTTTTTTTTATATTTGAATGGAATAGTATTTGAGTAAAATGTAATTTTTCATATTGTTTGCGATGAATTAAATATTGATTTTAATTTTTTTGTTTCACATATATTTGTTTCACTTTTTTTTTTTTTTTCCCTTTTCTCATATATTTGTTGACACATTTTAAAGAAAATAAATTCAAAAGGCAAACAAATAAAAATCATACATATTTTTAAAAAAAGAAAAATCGAATAATCAAAATCATAAATATTTTTTTTGCATTTTGTAGCCCATGAAATTTATTTTTTTTTTCAAATATTATAATTTATTTTTGTTAATTGACATAGCCGTTGCAAGTTAAAAAAAAAACGAAGAAGAAACATAGCCTTTCTAAAATTAAAAATACAGCCTTAGTCAAGAAATAAGTTATTGTTGACAATTAATTGCATGTGGGACCGTTTATGACTAGCAACAAGTATGTTACCTGCTGTGAGTGGCATTGCCCCGAGGGGGGCTGCCTTTTGCTATGCTTACATCATTACAAATTCTAGAAATATTGACTTCTAGCGGGCAAAAATCCCTCCTATACCGGCTCCTCTTAGATTCGTGCTTTGGCTAGCTACAAGACTCTCCAACCTTTGTTTCCGCGAAACCGGATACTCTATATTGTGCCATTGCTTCCATGGTCTGTTATGTGGTCGTGTGTTTTTATATTCCTTTTGCAATAATATTTCATCGCTTATACAACAATTAAGTTATATTAAGGAGTATTATTTTTTAGGATATCAATACAGTATGTTACAGGAGGATCTGCTAACTCAGAAGCTATTATGTTTTAACCTTTATTAGGATATTTTATGCACCTTATATATACTATTTTGATTGGCACAGCAAAAATCACCTTTTAGACATCAGTTATAATTGGGTTTTTTTTTTTTTTTTTTTTTTTTTCCCTTATATTTTAGTTTATTGTTCTACTTCAGCACAAGGTGGATTGTAGAACTAATATTGTCTTTTAATTTGATTCCACAAGGTGATGTTTGTTATGGAGCAAATTTCTTGACACAGAAATCTCACAATGATCTTGTAGATCTAAATCCTCCACATTACTAAATCACAGGCATTGGAAGGAGCAAATTACCGGTTAACATGAGCGGGGTATAGGAATGAAGGGTTTGTTGAAGTTCTTGATGCTCAGCAATGCCCAGGAAACCAAAACTGGTTCCTGGATAAATAAATACATCAAATTATTTTTTTACGGCCACAGCCTACATGTTTTCAGTGGTGAGAACAGAAAGCCTGAGGCATGAAAGGCCAACTATAAACGTTCTTCCGGTATCATGTTTTCGCTTAAAATTTTATGTTAAGAGTAGGATGACCAATTCTTTAAGTCGAGATGAGTTAGAATAGAATTGACATTCTTTAGATCCCAAAAAATCAAATGGTCAAGCTTTTTGTGTGAATGACATTCTAATGAAATCAGCATTCCAACTTTTAATTTGCTTACCAAACAAAAGAATCCATTCCATTTCCGCATACCAAAACTCCACACTGCCATTCAAGACATTAGGCATTCCAAAACTAAACTAACACCTGAACATGAATCCTTCCTAAAATGATTTTTACAAAGGTTTAATACCTGATCATAAACCACTTCACTATAACTGTTTTGACTCAAGCCGCACTCACAACAATTACACCAAAAAGTCGTTAATCATTCCTAAAATGATTGATTTACAACAACAAGAAGAAGGAAAAACTAGAATGCAATGGCGAATATACCGATCCTGTTCAAGAATGAGCTCCTTAACCTCACAGTTCTGCTATCCACCAATCTGTTCCCAACTTGGTCTATGATTGAAAAGCCATCAAAATTGAGATAGCAACTCCTCCATCAATATGACGCCTTGATGTAAACAGTCGAACTAACGTGGAGTGTGAACTTCATCATGCCACTGCACTAACTAGAGCTAGCCCACAAGGAGCTAAGTTTGGCTGCAAGCTTTGCACTCTTGTAGTCCTCTCTAAGCTGGATAAACCTGAATTTACAGTCAATTCAAAAGTTTACCATCTCATAAAGGGAATATGGGTACACGAGGAGACAGTCGCCAACTAAGAAAAGAATAGATAATTTATAGACATCAAAGGTGTGATTTCATTGTCATTCTTCTTCTTCCCCCTAACACATTACTGATACAAGTTGTGTACCTAAAAACCCTAACTGCAGTATGTGATTCCTTCCTGAAGCATTCAGCTATGGACTATAATTGTAGTTGAACGTGAGTAAATCAACCCATGATTTTTCCTAAAGTTGTATTGTTCACAAATTAAGGACCCGTTTGGCATGCGCTTTGTTTTTGGCGTTTTGTTTCTGACAAAACAGAAATAATGTTTTTGTTGTAGGAGTGTTTTGGAAAAAATTTGGAAGCACGTTTGGAAATTATGTTTTGCTATGAAAATGTCAAAAACAAAAACATGCAAACCATGTTTGGTCACTCTATCTGTTACAATTTCACATTTTATGAAATAATAAATTTATATCATTAAATTTTATAATTTGTTTATAAAAATGTCTAAAAAGCACATTTTAATAATTCAAATATTGTCAATATTTTTTCATATAAAAGCTCTAATTTTTTTGTTTGCAGTAACCTATTTTCAATTTTATTATTCTGTTTACAAGTTGTTTGCAAGAGATCTGTTTCAGTCATTATCTTCACAAATATTTATAACTAAAATTCATAAAATAAAATAAAAATCATATAAAAAAGATCATAATTAAAACAGATTTAGCCCAAAAAAAAAAATTTCAATAGATTAATTGATTTAGCCAAAAAAAAATAAAACAAGAATTACAGACCTTGATTTCAAATTGATTTAGCCAAAAAAAATTTATTTCCATAGATTAATTGATTTAGCCAAAAAAACAAATTAAAACAAGAATGACAGACCTTGATTTCAAATTGATTTAGCCAGAAAAAAAAATTAAAACAAGAATTACAGACCTTGATTTCAAATTGATTTAGCCAAAAAAAAAATTATTTCCATAGATTAATTGATTTAGTCAAAAAAAAAATTTAAAACAAGAATTACAGACCTTGATTTCAAATAGAAAAAAAATTAAAACAATCTGAAATGATACGCCGACATGGGTTTTGAGAGTTGAGACCTTGATTTCAAATAGAAAAAAAATTAAAACAATCTGAAATGATACGCCGACATGGGTTTTGAGAGTTGAGAGACAGCGGGCAGCGGCGGAAGCTTGCGAACGGCAAACTGGAACTGGAACAGCGGGCGATGGAAACTAAAAGATATGGGTTTTGATTTTTTGAGCAATCTGAAATGATATGCCGATATGGATTTTGATAAAGGTTTGAACTTTTGATTCTTGTAGATAGATAGATAAATTGAAGTAAATGGGTTTTGAACTTCTGATTCTTGTGGACTACAGTAGTTTACAGTTGCAGAGACAGAGATGGCAAGTTCAGAGTTGAGAAGAAGAATAAAGTTGGAGGCGATTGGGGATGCTGAGATGATTTTGTGAGTCGCCCAAAATCGCCCAAATAGAAGCCGCACCCAAAACCCTAGAAAATGACAAATTTTGCCTTTTATATGTGTTTCCTCCGCTACAGTTAAATGAGCAAATTGTTTCATCCGCCACAGTGTAATGTAGCCCAAACAGTACAAAAACAACTAAAAACACCAAAATGGTGTTTCATGTTTTGGGCCCATTTTTGAAATTGTTTTGTTACTGTTTAAAACACAACAAGCCCAACCAAACATGTTTTGGGCTTGAAAGGGGTTACTGTAGCAAGCCTAAAACAAAGCAAAACACATGCCAAACAGTCCCTAACAGTTGATATAAGTTAATAGCGTCAGATTTTCTATAATGCATTTTAATTAGTGGAAAAACTGTGCCATAGAAATGAAGTCATTATGTTCTACGAAAATTCTGCAGTCAGTGCTACTGATTTTGGGTTTTAATATATAAAAAATCGCCAATTTTACATTTACCTCTGTGCATCTTTCCGAATACTTGGGGTACCCTCAAACAGGGTGGACAGACAAAGCTGCCTAATATAAACATAACTTATGTACCATTTAATCAAGTGTAACCTTGGCAATGTAGAACCAACTCACAGGCAAGGAGTTCAGGTATTTGATCTAAAAAGAAGCTAGCAATGTTTTCTTAAGTGTTACCTTCAATCTCCAAGTCACCACACCCCACAACACGTAGGTCTCTAGCAAGTTCCTGCGTGTTCTCATATGGCACTGCTAGCACTCTAAGATACTGAAGCATCAGGAAAACACAACTGGGGTCAAAGTCCAACTTTAACATAATTGATGTAGGTATTAAAGAGCAATTGCAGCCTCAGTAATCAACTCACTAACAGAAGTCCGCCTTCTTCCATAGGAGGTGGATTAACAAGAGATGGTTTCTGCAACAGTTTGTCAAGAAGTGTGGTAACTCGCTGCACGAAAACCGCAGGAGGAAACTCGTCAGTATTGTAACATTACCAACCAATATGATCCTAGTATCTTTACTTCATTTGAATGCATTGCCACTAAATACATACAGAACAGAAAAGAGAATAAGTGAGTTGAAGATCAGATACCTGAACCAAAATTGACATAACATCATTTGCAGAAGGGAATACAGCCATTATTGTGGCCGCTTCTTTACGAACAGTGTCTGTAGGTCAATCATTACAAGTACATTAAATTCATTGAGTCCTAACACCCTTTCATTGAGATAAATTCCAAGCCTTCAAACCTGTGATTTCTTTGTACAACGAAGAAAGCCCACGTGCAACATTGCTAGGACTAGGTAATGTACCCTGGTCACCAAGAACCAATCTAGTGTCTGCATTCATGACCCCCACGTCAATAAACATTGGACGCGTTGCCACATAATGTTGCATAGCACTTGTTCCCTATTAAACTGCATTGTAAAAGGAAAAAAACAAGAAGGTAAGAAGGTGTACAAATTACCAAGATTTCTTTATCGTCGAACCAGTTTCATCCTTAAACTAGATGGGGTATAACTCGAAATGATCTGCTTATAATGATGGATGTATCAAAAACGCTTGATCCTATCCAAAGAAAATTGCAGAGAAGTAACAACAAAAAGATTTAGGGAATCCCCTCGTTCACAAGAAAAAAAAAAAAAAAAAAAAAAATTAAGAAATTCCACAGCCAAAGATACAAACTACCATTGAATAGATGCAAAAGACATTGTTGGAGACTCCATTCATCTAACTCTGAGCCAATATGTAGCAGAAGCGGCCTTGAACAAGGCCAATTTTATCATTTAAATGTAAGAAATTCTTCTAAGGTGAAATGCCTTGAGCATAAATCTGGAGCACAAATAGCACTTTCCTAAAAATATCCATATTAGTTATGAAAATATGTGTTCATCAAGCTCCATTTTTGTCTTGTCACACATCCATCTCAAAATTCTCATTTCTGTCACATCCATCACTAAAGAAGAAAATAACAATAAATGTGCATAGATTGAACTTTTTTCTTCAAGTCAAACACAAATGACTCAATTGTCAATGAAACACGAACTCGGCCATGTATCATCTTTTACAGCTGTTTCTAACCAAAATGAGCAGGCTGGATCTCATCAACAAGCAAGTCCCATCTAAAAACTTTACCTGGTGAAAAGTTACAATGAATAAAGAATTATAGACTATGTAGTACTACTATATTAGAGTGGATGGTTAAAAACTTGTAAAATAGTTGCAGGCAAACTCGGTGAAAAAAAAAAAAAAAAGCCCAGAAGCATTTGATTACATTGATTTCAGAACAAAACCGTCTTCTCAACGACGACGTAGATATAGATCTGGACATTAATACCAACAAGTGTCAACTAAGAGCTACTAATCCCATCAGCCAATGTGTGCATCTGAGAAATGCATGTTCATAGTTTCTTTGCCAGGCACTTGCCAAGCCCCTGGCTGGCACAAGTCAACTCCCACGTAAGCTCTTTGTTTCACTGACTGACTTGTTAATACACCAACCAAAGAAACAAGTGCACAAATCAACCCGGTATAAATGTATTAATTCACATTAACTCTTAGTCTTTTACAAGCTCGAGATTTAGCTTTCTTAAATTTGGGGATCTTTGTGGTTTAAATGCTTAAAAGAGTTTTAAGGCCTCAACAGTTATGGTGTATTTAGGGTTCTAATAAATTTAGGGTTGCGTTCAAATTTTAGAGCTAGGGGTTTAAAGGATTCTATATTTAGGCTTTGAATTCTTTAGTTTTTTAAACTTCAAGTTTAGGGTTTCTTTTCCTTCTCCAAAAATTTTTGGTTTCGCATATGGGTTTTTCTATGGTTTATGACAAAGTGTAAGATAATATAGTTTGAGGGTAGTTTTTCAAGTGAAATGAAAAACATATTAACAATGCATTAATGCACTTTCATATATTTTTATAGAATTTTGCATCCATTAGGAGTCTATTGAATTACCGATTCCCTTCAGGGTACATACCTAAAAAAAGTTACTACCATTCCAAATACAGCCCCAAAACATTTAGTCAGTCAAAAATAGCTTGTTTCCTGGAAAAGAACATTGCGCATATAAAAGAAGCTACCTGTTAAATTTCCACAAATCAAATAATTTCAAGTGATCCAAATAATAGGATTTAAAAAATAAATAAATAAAACGTGATACTTTATATTTCTCAGGCACTCAGCACATGACATGATACATATGCCAATATATGTGACTCAAAGTTGACAACATTAAATACATCTACAATCAAGGCCTGGTATATTTTTCCTTTTTAAGCATACTTTTTGGTTCCCTAGCATGAAATTTGCACAACATTTACAAATACAACCATAGTAAATCTAATTAACCAAAGGGTAATATGAAGTTCACATAAATTACCTGAGATAAAATTTTAGTGCACTCTGCCATAGTAGACAATTCTCTCCTCTGTGAGGCTGCATCAAATCGAGCCAACAATCTATTCTCCAATTCTACACAAATGATAAAAGGCAAAAAAGCTCAACAATATGTCAACTTACAATAAATATCCTTAAAAAAAACAAGGGACTTAAGGAGGCTACCCTTCCAAATCCTAAATGTTTGCACAGATGATTTTACAAGAATAGGGACATCCACACCCTTGAAGCCTTGAAGCCTTGAAGCCTCACTCCACACCCTTAAAGCCTCACTCCACACTCCTTGTGTGACTTGCTAGGGCCCGAAACGAGCCCAACACTTCCTCTTCCTTTCTATAATTAAGCATAGCCAAATGCTATTAGAATCATGCGGATGGAGAAAGTGATATATATATATATATGTAGTGATCATTTTTATGATTATGCCCTGCTGCATAAATGCATGGTAAAAGATGGTCAATTAACACGATGACGGAGATTACGACTAATTCAAATGACTCCCAGGCAATGTGAGAATCATAACAATTTTTTTGGTGACACTTTTGAGATGCAAAAGATCCAAGAGCACTTCTACTGTGTTTAAGGTAGAATTCTGAATAACAAAGGGTACCACAATACCTATGTGTGCGTGCATGCAGGTACATGTACATTTGGTGGTGTCTTTTAGTTTATACAATAACACTACTGTGTGTTCACTTTTTAAGGTTTTTGAGTAATTCACTGTTCAAAAAAAGAATTATGTGCACCAATTAGCAATTGAACACAATTTCAGATAAAAGTGTCTTTAGTTAGACCTTCAGTATTTCAAGCCTACTATACAGATCAAGGAACCAGTCTCTCCTTTAGTTACCTCTGTAATCTAATTACATAACCCAAAATCAAGGTTACAAAACTTATGTCATCATTTAGTAGCTGCTACAGAAAAGTTGACAAGCGATTCATATCTGATAACAACAAAGTGTATCATACGAGCTTACCAGGTCTGACCTTGTTGGTTACACAAAATTGATTTGATGCCTTCCTGATATGCTTAGCTGTAACTCCTTTAGAATGTCTCGCATCCATTTTCTTGCTCACCCAGCTGAGGTGCTGAAACTTCCCAAGCATCTGTCAGAAGCGCCTTTCAGATTTTCAAACACTTCCATACGAGTACCCTTCACTCTCCGAACATCAGCGTAATACCTTCTTACTGCCCCTTCTCTTCTCATGAAGTTGTGTTTGAGTAACTGGAGCCACACACCTAAGGGAACTTTTGGGTTAAAAATCAGTGCTTAAACCATTGAATGATATGCAGCAAACTGAAAATTCTCAATCTTTTAATTCTTTCGGAAGATCAATGAAATAAGTTTTTATTCATCACAAAATCTCATTCCATTTCATTTGCCTCTAAACCTGACAATGGTTTAGCCATACTATTCAACATTAAGTAAACTTTTTTCATTTGTGGGTGAGATGCATCTCCAACTACGAACTCATGGACATTGCCATTAACCTCAATTGAACTACACCCAGGTGCCTTCTTGACTCCTAGAGCTTTCATATTGTGTCTCACTTTCGTCACGTCTTCCCATCTGTGAGCAGAAGCATAGATATTGGCCAGAAGAGTATGGACACTGGAATCATTAGATCCAATTTCCACAAGCCTTTGAGCCACACGTTCACCCATATCAACATTACCATAGATTCTGCAGGCACTCAGCAAAGCACCATAAAGTGGAATTATAATCTCATTATTTTTGTCTGGTACATCTTCGATCAATCCCTCCGCTTCATCTAATAATCCAGCACGACCAAGGAGGTCAATTAGACACCCATAGTGTTCTAACTTTGGTTCAATTTGATACATCTCTCTCATTGAATTAAAGTACCAACGGCCTTCCTCTACCAGTCCCCCATGACTGCAAGCACTTAAAACACCAATAAATGTGATATCATCAGGTTTAAATCCAGCTTGTTTCATACCTGAGAACAGTTCTAGTGCTTTTTTGGTTTTGCCATTCATGGCAAGTGCACAAATAATTGAAGTCCATGAGGCTGTGTCTTTCTCTTTCAACCCATTGAAAATGTCCAAAGATTTCTCTATGCAACCACATTTTGCATACATATCTACTAGAGCAGTACCAACAACCGCATCAACTGTGATTCTGTTTTCATCTATGTAACCGTGGATCCATTTACCTTGTTCCAGAGCTCCCAATTGGGCACAGCCCGTAAGGAGAGCAACCACAGTGAATTTATCAGGCTTAACCCTTTGGATTTGCATCTCCCGAAACAGAGCTAGTGCCTCATCAACACGGTTGAACTGCACATACCCGTTAATAATAGCCGTCCAAAGAATAATATCCTTAACTGGACTTCTCTCAAACAACTCCCTAGCTTCATCCAACTGACCGCTGTTCACATACCCAGACACCATACTTGTCCAACAAATCACATTTTTCTCTGGCATTGCATCAAAAATTTGTCGGGCTATACTTAAACATCCACACTTGGAGTACATATCCAACAAGGCATTGCCAATTATAGTGGTAAATCCGAGCTCATGGCTAACATACCGGTGAATTTCTTTACCAAGTTCCAAAATTTTCAATTCTGTACAGGCCGAAAGAGTACTTACAACCGTAGCTTCTTCAGGCTTCAGATTACTTTCTCGTTTCATACGCCGAAAAACATCAACAGCATCCTCAAATCTGTTACATCTAACATATCCAGAGATCAAGACATTCCAAGAAACCACATCTCTCTCAGGCATTTCATCAAACAACTTCTTCAATTTCGCAACATAACCCAGTTCTGCATACATGTCCATGAGTGAGTTACAGACATAACAATCAAACTCAACCCCACTCTTTACAACAAACCCATGAACTTTTTCGCCTATTAAAACCTCCCGCAAGCATCCGATGGCCTTGAAAACAAAGGGGTAGGTGAAATTATCTGGCCACAAACCGTGCATCCTCAATTGATCAAACAAAAAAAGAGTTTTTCTAAAGCTACCTTTCTTGGCATATGCTTTGATCATTACATTGTAAACAAACAAACTCGGGTCTTCAATGTAATCAAAGATCTTCTTGGCATAGGATAAGCTTCCAAGAGATGGGTGTGTACAGAAGACCATGAGCTTGCTGAGGGTGTCTTTGTTTTGGTGTACACCGATCCTGAAAACTTGGGTTTGGATTTGTTTGAGTTGTTTCATGGACTTGCAGTTTCTAAGGATGTCTATACATGCTTTCTTGGTGAGTCTCGTGAAGTATGAGTTGGTAGTAGTTGACAAGTGAAGTGGTTTTGATAGGAATTGGCAGGAAATAGACTTCAATAGCACAAACTTATGTTGAGAGATCATGTGACCTTGCTCTTGTTGTGCCTTGCCTAGAATGAGCTGAGAGGCCACGCCTTCTACTTATCAGCTGCTTGATTAGGCCACCAGTCAGGACTCACCCTTCTATTATTTTTTATGCCAAATTGACCCTTACACAAAATCAAGATTACAGTTCATTTTCGTTTGCAAAACAATAATTACAGAAAAAATTTAAGACAAAACCCATACATACAAGTTAGCAGTTGCAGAGAGAGAGAGGGGGGCAAGCTTGAGAGTTGAGAGACAGCGGCTGAAGCTTGCCAGCGGCGAACCCGAACTGGAACAGCGGGCGATGGAAACTGAAAGATATGGGTTTTGATTTTTGAACAATCTAAAATGATATACCGATATGGGTTTTGATATAGGTAATAGGTTTTGAACTTTTGATTCTTGCAGACAGATAGATAAACTGAAATATATGGGTTTTGAACTTCTGATTCTTGTAGTTTGCAGTTGCAGAGAGAGAGGGGGCCAGTTCAGAGTTGAGAACGAGAATAGAGATGGAGGCAAATGATTTGCCCTAAATAGGATTTAGTTTGCAAAACAAGAATTACAGACCTTGATTAGTTGATTTAGAAAACAATTTAAAACAAAACCCATACATGTCAGTTAGCAGTTGCAGAGAGAGAGAGGAGGCAAGCCTGAGAGTTGAGAGACAGCGGCTGAAGCTTGCGAACGGCGAACCCGAACTGGAACAGCGGGCGATGGAAACTGAAAGATACGGGTTTTGATTTTTTGAACAATCTGAAATGATACGCCGATATGGGTTTTGATATAGGTAATAGGTTTTGAACTTTTGATTCTTGTAGACAGATAGATAAACTGAAATATATGGGTTTTGAACTTCTGATTCTTGTAGATTTTGTGGTTTGCAGTTGCAGAGAGAAAGAGAGAGAGGGGGCAAGTTCAGAGTTGAAAACGAGAATAGAGATAGATGGAGCCGATTGGGGAGGCTGAAATAATTTGCCCTGATTTTTTTTTTTTTTTTTTTTTTCTGGAGGCCCATCATTCTTGGGCCTATAAATTTTGAGGCCCATAAATAATTGTTTCTGCATTATATTTGTGAGAAGTTTATATAATTTATTACTAAAATAATTGTTTCTGCATTCTATTTGTGAGAAGTTTATATAATTTATCACCTAAATAATTGTTTCATATTTTTGATACATTTGTCACATAAATATTATGTAGCTCTCTAGTCCATCTTTTATTAGTAACTTTTAATTTAACTCATTTGTATTAAAATAGTAACATTTCTTTTGCTTATCTAACGTACATTTCTTTTGCCTATCTAACATATAAGCTACAAGTATAACATGAATTCAAAAGAACAATAATGCTTTTATCAAATTATTATTTATTTTTATTTTACATAGTTAAATCTATAAATTTATCTTTTAAAAAATAAAAGCCTATAATAATAAATTTATTAAAATAGTTTTCTTTCCTTTCTTTTCCCAAACGTGATTATTATCCTTTTATATCTTTTCTTTCATTAATCAACCAAATACAACAAGGGGGTTAAAATTATCCATCAATTCTCTTAACCTTGTAATTAATGTTATCCTTTCTTTTATTTCTTATCGTACCAAACATAGCCATAGGACAACCAATATAGCATTAACAATACCGACTTAACTATGTATGCGTCAGCACACTTAGTAACAATGTGTTACTACCATTTTTTAAAACGATGACTAATCACTAATTATTTTTTTTTTCTTTATATATTTAATATTTTGAGTAAAAAATTAAAAACATATTTATTTTTTTGTTTGTTTGTGTTTTTTTCAATGGCTATTATTTTAATCACTTGAAAACTTTTTTATATTTGAATGGAATTGTATTTGAGTAAAATGTAGTTTTTTACATTGTTTGTGATGAATAAAATATTTTTTTTTTTTTTTTGTTTCTCATATATTTGTTTCCTTTTTTTTTATCCTTTTCTCATATTTTTGTTGACACATTTTAAAAAAAATAAATTCAAAAGCCAAACAAATAAAAATCATACATATTTTTTAAACAATTAAAATTGAATAATAGAATTATCAAAATTATAGATTTTTTTTTTTTTTTTTGCATTTTGTAGCCCATAAAATTTATTATTAATTTTTTTCAAATATTATAATTTATTTTTGTTAATTGACATATCGGTTGCAAGTTAAAAAAAAGAAGAAGAAACAAGAAACATAGCCTTTCTAAAATTAAAAATATAGCGTTGCAAAGAAAGAAGCAATTGTTGACAATTAATTGTATGTGGGACCGCTTTTGACTAGCAACAAATATTATACATTTTTTAAGAATAATTTCACAGATATTTTTTAAAAATAATTATCAGTTAAATTTATTTTTGTTTTTTCGTTATTGTCTCCGTTAAAAATATTAAAGAATATATATTTATTTTTAATTTTTTAATTACATTTATTCTAAAATATCATATAACCTAAATGACTATTATATCCCTAATTCTCTCTCCTCTATCATACTTCTGTCTCTCTATCATGCCCCTGTCTCTCTCTCTTCTTCTCTACAGATACAGCTCTACAAGCCACCTATTAACAAAAGTTATAAAACCACTCTCTTCTCTACAGGTACAGATTAACAAAATCTCTACTCATTCTTATATTTTCATGGACAAGAATTATAAATGGATTAAAAAATTAATTCGACACCAACAATCTCACACATCTAATCTCAGAACCGAGATTATTGGTTGGGTCTGTCTGAAGCTTTTCCGGTTGATGTCGCTGAGGCTCTAAACTCTCTCTCATTGGATCTCGGTTGGATCACCTTGATAAACAGATGAGGGTTGAAGCCTTCAGTTGTATCAGTGAAGAGGTTTTCGCCGGTGGTCATGGAGTCTGTTTGTGTATATTACAAGGACCCTAGTACTGTAGTTCACAAAAACTCAATAATGGATAAAATAAAAAAATAAAAAAATTAAAAAAAAATCAAGGGGTGTGTAAAATACCAAAAACCTTTATTTAATTGCTATTTTAAGGCTTATCATGGGTTTAATTTGAAAAGGAAAAGCTTGAGGAATGTTAGAATGGTGGGATTAGGGCGCGATGTTGGCGAATGTAAAAATGAGGAAAACGGATACGGCAACCGCGGGGATGGCAAGCACGCGTATGGTAGTGGAGATGACAACATGGGAAACTGCAATTGAGCCACCGAAGCCGATATTGGGATTGTGTGGGCGGTGGCGGCGACGGCGATGGCGAAGGATGTCTGTGTGGGTGGCGGCGGCGGCGGATTTCTCTGTGTGTGTGTGTATATATATATATGTATATATGTCTATGTGTAATGTCTATATATATCTATATATATATATATGTCTGTGTATATATATATATGTCTCTGTGTATATTCTTTCATTATTCCCTAATGTCATCTTTCTCAAGAGTCTTTATTGAAATCCACAATTTTAGAGCCCGAGCGACATCAACCGGAAAAGAGTGAAGAGGAGAGAGGAAGGTGATTATGAACAATATATCCCAAAATGGGTTTCGGCCCAGGAGGGAGAGAGAGAATTATGTCGGGGTATTTTATATATATTAGGAAAAGGCATTAATAAAAATTTATTTTATATTAATAAATAAAAATTAAAATATTTTGAAATTGGTGATAAAGTTTAAGTTTCGTAAATTAATAAATTTTTTTATATTTTTATATTAATACTAAATATGTATATTTTATTTTTTATTTTAATAGTGAAATATTTGAGTTTTGCAAAGTAAAAAATTTTTTTAAGTAATTTAAATTTTATTAGATAATTTGTAATTTGAATTTTATTAGATAATTTGAAATTTAGTATAATTTTTAATTTACAATATAAATTTAATTATATTAATTTTTAATTAAATTTTAAAATAGAAATTCAATTATACTAATTATACATTAGATTGAAATTGATATAAAAATTTATTATATGGAGTTTGTGGTTTTTGGAAGACTCTAGGTTATATTTTATTTTCTTTAAATATATAATTTGTGGTAGAATTTTATAGAAATTATTTTATTTTATTAAGATATACCTTTGTAAAATTAGATTTTCTTTTATTAAAAAATTCATAAAAAATAGATAAATACAAGGGTTATATACTTATATGCGATAGAGTTCTTTTTTTGTATTAATTAATAAATTTTTTTATATTAAAAAATAAATACTTAAATGTTCAAATTCTTTAACATTTATATTTTATTTATATGTATTATTATATTATTATATATTTTCTTTAAATATATCCATGTCTAATGTGATAGAGTTGTAGAAATTGTTTTATTTTCTTTAAATATATCCTTATTTAATTAAATTTTATTTTATTAGAAAACTTATAATAAATAGATAAATATAGGTTATATGCGATAGAGTTTCAAAGAAAATAAAATACTTAATTTGTGGTAAAGTTTTGGTAATTTGTATTAGAGTTTTATAAAAACTATTTAAATATATCCTTATCTAATGTGATAGAGTTTCATTGCAAATAAAATAGGTAATTTGTGGTAAAATTTTATATAAATTATTTATTTTCTTTAAATATATATATCCTTGTCTAATTATATTTTTTTTATTAAAAAACTCATAATAAAAGATAATTTGTGGTAGAGTTTTAGAAAATTTATTTTATTTTTTATACCAATTATTAAATATTTTTTATATTAATAATTTTTGTCTAGTTATATTATATTTTATTAAAAAATTCATAACAAATACATAAATAGGTAATTTTTATTAGAATTTTATATAAGCTCTTTTAAAAAAATATTTTATTTTCTTTAAATATATCGTTGTCTAATTAGATTTCCTTCATAAAAAAAACTCATAATAAATAGATAAAAACAAGTTATATATGATAGAGTTTTAAAGAAAATAAAATAGATAATTTGTGGTAGAGATTTATAGAAATTATTATATTTTCTGCAAATCTATTTATAATAAATAAATAAATAACTAATTTGTGTTACAGTTTAATAGAAATTCTTTAAAAAACACTTTTTATATCAATTAATAAATATTTTTTTATATTAATAATTCTTCTCTAATTAGATTTCCTTTTATTAAAAAACTCATAACAAATAGATAAATAAGTAATTTGTATTAGAGTTTTATAGAAACTTTTTTCAAACCTCTTTTTATATTAATTAATAAATATTTTTTTATCTTAATAATGCTTGTCTAATTAAATTTTCTTTTATTAAAAAACTTATAATAAATAGATAAATAGGTAATTTGTGATATAGTTTTATAGAAACTCTTTTAAAAACTCTTTATAGATCAATTAATAAATAATTATTTATATTAATAATACTTGTCTAATTATATCTCCTTTTATTAAAAAAACACTTAATAAATATATAAATAGAAATTTTGAGTTAAAATTTTATAGAAACTCTTTAAATATTATATCTTTATCTATTGTGATAGAGTTTTATGAAAAATAAAATTTGTGATTTGTGATAGAATTTTATAAAAATTATTTTATTTTCCTTAAATATATCTTTGTTTAATTAGATTTAATTTTATTAACAAACTCATAATAAAAGTTAATTTATGGTAGAGTTTTAGAAAAATTGTTTTATTTTATACATCAATTAATAAATATTTTTTATATTAATAATTCTAGTCTAATTAGATTTTCTTTTATTAAAAAATTCATAAAAATAAATAGATAAATAGATTAACTTAAATTTTATTAGATAGATTTTAGAGTTTGATTGACATTTTTTTTTTCTTTTAATAAAAACTCTTTGCATATTAATTAATAAATATTTTATTTTATAAAAATAGATAGTTAAATACTGAAACTCTTTGCACATGTAATAATACTATAGATAAAAACTTTTTTTATATCAATTAATAAATATCTTTTTATATAAATAATTAAATACTTAAACACCTTGGCACAACTTCTGTATTTTACTCAGAAAATTAGGTTTTCTTTTATTAAAAAATTCATAATAATAAATAAGTTAATTTGAATTTTATTAGGTAGACTTTAGAGTTTTATTGAAGTTTTTTTCTATAAAAACTTTTTTCATATCAATTAATAAATATTTTTTATATAAATAAATAAATACTGAAATACTGAAACTCATTCCACATTTAATAAATATTTTTTAAATAAATAAATAAATACAGAAACTTTAGATTTTCTTTTATTAAAAAATTCATAATAATAAATAAATAAATAGTTAATTTGAATTTTATTAGGCAGATTTTAGAATTTTATAGAGTTTTTTTTTTCTTTCATTTTTTTTATTTATAAAAACTCTTTTCATATCAATTAATAAATATTTTTTATATAAATAAATAAATACTAAAAATCTTTGCACATTTAATATTTTATTTTCTTTAAATATATCCTTGTCTAATTAAATTTTATTAAAAAACTCATAATAAAAGTTAATTTGTGGTAGAGTTTTAGAAAAATTATTTTATTTTATATATTAATTATTAAGCATTTTTTATATTAATAATTATTGTCTAATTCAATTTTCTTTTATTAAAAAATTCATAATAATAAATAGATAAATAGGTTAATTTAAATTTTATTAGATAGATTTTGGAGTTTGATAAAGTTTTTTTTTTTTTTTTTTAAATACTTTTCATATCAATTAATGAATATTTTTTTTTAATAAATAGATACTTAAATACTGAAACTTTTTGCACATTTAATAAATAGATACTTAAATAAAATCTTTTTTTATATTAATTAATAAATATTTTTTTATATAATTAAATAAATATTGAAACACTTTGGTAGAGTTTCCGTATTTTACTCTGAAATTCAACTCTTTTTATATCAATTAATAAATATTTTTTTATATAAATAAATAAATACTGAAATTTTTTGGAAGAATTTCTGTATTTTACTTTGGAATTCTAAATTTTTAAAATTCTCAATTTTTGTACCCCTTCCTCCTTCCTCCATGCATCTATTTATAGGCTTCTTGGATGAATAGAATAATGGCATGTGTCCTTTTCTGATAATAACATAATCATAACTGGGCCAGGCCAGTTATATTGTGATAATTATTTATAAAAAATAATAAAAATAAGAGTTTTATATAGAATATTATTGATTTTATTAGGTAATTTTTAGATTTTTATAAAAAGCTATAATTATCCATAAAAATAAAAAATAAAAACTAAAAATAAGAGTTTTATATAGAATGTGATTGGTTTTATGAGGTAAATTAGATTTTCTTTTATTAAAAAACTTGTAATAAATAGGTAATTTGTGTTAGAGTTTAATATAAACTCTTTTAAAAAACACTTTTTATATCAATTAATGAATATTTTTTATTTTAATAATTCTTGTCTAATTAGATTTACTTTTAGTAAAAAAACTCAAAATAAATAGATAAATAGGTAATTTGTGTTTTAAAAACTCTTTAAAAACCTTCTTTTGTATCAGTTAATAAATAATTTTTTTATATTAATAATACTTGTCTAATTAGGTTTTCTTTTATTAAAAAACTCATGATAAATTGATAAATTGGTAATTTGTATTAGAGTTTTATACAAACTCTTTAAATATATCTTTGTTGATAGAGTTTTATTGATAATAAAATATGTATTTTGTAATAGAGTTTTATTGAAATTATTTTATTTTCTTTAAATATATACTTGTCTAATTAGTTTTAATTTTATTAAGATACTCATAATAAAAGCTAATTTGTGGTAGAGGTTTATAAAAATTATTTTATTTTATATATCAATTAATAAATATTTTTTATATTAATAAATCTTGTCTAATTAGATTTTCTTTTATTAAAAATGGATAATAATAAATAGATAAATAGATTAATTTAAATTTTATTATGTAGATTTTATTGTTTTATAGATTTTTTTTTTTTTTTAGTAAAAACTCTTTTCATATCATTTAATAAATATTTTTTTATGTAAATAAATAATGAAACTCTTTACACATCTAATAATAATATAGATAAAAACTCTTTTTATATCAATTAATAAATCTTTTTTTATATAAATAAATAAATACTGAAAACTCTTGACAGAGCTTTTGTATTTACTCTGAAATTCAACTCAATTAATAAATATTTTTTATATAAATAAATAAATACTAAAATACTGAAACTCTTTGGCAGAGTTTCTGTATTTTACTCTGGAATTCTGGATTTCTAGAATTCTCAATTTCTATACCCCTTCTTCCTTCCTCCATACCTCTATTTATAGGCTTCTTGGATGAATAGGATGATGACATGTATCCTTTTCAGATAATAACATAATCATAACTGGGCCAGGCCAGTTATATTGTGATAATTATTCATAAAAAATAATAAAAATAAGAGTTTTATATAGAATATTATTGATTTTATTAGATAATTTTTAGATTTTTATAAAAAGCTATAATTATCCATAAAAATAAAAAATAAAAACTAAAAATAAGAGTTTTATATAGAATGTGATTGGTTTTATGAGGTAAATTAGATTTTCTTTTATTAAAAAACTTGTAATAAATAGGTAATTTGTGTTAGAGTTTAATATAAACTCTTTTAAAAAACACTTTTTATATCAATTAATGAATATTTTTTATTTTAATAATTCTTGTCTAATTAGATTTACTTTTAGTAAAAAAACTCAAAATAAATAGATAAATAGGTAATTTGTGTTTTAAAAACTCTTTAAAAGCCTTCTTTTGTATCAGTTAATAAATAATTTTTTTATATTAATAATACTTGTCTAATTAGGTTTCCTTTTATTAAAAAACTCATGATAAATTGATAAATTGGTAATTTGTATTAGAGTTTTATACAAACTCTTTAAACATATCTTTGTTGATAGAGTTTTATTGATAATAAAATAGGTATTTTGTAATAGAGTTTTATTGAAATTATTTTATTTTCTTTAAATATATACTTGTCTAATTAGTTTTAATTTTATTAAGATACTCATAATAAAAGCTAATTTGTGGTAGAGGTTTATAAAAATTATTTTATTTTATATATCAATTAATAAATATTTTTTATATTAATAAATCTTGTCTAATTAGATTTTCTTTTATTAAAAATGGATAATAATAAATAGATAAATAGATTAATTTAAATTTTATTATGTAGATTTTATTGTTTTATAGATTTTTTTTTTTTTTTAGTAAAAACTCTTTTCATATCATTTAATAAATATTTTTTATGTAAATAAATAATGAAACTCTTTACACATCTAATAATAATATAGATAAAAACTCTTTTTATATCAATTAATAAATCTTTTTTTATATAAATAAATAAATACTGAAAACTCTTGACAGAGCTTTTGTATTTGCTCTGAAATTCAACTCAATTAATAAATATTTTTTATATAAATAAATAAATACTAAAATACTGAAACTCTTTGGCAGAGTTTCTGTATTTTACTCTGGAATTCTGGATTTCTAGAATTCTCAATTTCTGTACCCATTCTTCCTTCCTCCATACCTCTATTTATAGGCTTCTTGGATGAATAGGATGATGACATGTGTCCTTTTCAGATAATGACATAATCATAATTGGGCGGGCCGGTTATATTGTGATAATTATCTATAAAAAATAACTAAAAATAAGAGTTTTATATATAATGGGATTGATTTTATTAGGCAATTTTTAGAGTTTTATAGAAACTATAATTATCCATAAAAAATAACTAAAAATAAGAGTTTTATATAGAATGTGATTGATTTTATTAGGTAATTTTTAAAATTTTATAGAAATTATTTTTGTATCGATTAATAAATATTTTTTTATACAAATAAATAAATACTGAAATACTGAAATACTGGAACACTTTGCACATTTAATAATAGTATAGATATAGATATAATGTATATATGATTTGGTGTTAAGAATTAAGAGCGAGGAGAGGAGAGAGAGGTGGTATGGTGGTACGTGGTAGCAAATGTGGAATGATGGTTTAGTGTTACGGGATTTGGACTTTGACAAGCCCCATGACAGCCATAGGATGCTGTCAGCGTGCACTGGGGGTGTCTAGTGGCATTTTCGTAAATATGGCGAAAAAGTGAAGCTTGGAGTTTTGGCTCGGGATCTTTATTGGAGGTACCTTGAATCCATAGAAGATGGTTGGCGCAGACGGCACTTGATTTGGATGTCGTGCACTTTGAGACATTTATATGTGGGTGCAGATTAGTGGGCTTGGTACGGGCTAAGTTCACAAGGTTGGCTCAGATGTTGCTTAAAGCATGGACCACACAAGTCATGGACGTGTGGCATAGTTAAGTCAGGGACATGGGCACAAGGCAGTGGACGTAGGCAAGGCTCAGCGTGCAAGGTTGGCTCAGGGGACTCAGACATGGTTTATGGTTACAGGCTAAGTGGGCTCAGGTAGTTGGGGGAAGTTACACTTCCCACTAAGTAGGCTTAGTTGGTTGGGGGAAAGTTACTAACACTTCCCACTAAGTGGGCTCAGTTGGTTGGGGGAAGTTACTAGCACTTCCCACTCATGTGGGGAATGGGAGTGTGCTGAATAACTTCCCATCCATGTGTCACAGATTTGAGAGGACAACACACAGGCGGTTGGAGGTGGTTTCTTCCACTATGCTGAGTGCAACTTCCTGTGGACACGTGGCATGAGCAGACCATGCCAACAAGCTAGTAATTGGGTTTGTCAACTACATATGTAGTGTTGGCACACTTAGTGGGTGCCAACATGACCCTAGGTGGATGGGGGTGTCATCTACCACTTTAGTGGGTAGTTGTGGGTGGATGGGGGTGTCATCCACCACTTTAGTGGACAGTTTGTGGACAGTTTTGTTGTGGGTGGATGGGGGTGTCATCCACCACTTTAGTGGACAGTTTGTGGGCAGTTTTGAAAATTTGCCTATATATTGCTAATGTGGGTTCTGTTGAGAGGGCAGATTGAGAGTGAGACACAGAGTTGTGTTGTGAGAGACTATTGTATGCTTCTGCAGGTTGAGGCCTTTCCTTGTACTATTTTGTGAATAATAGTAAAAGGTTAAAAGCCTTGTGCTTCTGTAAATTCGTGGGTATTATTGCCTTTACATTTTTGCAACTATACTTGTGTGTGAGAATGTTTTATTTGCTGTGTGTTCTAGGCAGCAAGTGTTAGTTCGCTGAGTTAAGTTAGAAATTCAGAAAAAAATGTTTCATATTTCTGACTTAGTGCCATCGCAGGCCTCTAGATTCGTGTTCAGAATTTACCCCTGTGACATTTAGCATCATGGCAGTCGCTGGAGTAGGTGATGCTATGGTATTTCGAAAAGAATTTTCGGTAAATCGCCCCATTCTGTGCCTTGACCGATCAGTTTTGTGTTTGAATAAATTGCACACACTAATGATAAACACGCACACAAAATAAAAGGATTATCAATGGAAAAGTAAGGCAAACATGTTATTTCAATTATTAAAGAAACAATTTAGTGGGCTTGACGTAAACAGTCGAAGTAACGTGGAGTGTGAACTGAACTTCATCGTGCCACTGCACTAACTAGAGCTAGCCCACAAGGAGCTGAGTTTGGCTGCAAGCTTTGCACTCTTGTAGTCCTCTCTAAGCTTGGATAAACCTGAATTTGCAGTCAATTCAAAAGTTTAACGTCTCATAAAGGGAATATGGGTACAGGAGGAGAGAGTCGCCAACTAAGAAAAGAATAGATAATTTATAGACATTAAAGGTGTGATGTCATTGTCTTTCTTCTTCTTCCCCCTAACACATTACTGATGCAAGTTATGTACCTAAAAGCCTTAACTGCAGTAGGTGATTCCTTCCTGAAGCATTCAGCTATGGACAATAATTGTAGTTGAACGCGAGTAAATCAACCCATGATTTTTCCTAAAGTTGTATTGTTCACAAATAAACAGTTGATATAAGTAATAGCATGAGATTTTCTTTAATGCATTTTATTTAGTGGAAAAACCGTGCCATAGAAATGAAGTCATTATGTTCTACAAAAATTCTGCAGTCAGTGCTACTCATTTTGGGTTTTAATATATAAAAAATCGCCAATATTACATTTACCTCTCTGCATCTTTCCGAATACTTGGGGTACCCTCAAATAGGGTGGAGGGACTTTCAGGACCAACGATAAAGACATTGGCCATGCTGGAGGCAAAATTAAATCAGTAAATCAAAATAGAGTGATAAATGAAAAGCCTGAGATCTAACAAACCCCTACAACTTACATGCCCAACAATTCAAATTTCTCATCCACAGAAGGAGCATTAAAACGAAGCACAAATTCACCATACTCGGTTATGTCACGCTTCAGCCTCAGCCCTCCACTGTAAACAAAATCAACGGCCAATTAAGTGAAGCAAAATGGTGAGGAGAACAACAGCAAATAAGTTGACTGGTTAAAATTCAGAATTATATCAGCAGTCAATTCAATCTAATTGTTTTGAAGATAAAATATGATGTGAAAAGAAACTTCAGGCGAAAAAAAAAAATAATGCAAAAAGAAGCTCAATGATAGATGGCAATGATACAAATTTGTAAAAATTACAACCAAGTTTTACTTTATCCATTAAAAGACTAATAAGTCCTATAAATTTCCTTTAGGACCAATAAGTCCTACTTTTGAAACATTTTTCTATTTAAGTTCTAAATCGCTAAATATTTCATTTATACCCTTGCTAAATTAGATATAAAATTTGGGCTCAAATCATCCATTTATAACTTTATAATATTAGATATAACATTTAAATAAAAAGAAAAGAAAAAAACTTCATAATTCTTTTTTTTTTAAATATATAATAAGATTCTTAATTGAGTTTCATTTAAATTAATTATTATTTAAACTCATAATGCAATATCCATTAATTAATAAAAACTAAAAGGAATATATAGGACGTATTTTTCAAAAGTAGGACTTATTGGTACTAAAGGAAATTTGTAGGGCTTATTTGTCTTTTAATGAGAAAAGTAGGGACTCGATAGTAATTTTTACTAGAAATTTTACCCATAATGGGATCGAATCTGCTCTTACCTATCCCTACATCACTAATAACTCTTTGTGAGAGACTAAGCTCTGATACGTCAAAGTACACTAAACCCCAAACTGCCCTTAGACAAGCGAGGGGGAATGGATGGGTCTCAAAATTTTATTGATGACTTAAAACAGAAATTTAAATTTTAAGTAACTAGTTTCAATTGAAATTAAAATCTTAACTAAAAATCATAAACCACAGCAATAATCAGCATGATGGTGCAAAAACATATAAAGTAAATGGAAATTTACATGAAAACACTGCTATTACGTCAAATAAAAAATAAACAAAATAAAAAATAAAAACATAGGGTAAAAACCACAAGAGCTAGTTCATGCAGATCAATGAAAAGACATTCATTCACAATTTAGGTATCAGTTTCTAAAACCCAAAAAATACCTAGTTGCTTCAAACTCAGACTCACGTCAGATGGTCTTTGGATCTGCTGCCGACAATCTACGAATTCGCTACTCACAAAATTCCATCATTAACTTTTATTTTTGATCTCCACTAATTGTCCAAAAAAGTTCTGTTTAGAGTGGAATTTTGGTATTGATCTCTTTGAAGCACTTTGATTGTAGATAATCAACACTCTAACAAACACTCACCACCCGTATGCAATGATGATGAATAAAAGAAAAGAAACTGCAATCAATTGCCTATGCTCTCAAATCTCAATATGCTTTGGATGCTCTATGTGGCCTCTATATGCCTCTATGTTTACACAAACTTAGGTAATTGCAAAGCCAAAAAGAATTAGGGTTTTAAGTGTTTGAAACCAAATTGAAAACTGCCATTGTGCCATCTGCAGAGTTTGACCGATCCAACTGAACTTCGATTGATTCAACCTACCCCAGTGAGGGTCAATCGATGCCTTCAATTGATCATTGCCCCTTACTTAGGTTTTTCAAATTAAAATACTTTGATGCATTCAGAACACAATTTTAAGGATATATTGACGTCAATGTAAGATTAGAAATCCTATTTTGGTGGGTGAATCCTTGAGTGCGGAAATTACTTTCTTACCTTGCTGAATCTTTGGAATCTCCATAAAGAACTTGGATTGTTGTAACACCTAACTCACTCAACAACTTTTAGAAACACCAACTTGAAATTGAAAATACAGTATCTGTTTTGTACGAAATTTACCAACTTAAGTCCTATTGACCAAACATTAATTCATTTAACGAAGGCCAGACCATTTGACTCCACAACAAAGACAATAGTGACAAACTGACAATAATTTGAAACCATTATAGGATTATTTTTCTCATACTACAAATACAGCCTAATTGTTGTTGCTTTTGAGATTAGTCGGAACTAGAATTAGAACTGCTTACACCAGAAAAGAAAGTAATAAAAATGCAAATGTGCTCAGCAGAACCAAATCAAAATAGGGTGGATAAATATAATTTTTTACGCACGCACACACATTGAACAATAATTGCTGCAAATTTGATGATAATAATATTTCTGAGAAAAGTCATTTATAAGCAAAAATAGGTTGGCAGAAAACCCGACTTTTGTCAAGCAATGCTCACACTAAAGATAATCTTTAAACCCTCCATCATTTTGGGATGTCCAAACTAGTAAATGTCCACTTTAATAATCTTCAGACCCTCTTTATATTTTGGGATTTCCAATAGTAAATGTGTTAGTAATCTTCAAACCCTCTTTATATTTTGGAATGTCCAATAGTACATGTCCTCTTTTGAACAATCAATGAAAAGGTTTCAGCTATCCAAATTATCCCTAGATTTTGAAAACTTCCCCAAAAAATAACAATGTAAAATCTTTTATGTTTTGAAGGTTAAATTTAGAATTTCAAAGAGAGACGTGCATTAAATGCATGTCCCTTTCAAAGTTGAAATCCCTAAAAGGGAAAATTATTTTGGGACAGAGGGAGCCAGGGAGTGATCGAATACCTTCTTTCGTTCACCATGTCAAAATCCATGTGATTGAAAAGTTCATACAACAAAGAAGTTCTAACTCAGCCTCTAGCTCTTCCAGCAGGGAAAACTCAGACTAATGGGATCAAGAAGAGTTAATATCAGTAGGGATTTATGTAATAGTGGCTTCTTTCCAACAATCTCTCCAAGTAAATGTTTCTAACTCAACTTTAGCTAAGGACAAACCTTGGGAAGGGACATCAAACTTCGATGTTAGGTGCGTTAACAAACAAACATGTAGAAAAAAGACTAATAACATGGAGAATGCATCAGAAATGACTGGTGCATGTGAATATGAGAGGGAGTGAGCAAGAGAGAGATTGATAACAAGGGACTGTAATAATTTCCTCCAAAGTTTTAATAAATTGATCAATGTTTGATACTTTCCAAACTAACGAGAAAAATAGAACTCATGGGGAAACCAAAAAAAACTGTCATTGTCCAAATTAATCACCATTTTATTGCATAAAACAGCAATTATAATTATTATTTTTATCTAGTTTTGCAAAAAAAAAAAAAAAAGAGGTTTCAAAATTTTTCCTTTCTTTTTCTTTAATACCAACATTTACAGACGCGCTTCCTCAATATGCAGACATAATTTTGGCATGTCAATAGGCATGCAACCCTTTTTTTTTCTTTTTTCCCCTTATTTGTAAGCATACATTAACATAATAATAGGGTAAAGTGCAAAAAAAACCCTTCAACTATGACCCATATGGCAAATAACCCCCCTAAACTACAAAAGTGGCAGAAAAAACCCCTGAAATATCGACTTTAGGTGCAGATTGCCCATTCTGACAATCGAAATCTCCCATGCCTATCACCTGACAAACCAATTTTAACTAAATGTCCATACAACCCTTACAAAAGCTAAAAGACCATAATACCCCTCTTATTTCCATTAAACCCAAACCCCAACCAAACATGCCCTATTTCTCTTTTCCAAATCCATCTTCCTCGATCAGACTGAACCTTCCAATTCTCTCTATCTCTCTGCGAGTGTGGACTCGTATGTTGTTCGTACACAATCAATGGACAGAGATGGGAACTGCAGACTAAGCCATTGTATTTTCCATCTCTCTCTTCCTATATATACACACACACACACACACACAGTGTATCATTCAGTCATTCAACAAAATATCGCTCTGTCATCTCTCTCCGATACAAGCTCTCATGGATCGCGATTGTCGGCAACCCAACCACAAGACCCCAAAATCTAGTCCTAAGACCCAATCGCAAAATCCCATGAAAATTTTTGTCAGGTAAACTCAATTGCAAAGAAACCACTGCCAATTGAAACCACTGCCACTACAATTGCAAAGAAATTTTTTGTCACCAATCACAAAGCAAAACCCAATTGCAATACTCCATGAAATTCTTTTTGTCACCGATCACCAAGCAAAACCCAATCGCAATACTCCATCAATATGTTTGTCTCCCATCATCGCCAAACTCATAAAACAGAGCTTTAATTGAAACCACTGCCACTACAAAAGCCACGTCGGCGGGTCTCGCTGTCGAAACACCATCACAGCATTCTCACAGCCATCGCCATCGCCATCGCCGCTGCCAATTATCAGGCCTTTATCTTCGTTGGTTAAGCCTTTCGCCGTTGTCGCCACTGGACTGATTCCTACTGCCACCATCAAAATCTGTAACCGTCACATTCCTTGCCAAATCTTCGCCTTCGTGGGATATGTTGGTTGTCGCTGCTGCTTCGCCATCATCGGAGCTGGTAGAGATCAATTGAGAATAACAGAGAGAGAGAGAGTGGTAGAGAGAAATTCCTTCGTGTCGGTTGACCCTTATATTTCACCCGATATCTATATATATACACACGCACACACATATGGCTTATATATGAATAATTGAATATTCAAATATCACAGTTTCTCTTTATATTAAATTGGGTGAGGTGTCGGCATATAACTGGTTGTTGAGATTTTTTTTTCACTGGAGTTGTTGAGTGAAACGGTGGCGTCTTGATCGTGGGTAAAATATTCTTTTAACAATTCCGATAACAGCAATTGACAAGATTGTAGTTGCCTGCACCAAATCATTAGTTTAGGGGGGTTTATTGTAGTTCAGGGGGGGTTAGTTGCACTAGCAACATAGTTGAAGGGGGTTTTCTTGCACTTTACCCTAACAACAACAACAACAACAATAATAATAAACTATGAAAGATAAGAGCGAGGCTTTACCAGGTGTTAAAAGTGAACTTCTGCCAATGATTTAGCAGCCCTTTGTACAAGCGGTTACCCTATCGACAGATTCACCTTGTTAAAAGTGAACACAAAAGGAAAATTTGCCGAAAAATATAACAGAAGATGAATTTCCATATCAAAGCCATTGCAAACAGACTCAGAAATGTAGGATAGGTTGGTGTCCATTAATTCAAGCTATTTGTCGCTGTTTAACTGAACAGGATCTTTCAATTAAACTATTATGACCATAGTTTGGTGGCTTCATGTATTTTGTCAATTTTTTTGTTTTTTTGTTTTTAAATGGTTGGCCTGTTTTATCAATCATTAGACAAAACACAAACAATGCATTAATGTATGCTTATGGATTAGCATGTGCAACACATGTTTATTCGAGAAACGACAAATGCATGCAGGAACCTATTTGCATAGATGCGATCATAACCAGAAGAAAGAAAATTGTATCAATTAGCAGTGATAATATCATCTATGCAACATCATGATAGATAAGACATTCAAACATCATTGAAACTTATGGACTTCTGCATACGAAATACGCACACATGCTATCCGAGTAAGGCAGAAAAAGTTGGAGAGTAACATAGAATAGACTGTGTAATAAAAGATAACAGAGAGAAAAAACATTGTACCAATTCAGCAAGGAAAGCTTGCTTGTTAAGACCTTCTAGTGCAGTGAATGCCGATTCAAGCACACGAGATAGGTATGCTACAACTCTGGCCAAGCGAAGAGAGAGGTTAATTGGTAATGGAAACAACATATCAAATAAGGGGCAGATCTGCCATGAAGAGTGGAGTAATAAGCCAACCAGAAAACTGATGAGAGGTAAAAAAACGTAAGGTCCTGGAAACGAAGAAATGACTGCATCTTGTCAGTGTTATGAAAAAAGTAGTAGTTACAATTCAAATGCCATAAGAATAATACTGATTCACATCAGATGGTCCGTGAAACATCACGGGTTGACTACGCATCCATGCAGTTTTGGAATAGAACACTCACAAATTGATAATTCAAGTACAAGTTCAGACTTTGTATACTCAGATATACCTTGTACAAGCATTTGTTGGGCGATGATCAGGAGCAATACCATCATCAGGTGACCGATAATCTGTTACCTTCTGTTCAGCTGACAGCAATCGCTCTACCTGCACAAGTTCCATAAGAAAATATATTTGAAAATCTAGCATGAGGATGAACAACAATATACCTCAAGCATACATGGAGGACCTCGAGTCAAAAAGAATATTTGATCATCACAATAAAGACACGAATCCAAACATCAGCAGAATAGCAAAAATACAAACTACCATATTAGAAGTAACCACCATAACATACAGCAGACACTGAAAAAGTGGCTTTATTAAGAGCATGTGCCATACACCTAAATATTTTTTAGGCAAATTCATTAAATCACAAACCTCAGCAAAACAGTTTCAATGCATTGTTGAAGCCCTTTGTGAGCAGCACCCTCTGCACTGGACATAGCTGTTTTCTTCACAGGAAGCAGCATGTGCACCATCAACAGGTAGTAAAAGCCGAGATATAGAATTTGCAAAATACTGCAGAAGAAAAGTTCAAATCAATTTTAATTACAAAGAAGTATCGGAACATTCTCCCACAAACTTTGGTAACAAAATCATACTTGCTGAACAATAGCCACACTGCTTCCACAACATTGTACAGCCACCATAAATGATCTAAAACCGCTTTCACCAGCAGCAGCAGCAGCAGCTTCTGCCTACGCATGACCAAACCATCTATCATAACTCAAACTATTCTCAAATTTTAAAAAAGAGCTTATTTTAATGAATTTATAGAGTACAGACAAAAGACTATTCAGAATGCATGGACCAAAAGAAAATAAAAAAAGAAAAAGGATTGATCAAGTAATTACAGCAGAAGCAGCTGCAGCTGCAGCAGCCACCCTCCTACTAAGTTTTGTGCCCAGCACAAACCTTTCCCTCAAAGCTGCAGCTTCAGTCAGGCTGTCTCTAGCTCGCTGGAGTCCTGTTATGTATTGACCAACCTGCAGAAGGACAAAGGAAAGGGAAGGCGAGAAGAAAAATAGAATTATGTGCCCGTGACATAGATAAAATCAATGCCACAATATACAATTAAAAACTCAGAATATGGAAATTAGGTCAGCCAACTTACTTGGTCAAGCAGGCAAGTGAATACAGCTTTTACGTTGGCTGCAAGGGTAGCAGGCTATACAAAGACAATTTGAAGAATCAATAAGCAAAAACACTGCAAATTATCTAAAACTATAATGCCGATGAAATTCAATATAGAAGTATGCACACAAGAATCTAAACTATTAGACAGGTATACATCTGAATAAAAAATAAAAAAGAATAAAGAAAGTACTTGAATATAGTATTGCAAGAAATTATCCAGTGGAGATGACAGAAAAACTCAATGCCAGCTGCAAATACCAAACAACTTATCATTGTGTCCACAGCTTTCACCTCCCACATTTGGTGCTCCTCCCCCACCCCCCCAGTTTTTTCAAATTTACCATCAGATTTAAGTTTTTGAAAGATCACTTTGACACCCCCTCTGAGTTGGGAACCGTTAACAAGTTAAAAATCCATTGTGCATTTATCAAATTACTGACTGAATTTTATAATTTACTACCATACTGGTTATGTAAGAAATGTAACAAAAAATGACCAATTTACCCTCTTAAACTCTCTACACCCCCGTCTTCTCCATATGCGGTTCCCTCTCCTCTTCCTCAATGCCACCACCACCGACACATATGGCCATTGCCACAACCACCATTGCCGCCGCCGCCGCCGCCACCGTCAGCGTGACACCCACAACCACCATCATCTCTCTCTCTCTTTTCAATCCTTTTTTCACCATCACTGCAGGCTGCAGCCACCCATTTGGACAGACCTAAAATGAACAGAACCCACCACCCCCTCTACTCACCCTCCATATTTACCAAACTGACCCAGCGGTTCTCATTGCCATCATCAACTTAGACACTACTGTCACCATTGCACTCCCAATTGAGCAATTCTCCTCCTTCGCCGCCAATCGAAATCATCGTCCTCCACCACCAATCCACCCAAATTGAAGCCCCACAGCCCATTTGAATTTGTCCTGTAGACACTAAAATTTCATGGGCTTTTGTTTTGACAAATTGGTCCATCAAATATGGGTCTCATATTTAATTAAATTATTTAATTGGCCCAAACTTGGTCAACTTAAATTATTTAATTAGACCAGCCCAGTTAGTTAAATAAAAATATAATTATTTTCAATTAAATATATTTAGGAATAATTATTTTAATGGATAATTATCACAATATAACCGGCCCAGGCCGGTTATAATTGTGTCCTTATCAAGAAAGGACACATGTCATCATCCTATTCATCCAAGAAGTCTATAAATAGAGGCATGAAGGAAGGAAGAAGGTGTACAGAAATTTAGAGTCTCAGAAGTCCAGAATTCAAGATTAAAATACAAAAGCTCTATCGACATTCATCCACAACACCTAATCCTTGAAGAAGAAGAGCAACAAGAACATCCAGAATCATGTCGTTCTTCCACAAATTCAACAAATTATCTGAAGACAAAGAACAACAAGCACATCCAAAGTCATGCCGTTCTTCCACAAATTCAGCAAAGAAAAACAAGCACATCAAAATCGTTCCATTCTTTTCTCCGTGATTCAACAAGTTTGAAGAATCACTAAACAACACTGTTCGAGATCAAGCTTCGTCAACCCTCGATCAGAAATCATCGGCAGTCTTCCTCAACTACAAATAGTTGAAGAAGATTGTCAACAACCCGATTCAAGATCAAGCTCCAACAGCCCTTGGATCCAACCAACAAAGGAGATCGAATCAGATGATACTTTCTTTCTTTTATAAAGAATACCTCAGAGGATTGTACTCGAATTTTCAAAAATCAATAAATTATTATTTGCCCCATATTTCGTTCTTTAATTTGCAGATACGAAATTTGTGTGTACATGTCCGACAACAAGCACCGGAAGCATGCCACTACTTTTCGTACAATCTCTACAGCCACTTATACATTGGGGCATATTCAATACATATATATAAACACACATCTTTCATTAATTACAAAATTATACTATTTAGATCACTCAAAACTCGATATTACTTGTTCCAAATTGTCCTATATACTTCGTCATAAATGTTGTGTAACATGCAAGAGAGAGAAAGCTAGCTTAATTGCATGTTGAAGGAGACATAGATGGTCACAACATATGGTTTCAAACACCACTAATATATCATTATTTACCTCCATCACCAGTTCAAATTAATGGGCAATTCCTCCATTAATATCTCTTCCAAAAAACCCACAGTACCCTCCAAACATTGTTTTAGCCATCATCAGCCGAGTCATTCAAACCAGAAGTAGTCCTTTTTTAGAGAGAGGTAAAGGCCTAACAATGGGTGGTGGCTGGTGGTGTAGAGGGTGCAGTGGGAGAAGGGCCATTGGGGGAAGAGAAAGAAAATGAAATCTTATAATTTGGATATTACATAATAATTTTATATATCCAAGGAAAATTGGTTAAAACAGTCAATTTATAAAGTTAATAGTCATTTATGTCATTTCACTTCATAGTATTCAAGGAAAATTCAAACCGGAGGTAGTCATTCTGTTTTTTTTTTTTTTTTTTTTTGTCCTAGTGGGTAGAGAGAGAGAGGTAAAGGCCTAACAATGGGTGGTGACTGGTGGTGTGGAGGGTGCAGTGGGAGAAGGGCCGTTGGGGGAAGAGAAAGAAAATGAAATCTTATGATTTGGATATTACATAATAATTTTATATATCTAAGGAAAATTGGTTAAAATAGTCAATTTATAAAGTTAATAGAGTCGTTTACGTCATTTCACTTCATATTATCTACTCTTTTGATTGACCTAAAAGTTGACGACGGTGCTGGTTGCAGTGATTTTGTAACACCTCAAGGGAGGTTGACAACAATTGTTTTCAGAACTTCAATCTAAGTAATTTCGAGTAACCTCAAGAGGTCTGAGAGTAATTTCAGCATGTCTGTACAAATCTGTGCTACATAGTGACGAAGATAAATCATCAGCAATTAAAGCGAACCTCCACCGTCCACCTGACTCAAAATGATTCAACCTGTCTTTCGTCTGTATCTTCTAACACAACACGTAAGTGGGAGCGCCACTGGTAAATGGTAATAGATCTTCTTTTAAGAATTTATATATGGTCCTTGCCTTCCGGAAAGCTGAAGACAGAAGAGCAAGGCTTACAGCCGAAGAGAATACAGAGGCAGAAAGAGGGATGCACAAGAATAGAATAACAAGAAGAAAGAAACTCTATTCTGGTCTCTCCATGGACAGGAACAAAACCTGTTGGCTAATACATTGTGAAACTGGTGCACCTTGGTTCAAAGAAAGAAAATAGATACGATACGTCATTCTCGTAATACATTGTATTGCCAAGGAATTCCATACCAAAAAAATCAAAGAGAATCTGATACCAAATAAAAAATGCAATACATTTGTTAATGGTTCAGATATACATACATCTCAAAATTATGACATTTCCATGATGGATATATAACTTAATATATGCATGGTAACTTGATCTTTATAACACACAACCTTTTGGGAAAAAAAATGCTATAATTTACAAGAGGCTCAAATGTCGTAGTGAATTATCACAAAGTGAACTTCAAAGTACATGGTAAAGTCTCTCAACTTTTCAGGATGGCAGAAGGGCTTAACTAGGCATTTTGAATTCACTTGTCGGCACCAATTGTGTAAACATGTTAGAACTTTCAGAAATAAAAGAAACATCAAATGCCTAGACAAAATTTACCTGAGATGACAACAAAGTGCATCTGGTAATTGCTTCTTCATTCCACCGCACAAACTCTGTCACCACGGTAACAGATATCTGTTGATGGGAAGATGCTAATGAAGCTCCCTTTGAGCGTCCAATTGACCCAGTTGACTCGGATGATTGCGGGTTTTCAGCACGCAGTTCCTCCATCTGCATGTTAAAGTTGGTTGTAGGGAGTTTGACAACACCAAAACGAAGTCAACAACAGCCAAAGAAAGAAGAGGGAGAGGGGGAGAGGGGGGGAGAGAGAGAGAGTTAAACCTTTGCTTTATAGAGTTGTCTCAGAGAGGCCTGCTCATGCTCAATATATTGATCTTCGTGAGCAAGAAACAAAAACTCTGTTAGGCCTGTATCAAAAAAGAAAGCTGATTTCAGAACAAAAGTAAAAGAACTACGTGAAAAAAATTTCAGTACACTGTAATTCAACCAATAAGAAATTTAAAGAAAAATTCAGTTATGTTAGCTTTCAATTGAAAATATCAAGACTGTTCTTCATTAACTTGTTATAAATAAACTCTCTATAACAAATTGAAACTGAATGAATATTTATTATTTAACAAGTTGGAAAGTGCAACCTTCACTACTAAAATTGGCACAATGAGAAAACAAAAATTGGACTTTGTTCATAAAATATGACCATAAACCATGCATTTTGCCTTTTCTATCCTGCTATCTAATAATGTTATGTTCCTTGCGAAAACAAAAGTATTTTACAGAAACAGAAACAAAAAAGCAAAAACAGAACTCTATGATTGAACAGTTCAATTATTGGAGCAAATCTAACAATCAAAAAGCAGCCAAAATTACCTTTACAGCATTTGGAACAAATCGACAAGGTTAATCCCAGTTACAGTATTGCACGCAAATGGTCTCAATCCTTCTTTTAGGGCTGGAAAACTTTGTGGTATTTTTTAATTTTTTATCTAATTTAAATCCGGCCAAGCTTCTTTACACGAGTTGCAATCTAACCATGCCCAGAAAAGCAACTTTCATGTTTCTTCACCAACATCATGAATATTGAAGCCTTTTTAATGCACTGTATATCTCTTTCGCTATCCATCTCCTTAAATAAACATTTAAGGAGATCACGGCCATATTGAATCAACAAAGCTGCCTAATATAAACATAACTTATGTACCATTTAATCAAGTGTAACCTTGGCAATGTAGAACCAACTCACAGGCAGGGAGTTCAGGTATTTGATCTAAAAAGAAGCTAGCAATGTTTTCTTAACTGTTACCTTCAACCTCCAAGTCACCACACCCCACAGCGTGTAGGTCTCTAGCAAGTTCCTGCATTTTCTCATATGCCACTGCTAGCACTCTAAGATACTGAAGCATCAGGAAAACACAACTGGGGTCAAAATCCAACTTTAACATAATTGATGTAGGTATTAAAGAACAATTGCAGCCTCAGTAATCAACTCACTAACAGAAGTCCGCCTTCTTCCATAGGAGGTGGATTAACAAGAGATGGTTTCTGCAACAGTTTGTCAAGAAGTGTAGTAGCTCGCTGCTCCAAAACTCGCTGCATGAAAACCACAGGAGGAAACTCGTCATTATTGTAACATTACCAACCAATACGATCCTAGTATCTTAACTTCATTTGATGCATTGCCACTAAACACATACGGAACAGAAAAGAGAATAAGTGAGTTGAAGATTAGATACCTGAACCAAAATTGACATAACATCATTTGCAAAAGGGAATACAGCCATTATTGTGGCTGCTTCTTTACGAACAGTGTCTGTAGGTCAATCGTTACAAGTACATCAAATTCATTGAGTCCTAACACCCTTTCATTGAGATAAATTGCAAGCCTTCAAACCTGTGATTTCTTTGTACAATGAAGAAAGCCCATGTGCAACATTGCTAGGACTAGGTAATGTACCCTGGTCACCAAGAACCAATCTAGTGTCTGCATTCATGACCTCCATGTCAATAAACATTGGACGTGTTGCCACATAATGTTGCATAGCACTTGTTCCCCTATTAAACTGCATTGTAAAAGGAAAAAAAAACAAGAAGGTAAGAAGGTGTACAAATTACCAAGATTTCTTTATCGTCGAACCAGTTTCATCCTTAAACTAGATGGGGTATAACTCGAAATGATCTGCTTATAATGATGGATGTATCAAAAACGCTTGATCCTATCCAAAGAAAATTGCAGAGAAGTAACACAAAAGAAGTAGGGAATCCCCTCATTCACAAGAATCACAGGCTGTAACACAAAATTGCAGATTGACAGTTTTCAAATCTCATGCCATGGGCTTATCGACTGGCAGTTAATGTTTTTGTTGAGCTGGCCGGAGTCCATATATCGACCAAGTGTTGACCACTTTTGTCTTGTTCTTGCTTTCTTTTAAAGTTGACACTGAGATGATGTCAGCCTATTTTTGACTTCTGATGATGTGGCATAACTTAAATCCACACAAAAGTAATGAGAATAAGATTGTCGGAAGGTTTGAATTCATTCTTAAAGCAATAAAAAACAGAAGAAACCACGAAATTAAAGGTTCAAAGCAAATTAAACCAGATAAGAATCATATGTATATCATACCATTATAAAGCTCCATGTTCGACCAGGATCGTTGTAGCGAGCAAGCAAGCAACCATTTTTAGGTCTAAGACCATCTCTAATAAGACTGGAACGAAGTGCTTTTTCCTTTTCACAAACAATATCCTCTGTAGGTTTTCCGCTGAACTTTGAAACTGCAGCAATGCCTCCTTCCACTTTCCTCAAGCTAATTGATTCTTGATTGGGATCTGGTAAGCTGGTCAAGAATACAGACTACCTGTCAATTGCTTACATCATGTAATAAGGGAGTTTTAGCTTATTCTATTGTGGTTTGGTTTCTCTCGGCAATTATATTGTAATCAAAGAAATCCAGCCACGGCTTTGACAATAAAATGAAAAATTTATTTTACATAGTTTCAGTTTTACTATTTAAGAATATAATAGAATACAGTGGATGAAATTCACCTGCTCATATCTTTCTCAGATGGAAGAACTATTTGAATAGACACTTTGGACATTTCAGAATCAATTACTTGAGTGAAGACAGGAGTAGTCATGGGTGTCTTCTCCATTGTGGAATTCTTCCCAAAAATATACCCGTGCAAATGGAATTAGATCTCAAATTATCCAAAAAAGAGAGAAAAAGAAAAAAAAATAAAGAAGACACATAATTCAGAATGACACTCACCCTGTAACAGCATTAATGCCGGTTGACCCAGACAGCTTATCACCATCTGCTTCTACAACTATGAATGGGGTGTACTTTCTTACCTGTATTTCATTTGAATATTATAGCCAAGCCTATATATGGTTCACAAACACGAATTTAATAGGCACATTAGCAGAATAAGTTATTCCCAGTAGTCAGAAGTCCTTACACGAGCGCATAAATATCAAGAAGGCAATAGTAATAAAATAAACGATGACCAAAAAATTCGAGTTGAAAAAAACTTGGTTACTACTCATGAAATACTCAACAGTTCAAAACCTGTTATAAGTAAGATGAAGACACCATAGCAACATTAATGGGCTGTCGGTTTGCAGGCTTAATAGATTGCCAAACTAATAACTCCATTATCTGGTTGGTTCCACAAATTAGGCGTAGTGTTTTGCTTCAATTTCGGTCAATTGAATAGAAATAATTCTAGATAATAGAAATGCATTATTGCAGCAAGACTTATTCAAGGAAATCCAAACAAACCTCATATTTTGCAGTCCTTTTCAGTATCTGATATTTGGGTGATTCCAGTTCTGGAGTCTTGTAAACCCGCAGCTGCAATGAATTACAATATACATATAAGAAGGGACACTCGGTGGCACTCGCAAAATTTAGAAACATAATGGTAATCACCTGCTTTATTACATCCCATAAACCTTCTAGAGAAAAGTAGTCATTTTTCTCTATAGAATCCCAATAGTCCTACGACATGTGTACAAAAAGAAAGAGTAAATCACTAATTTTGATAATACTAAATTATTCCTGTTTACATGGCACAGAAAGGGATCTTACCACATGGCTGCAGAACTTCTCTGTCTCTGGGTTGATGCCCATAACAGAAGTTCCTGTGAAAACCAATTCTGGTTTCCATGGCAGAATGATGAACCTCATTACCATAGTCCACCTTGTAGTCATTTCATAAGGTCCTGTCTATAGCAACTCAATCAGTCAAAGAAACAAAACTCAAGTTGAACTTAAATTCATTGTAGGAAAACCTGCAAAACAAACACAAATTAGGTGCCAGGAAAGTAATGAAATCCGTGTGCTATATATCCTCAATGAAGTTATACAAGATAATAGAGACCATTACAAGAAGTAATTTCTAAAAAAACAAATTATAAAAAAAAAAAAAAAAAAAAAAAAGAGAAAAGAAAAAAAGGGGCTACCATGGAGACCAAGGCATCTTGTTTAGATTGGATCCTCTGTCAGATTTCGCGTGCACTCTAACAAATCAATATTGGATCCTAAGTTAAACTTAAACCAAAATCTTTTAGCTTTCTTCGAAGTTCTACAACATTCATAACTATTTAATCCCAAATGATCATGCCTTTCTTTAAGATATTGCCTTAAGAATTGTGTGATCGACCACTTCTCGACTTACCCACTAAAGATGTTAATGATCCAAGTCCTATGATGATTGTGAAAATGAAATTATAGGATCTTATCTGTATCAATCAAAGTCATAAATTTATCTTTCAAAATGGAGATTCTACAAACAAAAAAATGCACATGTTGCAAAACAACTAGAGTAATCATGACAGGAAAATTTTTGTTCCTAAGGCTCCGTTTGTTTGAACGGGAAAAAAATATTTTACATGCCCCACCCGATAGACTCACCTCAACCTCGACCTAGACCTTTGCCAAACTCCGAAAAATAAAAATAAAAGAGCCTAAAAAATAACTTATACAGCATTGAACATTTTCTTCTCAGAAGCTATATAAACTAAGAGGGATTTAATGACATCTAACAATTCCTGAAGTGTTATGCAGCTAATTTTACAATTACAGGGCAGATCACATGCAAAATGGATACAGTATAAGCCAAATTTCAAAATCTTTTTTATTTTTATTTTTTAATAACAACATGCAAAGCAAAATTCAGAATCTGAGTAATATTTATATAAGTGAAATAACCAACCAAAAAAAAAGTCTAACTGATATTCTGGGTTCACTTTCTGGTAGACTAGAAAACAGAGAATCAATCAGATTGTGTTACATTTAAAACATCATTTTTATCTGCCAATTGATACTTCATTTGGGTTCTTGATATCAAACCCAACATAGAAATCTTCTTGGTAATCCTTATGAGTAAGTACAAACATTGTATACGCGCATATACACACCACAATACTGTAGAAAAGCATACCTGTTTGACCCAGTGCAACTGGAAATCAGGCGTGAAGAGAGTCTTTAAGAGGGCTATGTTGAAGAGATACCCACTTATACTGTCATGCTTCGTGATTGGGTCCCGAAACTTGACGCGTTCATCGTACGCCGTCCGATCGATCCCTTGATCATCAAAGAGGTGTGGTAGGTCCTCGTACAAGAAGTCCACCAGGCGTTTCGCATCGATTGTTGATTTTGGCGGGCTTTGGTCTACTAAGCTAAGTTTAACGACCCACTTGAATTTTTGGTCAGTTTTAATCACTAAGTTTCCATTCCTAAACTGTTTGGGAGGACAGACATAAATTCCGGCGGGTTTGGTGATGTGCCGTCGCCGGGAGCTGACACACAGGCCGGGAATTAAGCCGGTAATATGGTCTGAAATATGTGCAACAGCCACTTGTTTTGGGTGTAGAGAGTACATAATACATGTTGATCTGGCTCTTGGTATGGACTGGACTATGAAGTAACACTAAATCTTAGCCACAAAATGATTCGTGGGCATTTGTTGGAGATTTTAGGGAGTCGAGAAGGAATGGCCTTTAAAATCATTTGGCAATGTTTGTTACCCTTGTGTTTGGTTTGGGAGGAAAGGGAAGAGAAGGGAAGGCATTGGAGGGGATTTGAAAAAGGAATAGAAGGGAAGAGAAAAGAGCAATAAATACTGTAATTACTTTGGTTGAGAGAGAGAGAGAGAGAGAAAAGAACAAAAGTAAAAAGAACAAGGGATGAGGGATAAGGGAGTGAATGAAGGAAAGAAAGATATCATAATGATTTTAAAAATTCGCTAGTACCAGGCCGATGAATACACTTTATTTATTTATTTTAAGAAATAGTAACTCACCATTTAGTTGGGGAAACATGATTGTTGATACTCCTAGGATATACAATAATTTCTAGATAAAAGGATAAACTTATAGAAGAGAAGAGAATAGAAAAAAATGGAACTTAAAATAAGAGAAAAAGAAGGAAAATTTATTTTTTCCCTTTATATGATTGAGAAAATAATATAAAAGGATTTCAAAGATATCCTCTTAAATTATCTCATTTGATGGTTCAATTTTGTGATCATTATTTAATTTTCTTTAATATTACTTTACTGGACACACACACACACACACACACATATATATAGGGCCAGCCCTGGCCCAAGGCTACCAAGGCGGTCGCCTAGGGCCTCAGATTTTAAGGGGCCTCAAAATTTTGAGGCCCATGCATGATGGGTTACCAAATAAAAATAAAAAAAAAATTTGTAACTAGATGCAGTAAATCTTTTAAAGGACCACAAAATTTATAGGCCCATGAATGATGGGATTCATGGGCCACAAAAATAAAATAAATAATAACAATAAAAAAAAAAAAAATTGAAACCCTACAAAGGGCCTCAAAAAAAAAAAAATAATAATAATAATAATTTGAACCGCCAATCTCCATCATCGTAACTCTCGTCCTCGTCCTCAAGAATCTCAATAGACTCTCAATTCTCAAGGTTACTCGGTTACCCTCTCTTTACTTTTCAAGACTACAACTACAACAATAATAAAATAAAAAAAAGTTCCTCAAAAATCAAAAGTTCGAAACCCAGAAAATTGAAAACATCACATCATCATCGTCTTCACTCTTCTGTTCCTCTCTCTCTCTGTTTCAAAATCCAGACTTCCAATTCGCAAATCACAGTTCGGGTTTGTAACTCGCATCGCATGATTCGCATCTGCATCAATCCATCATCATCGTCATGATCGCCTAAGCACAATCTTCAAAGTAGTCGCTCCCAGAGGTCACAGCTACCACGTCTTCATCGCCTCTCTTGTCCTTTGCCTGGCCCTTCTTTTTCCATAGGTCTCTCTCTCTCTCACCCATCCCATATTTGAATCTTTAATTGCAAGAAAACTTCGCTTCCTCCATTCAATTTCTCTCTCCTTTGGAGAATCTGCCTCCTTGTCATTCTTGGGTACTGATTTTTTAACCATTTTATACAACCATTTTGATAAAAAAAAGAATAGAAATTTTTTAAGTTAACTGTCAAATTTCTTTATACGTTGAAGTTTAATACTTAAAGAAAATACTATAATTATTTTAGAAAAGTTATAATATATAGAGAAATAAAAAATTATGGGGCCTTCTTATGTATAGAGAGCCTCACATTTAAAGTTCGCGTAGGGCCTCTCAAGATTTTTTTAATCTCAAGGCCGGCCCTGTGTGTATATATATATATATATATTGATTTTAGCTAATTGGCAATAATTTTGAAATTTCAGTGCACGAAGTGAACTGGTATCGTATTGAAGAAGAAGAAAAGGCTTGGGTGCGGATCTTGGAACATTTGTTCTCACTTCTCAAATATCCACCGGGCCAAGTCCATGGATTTCTGATATTGGACTTTCTAGGCCATACACACACACACACACACACACTTGAAAATGAATATCAGATGCATGCATGTCAATCTGACATATACATCTCTCATGCCCTTCATTCTAATTCGCTATATAATTTAGATGTCAGATATTGTTACCATGTTAATTTATTCCTTTTTCTTATGTGGTTCCTTTCAAAACGAATAAATGTCCATGTTGAATATTAATTCCTCTTATATATGGAAAGATCCATTTAATTTATCCTATGAAATAAAAGATGCATATTATGGGTCCCAATCTTTTCCAACATCTCCGTCCATGGACCTTAAATTACATATTCTTTTTCCAAAGTCTCCGTCCATGGACCTTATATTACATATTCTTTTGTAACATAAATTGGTTCTTTTATTACATTTCACCAAGCTAACTAGAAAAAGAAAAAAAAAAAAGTACAAAACGTTGGTAGCTTTCCACCAACAAATATCAAGCTCATCCGTACACAAAAATCTAGCTTGTCACTCCATCTTCTGCCATATAAATGTTTTCACGTGCCCTACAGACTTCTCACCATTCTGCCACACCTTCTCCACGAGGATGTCTCAATTCGCAGCCAAGCTGGCCAAAACACCTTCTGTATCCTCTCTTTATATACTCGTAGTACATAACTTCCATCTCGTACTCATTCCAGTGTCTCTCAACCTCCTCCTAAGTTCTATTTCTTCATTACTCACTTGATCTTGCTTCAATTTTTCTCTGTAACTAAAACAAAATGTCACTGGAATTGGGGTTGATATGCTCATGGTCCAAGATGCATAGTGAAATGCATGTTGAGAATGACCATGATGATTATGCTTATGACCCAGAAAGAGAACCGATGGAAGGAGATGGCGATGATGACGACGATGATGGTGGCTATGATTATGCACCGGCTGCATCCGCTGAAGGTGATGGAGACGGGGACGATGATGATGGAGATGGTGGCTACGATTATGCACCGGCTGCTTGAATGGGTTATGGATTACCATATGAAAACCCTAGGCCCTTAAATAGTCTTGTTACCAAGTTAGCAAACCCTAGTTGTGTCATATGTATGTTGAGGAAAGAGGGATAAATAAATAAATAAAAACGCTTTGTGATGTGTTTTAGTACTCAAATTTTAAGTCCCCTCGATGCTATCTGTAGCAGCTCCTCATGTTAGTGATTGGTTGAGAAGATAGCTGCAGGTTGCTTATGAGGTTTGTATAATAATCCTTTATAATGTCATGACTACATCATGTCGTCATCTTAATTAATTTGTTGAAACTCTCCTGTTTCATGAAAGTGATAGTGCTTGGATGTCACGGTTCAAACCGTACTATTAAACTATCCAAGGGTTTTACTATAATAATATGATCAATCAGTACTTTCCGAAAAAACAAAAAAAAAAAAAAAATATGATCAATCAGTAAAAGAAATAACAATACTCCTATAAATATATATAACATGCTTTTCCGATAGAATTAAAAAGTAAATTAACATCGACCATTGTGATGAGTGCCTAGTGATGATATAATGATGATGAAGACAACAATGATGGATGAAATGATGACACTGATCATTATGCTATAACCTGTAATGGATCAATATATTCATGGTAATCGGTAGGTGAAAGAGAAGATAATCAATTACGGTACACAGTGTAATTTGGCTGGTGGCCTTTAGGATGGAAAAACCAAGTAGCTTCTCAATACAAAATGACTAAAATCAGTACGATTGATTGATGTTAATTATCGATCATAATCATATCCCTGTGCATCATGTTCGATGGCCATACATACATATAGTGCCTACCATGGGCAAACTTAACTTTCCTCCATGTAGGAAGGTTAACGATCAAGAAGATGAAACCCACAACAGTAAAGAAATTTATGAGGATTAGAGAGGGTAGTCATCACTCATAAACCTTTTGCTAGAGGATAATGTACCTCACAATATTCTCTTCCCTTTGCAAGGTAGGCGCATCATCCACTACTTTTTGAGTTTTCATTGTCCACTGCTTTTTTAGTCACCCAACCCAAGCACTCATATTTTGCCTTTTGATCCGCCATCACATAATTAATGGTTACACCAACGTGTATGTATATATATTGAACTGTCGTTCAAATTTCCTATGTGGCAGGTGTAATACTCTTAATTTTAAAAGGATAATCTCGGTATTTATTTATTTATTTTTATTATATTTTTTTTAATTGTTTAATTGATTATTTGACTAATTGTTTATGTGTTTAATTAAATTAAGTGTTACTTGATTAATTGGTTACTTATCTATGTGTTATTTGTATTTTGTCTAGGTATTATTTGTATTATTCGTTTAATTAGATTGGGTGCTTAAATAATATATTTAATTAATTGTAATTAATTGTAAATTAAATGATTAAATGTTTTATTTTATGGTTATGGTTAGTGGTAATAGGCTAACTAATTGGGTCCCATGGACTACTTGGATAGGAGGTTGGATGGGTATGGATAATTACCCATGGATAGTTGTATATGTATATATATAGATATATATATATATATACATATATATAAAAATGGAGAGTAATTTATTAATATTATAGTAACTTTAGTATTAATAAATAATCTGATGTATATATTTTATTTATTTAATGAAGATACAGATAGATTATATACGTAACATGTTTTAAGTTACTTTTTAATATTGTGGTAATTTTAGTATAAATAAATAATCTGATGTATATATTTTATTTATTTAATGAGGATATAGATAGATTATAAACGTAACATGTTTTAAGTTACCTTTTAATATTATGGTAACTTTAGTATTAATAAATAATCTAATGTATATATTTTATTTAATTAATAAGGATATACATAGATTATATACGTAACATATTTTAAGTTACCTTTTCAAAATTTTCATTTTTTATTTTTCTTTATTAAGTTGACTTGGATTGGGAAAAGGAATAGGGTTATTATTTAGCCTATAAATACACAACTATAGGTTGAAAAAGGAGTGAAATTATATCACGTAATATATTCTATAGAGAAAGAATTAGAGAGAGAAGGAGAAAGAGGAAGGAAGGAGGAGAAAACCCTGTAGAGAGAAGATTAAGGAAGAAGAAGTTTAACTTTCGATTCGAAAGTTTAAGGCAAGTTCTTCTTCTATCTCTTTCCCTTTGATTCGTGTTTCTGTACATGCTTAGGAAATTTCAGGATTTATTAAACATATAAAATTAAATAATTATGCATGTTTAATTAGGTTAGAATATAGGTTTTATGAAATTGGTTCATATCTGTTCTTGTGTTATGAATTAATAAAATGCATGATTTTGATTTGATTTTTTATGTGAATTTTTACATGTTTAAATTATGTATTTTTCATATCTGTGGAATGATGGAACGTAGAAACATGCCTAGGATTCCTGAACATTAAATAGGGACTAGGTTTGGGTTTTAATAAATTTAAATAGACTCAATCACAATGATGCTTGCTATTTGAATGTTTTAAACAAACGAATGGATTTAATCTTTTAAAATATTATAGCAATTAAGATTAAATGTGTAGGATGAATTGGATATAGAGAATCCTTATTTAACGGTATAATAAAATATCATCATGTATAAGATTCAATTTGTGTAGGACATATGATATAGGAAGTTTAAAGAAATAATAAGTCATTCCTATTATGTGATAACTTGATATCATATTTATCATAGTTATTTATGGAATGTTTGATGTATTTCCTTAATTGTTACATCAATTGTTGGATTGTGTGGTTTAATGCACCGGTATGGGACGGTGGCATTCTAGGGATGGATTAACTTATCAGTTAAGTCCTACCTATTTTATATAAGGGAATGGATTAATTAAAATGTTAAGTCCTACTTATATTTAAGTCAGGTCAGCTGAACAAGTTGAATGACTTATGGAGGATTAATTTATTATATAAGGGAATGGATTAACTAAAATGTTAAGTCCTACTTATATTCAAGTCAGGTCAGCTGAACAAGTTGAATGACTTATGGAGGATTAATTTATACTGGATAGGATGGTTTTTAGATTATATATATATAAGTATGGTGCCATGATATGAGCTTGAGTCTCAGGATTAATGGTTAGGGCGCGTATATCGCCAGGGATGTATAGCTAGATATAGTGTAGTTGTGTACCCTGGTAGGTCTAGGTACTCATGCCCACTATATGTGCGTTTTGCATGTTGCCTACTATTCAGGTTGAGACAACCCTATAGTCTAGTGAGGTTCCTTTAGTGTGTATATATATATATATACGGACTACTAGTTACTGTTGGATTGACTAGGATGTATACGTGTATCGGATCTCTGCTTGGACTGTAGTAGAGTAGAACTTGTTTGTGGGCCTGACCCACAATTGTTTTTCAGGTGTTCGTCACGAGTAGAGGTTGTTCGTGCTGAGCGGGGATCAGTCTACTTCATTCTTCCGATGCTACATAGGAGTTCCTTTATGATTCAGTTTCCTATTTTAAAAGACTGTTATTTGTTTAGTTTGGATTTTCCAGGGGTCCACACAGTATGGATTCCTGAGTTGTATTTTGGAGGATCAGTTGTATCAGAAGAGTTTATTAATTAATGGAAATATATTATGAGGTTTATTATTAGATTATCATTTTAGTTTCTTGTCAGCATTTTATTTATTCTTCTTTATTTTTTTGTACTCTGTGTTCGTTTATTATCAATTTGTTTTGATATCCTCGGGTATTCGGGCGTGGGCCTGGCCAACCCGCATTCGGAAATTCGGGGGTATCACAGTTGGTATCAGAGCACTCCAGGTTCAAGTGTCCTTAGGAGTGTCTTCCGTTATGTGACTTCAGCGTTGCGTCTCTTAAAACTTAGAGCCTGTATTAGGATTCATTATACTCTATTTACGATTCGTTAGGAGGAACTGATGTCAATTATATTCTATAGTTACAGAATGGTTGGCACTAAGAAAAGGATGGGTTCAAGGCGAAAGCGACAAAGACCCAAAGAAGTAAAGGAGTACGTTATCGATTTCGTTGCCAGAAGGCAAAGTTAGGGATCGATGGTTTAGGTTCATTTAGCGTTACTTTAAAAGTATAAGCCAAGGAAGGATTTAGGTGTACGTGATAGGTCACCGCATATCGGGGCCAACACGACTTCAGTTGATCTAAAAAAGGAGACAAGCGAGGAGTAGGAGCCAAAGAGGATCCTAATGGAGGAGATATATGTGCATCCAATAAAAAGGGTACTAAATTTTGAAGATGGATGATCGCGCGAGGTGATCTGAATTGCTACTAGTATAGCGAATGTTATTAGTAAAATTGGGGTTGATCAATCTACAAATAATTAAGCTTTCTTATCATCTCTAAAAGAGATATATAAAAAGTACTCTTCAGAAGATTGGGGATTTGATGGAGTTCTTATCAGAACGAAACGTATGATTTTGTATCACATTCAGGAAGGTATTGGTAATATGTTGTGACGTTCTAATTCGCTTTATAAAGCCAAGTTAGATAGTTTACATTCAGCGTGTAGGGAGGATGAGGGTTAAGCCCTTAGTATTTGCTTAGGCAAACATATGTTGCTTTTAAGCTCTGTTTAAAGGATATGTTTCGAGGTTGGATGATTACCTACGAAACTATAAAAGGATATTGTGAAACAATTTGGTAGTGTTGATTTCAAATGAGACTTTCTTTTCTAGAAAGAACGATGTCCTAAGTAGGAGTATATTTTGTGCTAGTGTGTTTGTCATACGTGTTTTATTTTCGTTGATTATTTCGGTTAATGGTATATGGTTTAGTTGGGGACACAAGTATGTGATCAGCCAACTATTGTTTTTAATAATATGGAGTAATAGCGCTATTTACGCTAGATTTGTGAGTATGCGGTCGTAGGATATGGTAGATACACATAATTTTAGCCAATCTATTAGACCTGGACATGTGTCATTCTAGTATATTGTTTGGGATGGGATAGTTAAACCATCACTGTGAGTCAAATAATCTAGTATGATTAGTTTGATTTACTTTACTCTAGGTATGGATTTGTGTCATATTACAATGCCATGATAATGGTGGTTGTTAATATTTTGGGATGCGTAAGATGGTGGTAAATAAAGATCACTGTAACGCCATGATGATTTATCTGAGGTGCCGGATTTGCTGAACATCTTCTTGAAAAATTCCGGAAGTTGTTACTAAGTCGAAAGGAGGATTTAATACGGGTTTAGGTACTTATTAGAATGACACCGATTGAGGATAGTAGACTGAATAAATATTCATCAGTCTATTCTTAATCAAGAATTTTATTCGTGAGGGCGTGTCATTAGGAGGAGTTGCCGGTGTTGCATATAGAGGAGGAAACTAAGTCTTATTCACTTGCATAAATAATATGGAAATTTTTTTTTTAGGTCACAATTTGCAACAATTAGCTGTTGCTAGGAAATTGATAACTTATGTAAAGGATGGAAGGATTTCATATTCTTTTGAAGTTAGATAAAGAAGTCGGATTGTCATTAACTTGTCTTAAAGAAGCAGGGTCTGTCAAAGACAAGATGGCGAGACCAAACACCTTTATAAAGATGAGGTGCATGGTATGTATGGAAATGTCGTAATTTGTTGACTTTTGTTGAGTTAAAGTCGTAGTTGACTATTGATAAATGGAATTACCGATTGACTTTCAATATCGGTAAGTTTATCACAGATCAGTAGTGGATAGATTTAGTTGCAGAATTCGCTTTTGAAGATGCTCCAATTTAAACAATGGGTACAGACGAAAACTGGTGGTACCGGATTAACAGTACTTTCTGCAGACAAATTGGATGGAGGATGCAAAGACTAAGTTTTACAACTCTTAGTTCTTTATTTATCCTAGTGGAAATATGATACTTCACGGTATGAAGCAGACGTTTGGAGGACAGGCAGGAGGGGGGACATAGTGATTTTGTCTCCCATTGTAATTTTTATTAGATAGTCGAGATGAACCATTAGAGATCACTAGATCATTTACAGCTATTCCCTATATTGAAGTGGAAATGAGATAGCATTTTCCACGGATTTAGTTGAGGGATTGCTGACTTCGCACAAGGGTCATGATTCTGGATGGGATATTTGTTGACTGATAAGTTAGGTCAGCTTAGTTCTTGTCTATTTCGAACTGGTAGGACTTTAGTTCATACGAATAGAATGGATCACGAGACGGTTTAGATAGATAGAAGTGGTAATTCACACTTTATATCAAGTTCCGTCTAGTAGAAACAATTATGGAAGTGGATGCTCTCAACAACCGATAAGATATTTAAATCTTTCGGTTAGTTGATGAGTTATCAGTTGAATTTATAGCATGTGTAATAATAACACTTGTTATTACCAAGATAATTTAAGAGGTCAACTTTGAATATCGGAGCTGACCCTGGAGAAGGTGTTACCTTACTCAGATGGAGTTTAAGGTACTGGAGAATGATTTAATAGTTTCTGTAAATAGTGTTATGATAGTCGGGCGACTGAGATGGAAAGTTTATAATTTTTCTCGGTGTGCTCAGACGGTTAGAAGGTACATCATGACATCAAATGTCAATTTTGGTGAACAGATACGGATAAGGATGCATATATAATTGCCCTAAGTGTAAAACCTGCTACAATGATGGAAAGTTGATCATCAGATATCGTAGGAATCTTTAGCCACTTCCTAAAACAAATATGAAAGTTGAACTAAACAGGAGTGACGGTCAGTGGGAAGGATCGACATTGATTTGGAATTTCAATTTTCCATATGGAATCCGAGTGGTGGATTGAGAAAGATCGCTTGAGGATATAAATTTGAGTGATGCATATTTTAGAACTTCATAGTAGTTCTATAGTTCAGTGATAGTGGTGTTATAGCATGTGGATGTCCATATTAGTGGATGTAAAGTGCTATTTCGAAGGAGCTTTATGAAGATTTTGGAGCAGCAGCTCTACTTCATATCTATAGACAGAGGATTTAATCGAGAGATTAAATTAGACCATAAAGGATATGTTTGAGATGTATATCCTAGATTTTCATGGATAGTTGGAAGTGTTTACTTCACTTGTCGGAATTTTATCTGTGATATTGTTGGCACAAGGAGGTTAGTGTGACAACTTTGGAGATTTTGTATCTTTCACAATGCATACCTCTCATTTGTTGGTTGGAAATGGAAGTATGGGTTATACAATCAGACCTTGACTTCATTTAAAAATATGTCGGAAAGAGATATTTCCCTTTGTATTGAACTGCGCGCGGTTGGGAGGCAACCATAGGATGTTGTAAATAGTTGAACTCATATACTAGAGTTTTTCTATCAGGGAGTAGTTTGCTCGTTCTGTTTTCTATGTAGGAAGAAGGCGATTTTTGGAGAAAGGTAAATTTTACTTATTACATTGACTTTTAGAAGATTGTGTTTCGCAATTGAGGCAGTCGCCTCTGAATTAGCGTTACCAAATTATTGGCGCTGGGTGCATAGGAGTTTGTGCGTATATTCTAAGGCACTTGGAGGTACGTAGATTATTCTCTTGTCGACATTTGAGGATTACGTTGATACAACCTACGCATCGTATGATTATTGTGTTTCTTAAAATATAGGAACCCTGTAAACCACTTGGTATATTGGAGTTAAGTGGAGCCCTTATAGTGAGGCTGCGTCTACTTGGGAATATGAGGATGTTTTTTGCTCAAAGTTTCCAAGCATAATGGAAGAATAATGGAATGAAGTAAGGGCGAATTCCGAGGATGGAATTCCTTTTGTTAGGGGGGAAGAATGTAATACCCCTAATTTTAAAAGGATAGTCTCGGTATTTATTTATTTATTTTTATTGTATTTTTTTTAATTGTTTAATTGATTATTTGACTAATTGTTTATGTGTTTAATTAAATTAAGTGTTATTTGATTAATTGGTTACTTATCTATGTGTTATTTGTATTTTGTCTAGGTTTTATTTATATTATTTGTTTAATTAGATTGGGTGCTTAAATGATATATTTGATTAATTGTAATTAATTGTAAATTAAATGATTAAATGTTTTATTTTATGGTTATGGTTAGTGGTAATGGGCTAACTAATTGGGTCCCATGAACTACTTGGATAGAAGGTTGGATGGGTATGGATAATTACCCATGGATAGTTGTATATGTATATATATAGATATATATGTATATACATATGTATAAAAAGGAAAGTAATTTATTAATATTATAGTAACTTTAGTATTAATAAATAATCTGATATATATATTTTATTTATTTAATGAAGATACAGATAAATTATATACGTAACATGTTTTAAGTTACTTTTTAATATTATGGTAACTTTAGTATAAATAAATAATCTGATGTATATATTTTATTTATTTAATGAGGATATAGATAGATTATATACGTAACATGTTTTAAGTTACCTTTTAATATTATGGTAACTTTAGTATTAATAAATAATCTAATGTATATATTTTATTTAATTAATAAGGATATACATAAATTATATACGTAACATATTTTAAGTTACCTTCTTAATATTTTTATTTTTTATTTTTCTTTATTAAGTTGACTTTGATTGGGAAAAGGAATAGGGTTATTATTTAGCCTATAAATACACAACTATGGGTTGAAAAAGGAGTGAAATTATATCACGTAATATATTCTATAGAGAAAGAATTAGTGAGAGAAGGAGAAAGAGGAAGGAAGGAGGAGAAAACCCTGTAGAGAGAAGATTAAGGAAGAAGAAGTTTAACTTTCAATTCGAAAGTTTAAGGCAAGTTCTTCTTCTATCTCTTTCCCTTTGATTTGTGTTTCTGTACATGCTTAGGAAATTCCAGGATTTATTAAACACATAAAATTAAATAATTATGCATGTTTAATTAGGTTAGAACATAGGTTTTATGAAATTGGTTCAGATCTGTTCTTGTGTTATGAATTGATAAAATGCATGATTTTGTTTTGATTTCTTATGTGAATTTTTACATGTTTAAATTATGTATTTTTCATATCTGTGGAATGATGGAACGTAGAAACATGCCTAGGATTCCTGAACATTAAATAGGGACTAGGTTTGGGTTTTAATAAATTTAAATAGACTCAATCATAATGATGCTTGCTATTTGAATGTTTTAAACAAACGAATAGATTTAATCTTTTAAAATATTATAGCAATTGAGATTAAATGTGTAGGATGAATTGGATATAGAGAATCCTTATTTAACGGTATAATAAAATATCATCATGTATAAGATTCAGTTTGTGTAGGACATATGATATAGGAAGTTTAAAGAAATAATAAGTCATTCCTATTATGTGATAACTTGATATCATATTTATCATAGTTATTTATGGAATGTTTGATGAATTTCTTTAATTGTTACATCAATTGTTGGATTGTGTGGTTTAATGCACCGGTATGGGACGGTGGCATTCTAGGGATGGATTAACTTATCAGTTAAGTCCTACATATTTTATATAAGGGAATGGATTAACTAAAATGTTATGTCCTACTTATATTTAAGTCAGGTCAGCTGAACAAGTTGAATGACTTATGGAGGATTAATTTATTATATAAGGGAATGGATTAACTAAAATGTTAAGTCCTACTTATATTCAAGTCAGGTCAGCTGAACAAGTTGAATGACTTATGGAGGATTAATTTATACTGGATAGGATGGTTACTAGATTATATATATATAAGTATGGTGCCATGATATGAGATTGAGTCTCAGGATTAATGGTTAGGGCGCGTATATCGCCAGGGATGAGTAGCTAGATATAATGTAGTTGTGTACCCTGGTAGGTCTAGGTACTCATGCCCACTATATGTGCGTTTTGCATGTTGCCTACTATTCAGGTTGAGACAACCCTATAGTCTAGTGAGGTTCCTTTAGTGTGTGTGTATATATATATATACGGACTACTAGTTACTGTTGGATTGACTAGGATGTATACGTGTATCGGATCTCTGCTTGGACTGTAGTAGAGTAGAACTTGTTTGTGGGCCTGACCCACAATTATTTTTCAGGTGTTCGTCACGAGTAGAGGTTGTTCGTGCTGAGCGAGGATCAGTCTACTTTATTCTTCCGATGCTACATAGAAGTTCCGATGCTGTCATTTGTTTAGTTTGGATTTTCTAGGGGTCCACACAGTATGGATTCTCGAGTTGTATTTTGGAGGATCAGTTGTATCAGAAGAGTTTATTAATTAATGGAAATATATTATGAGGTTTATTATTAGATTATCATTTTAGTTTCTTGTCAGCATTTTATTTATTCTTCTTTATTTTTTTGTACTCTGTGTTCGTTTATTATCAATTTGTTTTGATATCCTCGGGTATTCGGGCGTGGGCCTAGCCAACCCACATTCGGAAATTCGGGGGTATCACAGCAGGGTAAATTATGTTGAAAATAAACTTGATTTTAGAATTTTAGTTGTAATTAGTATTTTCAAGTATTTGGTATACATGATGCATGTGTGCATTTTATGTTAGTGGGGTAGTAAATGGTCTTGATGGAGAAGGTTATGTAAGATTAAGAGGTATGGGAATTAAGTCTCCTAAATACTATGTTAGTGGAAGTTATGCTACTAATGATTATGTTAGTGGGAATAATGGATGTAATTAGGCTTTTAAATGTCATGGTTATGCATACATATGTGAGGCCTATATAATCATGTACTTTAGTCATTTTAGAATATGAATTAGAAGTGGAATAAAAATAATTTTCCAAGTATTCCTCCATATCATTTTCTTCCAAATATTATAGTGTTGTGTGTGTATCTACGCCACTATTTCCAACAAAGTAGTATCAGAGTAAAGTCATAAAGTGGTATCAGAGCAAAAACCAACAAAGTGGTATCAGATCTAGGTTTCAACATATCAGAGCCAGATTTCATATTCAGAGCCTAGACGATCCTGAAGGCCTGATGAAGTTGATCCTAAAAGATTCAACATTTGAGAAAAACATGTTTCTCCGTGATGATGATGAAGGGGAGAAAATATATTTTCTTAGTGAAAAGATGATGTTCTCTAATTACAGAAGAATGAGAATCATCATGACTTCATACCTCAAAGCATGTGATTTGTGGGATGTTGTTGGATTAGAGCCAAAGAATGGTATGTCTAACAAGTTTCGAGAAAAGAAAGAAGAAAAGGTATTGGTAGTGTTGCAGAAAGCAATACATCAAGAAATTTGGGGGTATTTTGGAGAGTCCAAAACTCCAAGTTGTGTTTGGAAGATGATCGAGACCATCGTTTCCAATCATAGAAGTGAATCACGACCCATGGAGTATTGGGTACAATGCATTGAGGATGATAAGTTTACGAAGGCTGATTATGAAAGTCTTGAGGAGAAATTTGTGGAGAATAAAGAGGCGTACAACACAAATGAAGTTGAAGAAATTAAAGATTCAAAAGTTGAAAGCCAAAGTGAAATAGAGAATAAGGAAGAGATAAAGAAAGGTGTTAAAGAAGAGATTGAAAAAGTGGATGAGATTGAAGTGAAAAGAGAAATTAAAGAAGAAGAAAGTGCTAAAGAAGAGGCAAAAGTTGATGAAATTGGTGAGTTAACAATTTTAGGTATGGTTCCAAATTCCAATTTCAAAGAAGTTAGATATAACTTATTTGATAAAATTTTGATTTTTTCATATTCATCTCAATTGGAAAGCAAAATCAAATATTATGATAATTGTATTCATATTGTGGAGAATGATGAACTTTTCTTGGAGAAAGTTATTCCAACGAAGTATGAGATTGAAGCTCAAGATGATAATAATTTCTCAAATTATTTTTTGAAAAATGGTTTGGAGAGTTTTGTAATTGACACAAGTTGGGTGAATATGGAGTTATTTTTTGACTCTAAAGAAGAAGCATATGTGAAGTTGAAGAGTCATAAAAGATTCAAGAAGAAAAAAGATAGATGATGCGTTTATATAAAGAGGATGATATATGATTATGTGAAGACATCAAACAAGCATTTGAAGATATTTCACAATCCATATACATCAATGAAAATGGCCAAGAAGATTGTTGCAATTGAAAGAAGTGGAAATCAAGACAAAGTAACAAACTTTTGATCGAGCCCCCAAGATCAATAAGAAGTTTACTTTCAAGTTACAAAATCAAGTTTAAAGGGAGGTGTTGAAAATAAACTTGATTTTAGAATTTTAGTTGTTATTAGTATTTTCAAGTATTTGGTATACATGATACATGTGTGCATTTTATGTTAGTGGGGTAGTAAATGGTCTTGATGGAGAAGGTTATGTAAGACTAAGAAGTATGGGAATTAAGTCTCCTAAATACTATGTTAGTGGGAGTTATACTACTAATGGTTATGTTAGTAGGAATAATGGATGTAATTAGGCTTTTAAATGTCATGGTTATGCATACATATATGAGACCTATATAATCATGTACTTTAGTCATTTTATAATATGAATTAGAAGTGGAATAAAAATAATTTTCCAAGTATTCCTCCATATCATTCTTTTCCAAATATTTTAGTGTTGTGTGTGTATCTACGCCACTATTTCCAATAAAGTAGTATTAGAGTAAAGTCATAAAGTGGTATCAGAGCAAAAGCCAATAAATTAGTGCCACGTAGTGTCACCGGCATTGGGTCCTCCACCCCTTGAAGTCTCACTCCACACTCACTCCATACTCCTTGTGTGACTTGCTAGGGCCAGCAACGAGCCCAACTCTTCCTTTCTATAATTAAGCATTGCCGAATGCTAGTAGAATCATGAAGATGGAGAAAGTGATATATATGTAGTGATGATTTTTATGATTATGCCCTGCTGCATAAATGCATGGTAAAAGATGGTCAATTAACATGATGATGGAGATTATAACTAATTCAAATTAGCATTAGATGACTCCCAAACAATGTGAGAATCATAAAAAAAATTTGGTAACACTTTTGAGTTGCAAAAGATCCAAGAGCACTTCTACTGTGTTTCAGGTAGAATTCTGAATAACACGATACCACAACAATACTTGTGTGTGTGTGTGCATGCAGATACATGTACATTTGGTATCTTTTAGTTTATATAATAACACTACTGTGTGTTCACTCTTTAAGATTTTTGAGTAATTCACTGTTCAAAAAAAGAAATATGTGCACCAATTATCAATGGAACACAATTTCAGATAAAAGTGTCTTTAGTTAGACCTTCAGTATTTCAAGCTTACCATGCAGATCAAGGAACCAGTCTCTCTTTTAGTTACCTCTGTAATCTAATTACATAACCCAAAATCAAGGTTACAATACTTATGTTGTCTTTTGGTAGCTACTATAGAAAAGTTGACAAGCGATTCATATCTGATTAGGCATATTTTTTATGTTAATCAACACATGCAGAGTACACAAGTGTCACTCAAATTTTCATATTGAATTCATATATAAAATTCATTTTTTATTTTCCCCATATGTTATACAATGCATTTCTATAAGTTGTGTAAAATAACGACAAAGTGTGTATCATACAAGCTTACCAGGCCTGACCTTGTTGGTTACAAAATTGATTTGATGCGCTTCCTGATATGCTTAGCTGTAACTCCTTCAGAATGTCATGCATCCATTTTCTTGCTCACCCAGCTGAGGTGCTGAAACTTCCCAAGCATCTATCCGACACTGTAGGTGCAAAAATCCGTCAAATTCGAAAAGTCAACAAATAAAAGCAACACACTCAAATAAATGAGTGATTCAAAGAAAAAAGAATAATACACAAAAAAAAAAAATAATAACAATAATAAGAACCAGAGATTGAGGTTTCATCCCCGCTTTATTGGAGGTCTATACCTCTATTTATACAAGATTCCATGGTATAATTATGGTAATACTTACCTTGCTTGTCCTCCACGGTTTTTCCTTATACAATTTGTTCCATATAAGGTTTCTTCCATACAAGGTTTTTTAACTTATGTAATTCCTTCTATATAGGACTTCTTCCATATAAAACTCTTTCTATATACGAGGCTCCTTTAATTGTATGATTGATGGAATCAAATCTCGGTCTTTACTTGTGCTAGGCCCTGGATTAGGTGCGGATCTGACTTGTTATCTGCGGACTTAGTGATCGTGCCGGGCCGGGCTTTCTTTCATCATGGGTTCATGCTTTTGTCTTGGATCATGTAATGTCTTGCTGAGCTAGGCGTCGTTTCTGGGCCTTGGAAGGGCCTTGGTTTACTTAGCCCAAAGCTTTTGTATTGGGCGGGACCCTTGCTTTGGGCAGGACCCTTGCTGGCTGACATGGCTTGCCTTAATTGGAAGGGGAGATTTTTGCCCCCACACTTTGCCCCCAATTCTCTTTAGTTTGACATGGCAATCACAACTTGTGATACCCCTCGGATCCGAGACACGGGTTGATCGCCCACATGCAAGTCCTATTCTACTACGATCCAAACAGTAATCCAATACGCAGATACATCCTAGGAAGACTCAACAATATCTAGAGTAGTCCATATGTATATATATAGTACACACTATAGGACGCTCACTAGTCCAGTAGGTTTGTCTCAGCCTGAGTAGAGATACCATGCAAATCGCAAAATAATGTGGTCATGTGTACCTAGACCTACCATGGAACAATACCTATGTCCAGTTATCCATCCTAGGCAATATACGCGCCCTAACCATGGTCCTGAGATTCAAACTCATACCATGGCATCATATAATATGTATATAAAATCCTTACACTCCTAATACAAAATATCAACCATATGTATTGTGGTTTGATATATATATAACCAATCCATCCTAAAACCACCACAGGTCATTCAATCGTTTTAATGATATGACACAATTATGAGATGGACTTAATCTCTTGTTTTGGTTAATCCACCATTACATCCAGATTAGGTAGAACACCATGTTCTATTTATTTCATACCTAGTATGCCACCGTCCCATACCAGTGCACACAGTTCTCCATCCAACACAGTTAACAAAATAGCATAATAACTACTTATTAACTGTACTCCAGAACCAACATACAACCAATCTAATATGTGTATGATTCAATTATACATTCAATATAAGATATAGAAATCCTATTCCAGTCCTCCAAATTTATAAAGAAGGACTACGCATATAACTCCTCCAAAACATTACAATAACTGATGAAAAATACTGTACAATTATACTTCAATTAATTTCCATTTAAGCATACCTATATTATTTCCCAGAATATATAATAGATGCTTATAACCAGTTGAAGCACAAGTAACAGTTTACAATCATGCTAAGAAACTAAGTTGCTTTATGGAAACTGTAAGCAATATCAAAATATACTTCAACCTTCCACATGCAGTGTATTATTTAACTGTAGGTTATTTCATGCTCCAAAATTAATACTTACATGCTTCCCAATCTTTTACATCTCTAGAATAATTTTATAAACCATCCACAGCCCTTGGAACCATTCAGAAACCTTCCTACCGGCCAAAAACAAACCCAGAACGTGGAAAAATAAAAAAAACAAAAGAGGAGCCGCCTCCACAAAGAGTGGAGCCACCTCCCCCCTTGGTGGAGCCGCCTCCACCACAAGTGGAGCTGGCTCTACCCCTTGTAGAGGCGGCTCCACCCTTGTGGTGAGCCGGCTCTACTCCCCTCTGACCCCTTGTGACCCGTTTGCGCATAGTTTGATCATCTTCTTCGCCTCCGGTGGGGTTCAGAGGCTCTGTACAATTTTTATAACTTATTCTAGAGTTCAATTGATGTCCTAGAATTAATTAAAATCATGCATTCATTCCAAGACACATAAGGCTAACAAGTTTAAAAAACCCATGCAAACAGATTCTTAACAGAGCAACTTCCTACACACAAGACAGATTCATACAACGATTTAACAGTCGATTCAACCATGCTTCCGAGATTGATATTAACTTCAATTTAATCTGTTTTAATGCTTGATTAATCCCTGGAGTCTAAATAGGCATGTACAGAACACGAATTAAAGGGAAAGAGAAGAACAAGACTTGCCTGTAGTTTCAGATTTTGAAACTATAATCCACTGTCTCTAAAGTTTCCGACAACGTCCTAGATTGCCGTCCCACTCCTCCGGTGCTCTTGGTTCAACCCAGAAGCAACCCCATTCCTTTCTCCTTAAAGCTCCCTTTTAAACTCTCAGAACTCTCTCTCTGTTGTTCTCTGTGTATCTCTCTGTTTCACAGTCGTGACTATGAGGACTAGGGTTTTGTTTCTAACCCTAAACCAACGTAGAATATGCACATATATAGACTTTTAAATCCTAAACCCCAATCCTTATACAACTCGGCCCATTGAACAACCTAGGTTTAAAACAGTGCCGGCTACATGAACTTACGTAAATTTATACGCACAAGAAATATAATAACAATGACTTAAATAAAGAAATAAAAAAAATAACTATTAACAACCAATTAATAATTAACAATTAATCAAATAATTAAAACAAATAAATAATTAACAATTAACAAATAATTAACAATTAAACAAAATACATGCAATTTAATCAACACAATAATAAAAACAATAATCAACACAATAATAAAAACAATTAATCCAATAAAAAGACAATTAAATCAAAAATAAAATACCAAAAATATCCTTTTAAAATTAGGGGTATTACACAACCAGAGGGAATTAATCGTAGCTAGTGTAATGAATTGTAATGGTAGCTGTAGTGAACCAAAATTTATGTCAGCTGAAAATTGGGACAATATGTCTTGATGGCGGCGATCTATATCTGTCTTATTGGAAAGTATAAAGACCCAAAATCAAGGCCTCTGAGGAGGTTGTAGTTGAGGTGCCCTTAGATACTCTTTGCGCCTAAGGTATTTTTTGTTATGAAAACTCTAGCTCTGGGCTTTCTTGTTTGTCCAAAGCAATTTTCATGTAGTTGCTTGAAAATTTAGGCCTTCGGCACCTTTGTGTGTCCGAAAAATTTTCTCTTTGACATTTTTTCGTGCCTAGGGATATTTTGTTAAAAATTTGACCTTCGGCTTCTTTGAGTCTGGGGTAATTTTCACGTAATTTTATTCATCGGCACTTTTCTGTGCCTTGGAGAATTGTATATGAAAATTTAACCTTCAACTTCTTTGAATTCGAGGTAATTTTCTTATAATTTTTTTCTTTGGCACTTTTTTGTGCCTTGAGAATTTTTTATGAAAATTTAACCTTCGGTATATTTGAGTCTGAGGTAATTTTCATGTAATTTTATTCATCGGCACTCTTCTGTGCCTTGGATAATTTTATATGAAAATTTAACCTGACTTCTTTGAGTTCGAGGTAATTTTCATATAATTTTATTCTTTCACACTTTTTTGTGCCTTGGAGGAATATTTGATGCCGTCGGACTCTTGAGGTCCTAGGCTTTATTGTTCCTCGGCATTGTGCTTTAGAGGAATTTTTTATACCATTGGACTCTTGAGGTCCGAGGCTTTGTTGTTCCTCGACATTGTGCCTTCGAAGGAATTTTTGATGCCGTCGGACTCTTAAGGTCCATGGCTTTGTTGTTCCTCGGCATTGTGCTTTCGAGGAATTTTTGATGTCGTCGGACTCTTGAGGTTTAAGGCTTTGTTGTTCCTTGGCATTGTGCCTTAAAGGAATTTTTGATGCCGTCAGACTCTTGAGGTCCAAGGCTTTGTTGTTCCTCGGCATTATGCCTTCGAGAAATTTTTGATACCATCGGACTCTTGAGGTCTAAGGCTTTGTTGTTCTTTGGCGTTGTGCCTTAAAGGAATTTTTGATGCCGTCGGACTCTTGAGGTCCGAGGCTTTATTGTTCCTCGGCATTGTGCCTTAGAGGAATATTTTATACCATTGGACTCTTGAGATCCGAGGCTTTGTTGTTCCTCGGTATTGTGCCTTCGAGGAATTTTTGATGCCATCGGACTTTTGAGGTCTAAGGCTTTGTTGTTCCTTGGCATTGTGCCTTAAAGGAATTTTTGATGCCGTCGGACTCTTGAGGTCCGAGGCTTTATTATTCTTCGGCATTGTGCCTTAAAGGAATATTTTATAGCATTGGACTCTTGAGGTCCGAGGTTTTTTTGTTCCTCGGCATTGTGCCTTCGAGAAATTTTTGATGCCGTCGGACTCTTGAGATCCGAGGCTTTTTGTGGTTAGGGTTGCCCTCACATAGCTGCATATTTGGGCTATTTTCCGCTTTACTTAGGGATCGGTCTTTCTTGTAATGCAAATAAACTAAACCCAAATATTAGTGAACAACATACAAACATGGATCAAATAAGAATGAAAGATAAATAGAAAACTATTTATAATCGTCCATGTGTAGAAAATTGTCAGAAGCATGCAAAAAAATTATATGCAACATATGCCAGCTTATTGAAGGAAAGAATTGACTATACAATTGGGAGTTCTAACTAATCCGTGAGCATTTATACATTTACTACATATAGCATTTGGCCCATTTAAAAATGATTTGATGCATGCTATATCTTCAGAAGTTTAAATAATTAATGGATCCAACACCACATCTTGCATTTATAAGTACATTGTTATTCATTAAATAACCTAACAAAGTCTTTTAGATAGTTATTTAAAATGCTCTTTGCATTTGCAATTGTCTTACGCAGTTCCATAGACTACAGGAAGATTTTTATTTAATCATTCAGACCTTCTTTAATTATTGTACCTCCAAAAATGCGTGATTATAAGACATATAGACAAAATATCAATTGAAAAGCAATCATATTGTCTCATGCAATCTAGTCCAGATATATATATATATTATTTGAGTCGATGCATAACAGATACCATATTTTATTGTTTTATTTACTTTGGATACTATACCCATCTTAGTGGAGAATCAAGAAAGACCCTTAGTAATATGTACAGGAGTGTATGATTGAATAAAGTATTAAATATTCATTAAACAATCTAGGTCCATATATACAATCACATACTAAGTGTATATGCAAATCACCTTGACTAATCTGTTATTCCATTGTATTAAAGTAAATTACTTTGTCTCTTCTCTTACCTTAGGTGATGATCTATTGAAATGAATAAAATTTGCTACATAAAATTTATTGTGTTTATCCTACTATTGAACCAATACATAGACAGGTAGTTTTGGACAAAGGGATAAATCCTAAAGAGTAACAATTTAGGATCTGTATCTCAAGATCATCCTCAATCTGAGGGAGATTCAAACAGGTTGCTTCAGCTACCCGGGGAGTTAGATGATTCATATTATTGACATGATGGATGCTTTAAAAAAATATTGTACTGTGCTCGACATAAACATTTAAGTCTAATGCAAAGACTTTTGCATAACGTAGCTTTTTTTTTTGGTTTAGCTCTACCATTGATATGCTTTAAGCAACTTAAAGGCAAGTTCTACAATGATGAAGTGTGCAAAAACAATAGTAAAACAGTTCGTCAAAATAAATTGTGCTTTAAATTGTAATGATTTTACTTATCTTTTTGACGAAAACGCTTCAGGTTTCCAGGAAGATGTTGTGGTTATCCCACGATGAACCTTCATTGGTTTCAACTTCATCGTACAGTACCCTTGACTGGTTGGATCAATCACTACTCTTTTAATCGGTGTGTGATACATTGATGGTGTACTCTGGACTTCAATTTGCAGCCTCTGTAAATCTTGGGTCTGCCTCTGGATCAGATCTGAAAGAGCACGATGATGTTGATTGTACTCGTGCATTATGTAATCGACATGATTGTGTCAAGATCTTGGCCTGCTAAATGGTACTTGAAGCACACATCGGTGTTTTATTAGAGAGCCGAGAGCTTCGAAGCGGTCTAGATAATTAGGCCTTCGGACTCTTGAGGTCCGATGCTACCTTTTGGTGTTCGGCTTGCTCCCACCTTTTTTTTTTCTTCGTTCTGACGCCACATATAGCTGCATAGTTGGGCTGTCAGTTCATTTGGGGATCGGTATTTTTTGTAATGCAAATAAACGAAACCCAAATATTATTTATCAGCATACACGAGCAATATAAAGCTATTTGTAAACAAAGTTATCAGAAACATGTAAAAGAATTATACACAACATATACATATTGCTTGAATGAAAGAATTGCAAGAACTTCATGCATATCATAATTGAATATATAACTGGGAATTTCAACTAACGGTATTTACTCCCTCAATCACATATATGATATGCTATATCTTTTTAAATTTTTTTTAATTAATTTTTTTATTTTTTGTTTTTTTTTAATTTTTAGTCTTGGCGATTGGCTCTTTGTGGCACTTACCGGACTTGGATTCTTCATTATTTATTTTGTGTTCATAGTGGCCTTATTCGCCCCCTATAAAAAAAAAATAAATAAATAAAATAAAAGAAAGACAGAAAGGAAAAGATTACTTGGAGGGAACTTTTTAGATTTGGAAATGTTTGAGCTGTATGATTAACTGACTCAATTCAAGATACAATAATGAATGGAAATCAGCAACTCATTATGCTTTTCACAGAGGGAATTGAAACACTACGCTACAACTAAGCTAAGGGCATGAAAATTAAACTAAATAAACTAAGGGAGTGGTAAAATCCATCAAGACATGAGTATGAACCATCAAATAAATAACAATACTGCTCTCTGCAATACTGTGTATAAAATTATCTCTAAGATCCTATAAATAGGTTAAGTATTGTGCTTCTTTCTCTCATTGGCCCTGAGCATTATTAACGAGAGGCCTTATACCTCGTTAATTAAGTATTAACAAGTTGTCATCTATCTCGTAAATTAATTTTAGATTTGGAAATGTTTGAGCTGTATGATTAACTGACTCAATTCAAGATACAATAATGAATGGAAATCAACAACTTATTGTGCTTTTCACAGAGGGAATTGAAACACTATGATTAGTTGCAAAAACAAACACAAAGACATATAGTCCATCAGTATGAAGCTCCTCTAGTTGATGATGATCAAACGGATCAGAATAGAGACTATCGTTTCTCGAACTCTGCTTACAATAAAACTCACGGACATGTAGCTTACACATCGCGTGAACTCGGTTTAGAGTTTTCAGCACACCATGGTACTGAGGTACTACCGCCTATTATCTCCATATATATATATATATATATATATATATATATATAATTAGAAAGTAATATTGGCCTTTGAAATCTTCAATTAAAGTTTTTCATGAACAATAAATATTTTAATAAAAGTAGATTGTAAGTTTATTAGGGGCATGCACACTGTCATGATTCAATGCCTACTCAACAACAATATGTATTCTACAAAATCTTCTAAGAAAAGTGTGTTAATCAAATATGTCATAGAATAGTTATGGTACATACATGTGAATGCGAATCAAATATTTTAATATTAATTAAATATTAATCAAATATTCAATTGAGCATCTAACTTGACACCAGCAATTAGCGTCTACTGAGTAGACCAAAGATCTAATCTTATTCCGTGTTTGGTCCTGATAGGTTATACCACACTGAATCATAATGATGGTACACATGAATAACAAAATCTGATTTCATCATGCGTAAATATATATATATATATATGTATGTATGTATGTATTTAATTTTTAATAAAGAATTCTATCACAAAAAGCTTAGCCCTAAGTGTAAAAATCAAGTTGGGAAACTTATCTGATTAAAGAGATTCGCGTCTAAAAAGGCCTGGGATGTTTGACATGCCCAACCGATAAGTTGCTGAAGTTTGTATCGTCGAGCAGCAGCCCATTTTTGATGGATCAAAGCACTCAAAGAAAGAGTTTTGTGCAAACTATAGCAATCCTCAATAAGAAAGAAGTGGTAAGAACTAGAGTTTAAAAATAAATATTTAAAAAGTAATGCTTCAAAAGCATTTGCATATTTGCCTGCAAATCTAGAATTGCAATTTATTGCAACTTGATTTGCAAAGAATTCATACCTTACTATATATAACCTTTTATTGCAAGATGATTAAACCACAGTAGTTTCATGCAATTAATTGACACATTTCACGTAATCAGTCATGGTTAACATTCACAGACAATTAATTAAGTCATGATTAATTGACTCACTTCTGCTTTTGTTTCTTTCCAACTCAAAACGACAATGTCATCCAATATCATGCTTATATGCAAGAATGACTCATAGATACTTTAAAAACCCATATGATGTGGATGTGAAAATAGTGCCCAAAAATCTTCGTTTTCATTGGTGCAATACCCATGTACACCGTCAGACTCTCTTTAGTGTATATCCTCAATAAAGATATCAATTTATATATAATTATTTCATCTTGATTTCTACTGGAAATTAGGTTCTAATTCAATAATAGAAATCAAGAGAGAATTATTAATTGAAGAGAGGAATTCCGCAATCATACCTTGGTTGAAAATGGAATTATTAGAATACCTTTAAGAATTTTTTAGAAACCTTTGAGTATTTGCTGCAAAATTGTATGGGGCTACTCCTTTGGCAATCCCTAATTTCACCATTTGGCTTACTGTGACTTTGTGATTTGGTGTTAGACTTTGTTTGCACTTCTTCAACACCATCTGAATTTATATAGACCTATCAAGGTCTGTTAACTATTTTCTTTTTCTTTCAAAAAAATAGTGTAGAATCGATAGGTAATAAATAATAAAGTAAATTGTATTTTTAGCTGCAATGATTTTACTTATCTTTGAAGAGAATATATTGCCCCACTCAGTGTTGTGATTGTCCCATGATAAACCTCCACTTAGCTTTTGTGATACTCCTCGGATCCGAGACACGAGTTGATCAGGCCCAAGCCCAAACCCGAGGGAATATCAAACAATCAATATGTAACCAAACACAGAATACAAGATGAAATAAGAAATAAAAATAATAAACTGAGGGAATACTAATTGAAAATCCTTAAAATATAATTATTAAAATCTGATACTCCAAAACTCCATAGTTTACAACTCGGGAATCCATCCAGTGGACCCCTTATGAAAAGTTCTCAAACAGAAACTAGAAAACTGAAATAAAAACTAAAGCTAATATAAAGAAGATTCCTATGTAGTCGGAGGAATGAATATATGTATCTGCTCTGTACGTCCAAGCTCTAACCCTGGAACTGACGAACACCTGAAAAATAAAGGAGTGGGTTAGGCCCACATGCAAGTCCTAATCTACTATAATCAAACAGTAATTCGATACGCAGATACATCCTAGAAAGACTCAATAATATCTAGAGTAGTCCATATATGTATATAATACACACTATAGGATGCTCGCTAGTCCAGTAGGTGTGTCTTAGCCTGAATAGAAGGCAACATACAAATACGCACCCTAAGGTGGGCATGAGTACCTAGACCTACCAGGGAACAACACCTATGTCCAGTTGTCCATCCTAGGTGATATACACACCCTAACCATAGTCATGAGACTTAAGCTCATACCACGGAACCATATAATATATATATATAAAGTTCATACTCCTCCCAATACAAAATATCATCCATCTGTTTAGTGGTCTGATATATGTATAACAAATCCATCCTGAAACCATAGTAGGTCATTCAATTCTCAATTGATATGACACAAGTAGGTGATAGACTTAACCGATATGATTAATCCATACCTTAATCCAAGTTAGGTAGAACTTAGTGTTTTAACTAGTCCATACCTAGTATATCAACGTCCCATACCGGTACATAAAATCCAATCCATCCAACATAATTATTAAGATAATTACTGTTATATATCAACCATTATCCAGAATATGCATAAATACAATTTAATACATATCACATGACTTTAGGAAAATCATTACAGAACCTAAACATCACATTCCATCCATTAAAATTGCTAATATGAGTCATAGCATTCAAGTCCTCCATAAAATCCATAAATTAATAGAATTTACAAAATACACTTATCAATTTATTCCATATCAAGAATAGATGATTTCAAGTATTTACTATTCTTATACTTCCGTTTAAATACAACCAAACAGTAATAAATTATATATGCCAGAAAAATTTCAAGTTCCAGTACATGGTTTAAATGTTCAAAACAGTTAGCAACTCCCGATTTTTCTTAAATTTCATTTGCTCCAATTCTCAACCCAATTGTTAGTCACTAATTGACTCTAGAGGGGGGGGTGAATAAAGTCAATGGCCAATTTTTGTAATTTATAAAATATTAAATCTAATAAACTGTTAAGCACAGAGGAATTGAAACATTCCAGCAGTATATGGCACAAGTATAAGAGAGATAGAGATGAGAGATTGCAAACTATGACTCGGCGATTTAGCGAGGTTCGAAAACTCCTACTCCTCGGCTCAAGGTCCCCCTTGAGACTTGATGAGCACTGAAAAGTGCGCATTTAAACCCGTTAAGCTTGAGTATTCTAGGACCTTTATCTATCTTATTTACCCGTTTTAGTACTTATTTGTGTTTTTGTCTATTTCAGGTCAATAATGTTAAAATGGGCTAAAAATGAGTTCTTAAGGCCTTTTTGGAGTCAAACTAAGTCTTAGCGATGATTCGGAGCAAAAAGAGGCTGATTTGGAGCAAAAAGAAGCTGATACTGAAAAGCTGAAAAGTTGGATAGATGGCAGAAAAAGTTGGATCGATCGAAAATAAGTTGGATTGATCAAACTGGACATGCTGGCAGCAAGCTATCACTTTTTCCATGCGCGCCCAAAAGTTCACCTACCAAAAAGTTGCGGGATTAGATATTTTTGGGCATATATTTTAGACTTAGTGACTAAGAAAAGGACCTTCTATATAAAGGGAAGCAACCCATTTGTAAAAGGGGATTCTTTAGGCTTTTTACCAATTTTATTTTCTACATTGTAATTTTTATTTCTCTCTCTAGAAAAGTTAGAGATTAGGGTTAGAAGAAAAGAGAGAAGTGGAGGCACATCTCAAGAACACATCTCTAAATCCACTATCTCTCCATCTCTAGAGCTTCAAAGAAGAAGAAGAAGAAGAGGAAGAAGAAGATAGAGCCATGTTTGGAGCTTGATTCCATGACTGCATCCACCTCCTCCATGATTGACTAGATCTACACTTAGGGCTTGGATGAGCCCTAAGTCTTGTGTAATCTAAACCCTTGTATTTCTATTTTTGGGGATTTTTATATATATTGTTGTGATTAGTGTTCTAGCCTTGTGAATTTCATGAATCTTGGTATATTTCTATGATTTTCATGGTCTAATTCTTCCTATTAATTCTCTAGTTTATTTACATGTCTATGTGTGATTAAATTAGGAATTATGTCTCACATGATTCATATGGGTTAATTCTTCCATTGATTCTCTATTTTAATTATATGTTGTCTTATGTGTGATTATTTGGGGAATTGATCTCAACACTAGTTTTTCTATATTAATTGTATGTCTATGTGTGATTGATTAAAAATCTAGTGATGGCTAGATATTAGTACTTAATGGAATGTTCTTGTTATGTCTCTTGATGGTTCATACTTATTCCTTGATGGATTGTACCTCTCTCTTAGTTTATTTTCATGCTAGCAGTATAGTTGTAGTGTAGTGTTAGATGGGGGAGACAATTCATGCTTGTTCTTTGATGTTCCATGTTTTTGAATGCAAGAAGCATATGCTCTAATATTGTGGTGTAATGGAATTTTGAGCTTAATGAAGGATTAATGACTTGTTATGATATATTGTATCTTTCACATGTGTTTAGACAATATATTCCTCTCCCAATAGATATATTGTGGCCTTTCACATGATGTTTAGACAATACATGTTTAACTAAGTCATCCTTGTGAATTATTTGGACTATGAGCTTAATGAAATGTTTAATGACTTGATTTGATATTTTGTTCTCTTCACATGTTGTCTAGACAATATATTCCTCTTCCAATAGATATATTGTGGCCTTTCACATGTTGTTTAGACATTATACACTTGTTGAGTCACCTTTGCTAGTCGAACCAATTTTGTTCACAACAATGTATTCTCCATTAATGGAAAGCAAGTGGTTAATTACATGAGCTTAGTGGTGATTCCAACACCCTAAGTCCTCTCTTCTCATCTCTTAAATCCCTATCTCTACTTAGTTTTATTTTTATTGCATTTTAATTAATTCTTTTCTAGAAGTAATCAACCAACCCAACTCTCTTTTGCAATCATTTGGTACGCTAGAGTCGAAGTTGAAATTCAAACACGTATAATCCATTGGGACGATCCCTACTCACTCTTGCTACGTTAGTAGTGGTGTTGGTAGTGGTTTTTATAAATTTAAATTTGACATAAAAGGCTTTTCTTGAACCACACATTCACTACATTTAGTTTGGCGTTTACAAGCGACCTCGTCAGATTTTGAACAAATAATAATGAGAATACTAGTGTTTAACGTCTCTAGCAAGACGTTAGGTCAACTCACTAATCAAATGAATCAAAAACTGGATATGAAACATCCTTATTGACCCTCTTTTCACTTTTCTCATTTAATGTCCCACTTATGACAATAAAATCATCCTCCAAAAGAATGACTTGAAAAGAAATAAAAGAGATGATATTGTTCCTTTCATCCACGGTCTTGAAAATAAAATCAATCATGGTTAGGCTTGCCTCTTTGTTGTGTTCTTGAAACACATTCAAATGATCATCCATATTGATAATTGGTGAGGCATTGTCTTTCAAAGACTCATTTGGATTAATAAGAAACACCCTCTTTTCATCCCTCTTCTCCTCCTCATAGATTACCATTTCCTCACCTTCTAAGTAAGCTAAGGAGTCCATTAGAGAGTTTATTTCATTTTTAGAGTTTTTAAAGTCAAAACCACAATTTTTATACATTTCCAAAAGACACTCCTCAAGAGGGTCATTAGAGATAATAGAAGGAAGGCCCTCTTCAACAAGTTCCTCCTCCTTCTCTCCTACCTCAAGTGTGGTCAACATCTCCTCACTCTCTAGAGTAGCCATCTCCGAGATAAAATCATAATCAAAACAAGGAAAGTCCTCATTAATCATGTTATGTTCTATTGGATTAGCCACTAACTCACTTGCCACTTCCTCCTCTATACAAGATAGAGTGCTAGGCATTAGCTCACTTGTTTCATTCTCCTCACTCTCATCATCCTCATCTATATACATTGAAGTTCTTGCCATTTTTTCATTTGCCTCTTCCTCCTCCTCTTGATGAGAAAGAGTATTTGCAATTTGCTCAACTTGAGCTTCTAAGTTGGCTAAAGTTTGAGAATGAGAATTAATAAGTGAAGTGTGTGAAATATGCACATCAAGTAAAGCTAACACTTTTTCTTCAAATCCGGGTGAGTACTTAGAAGGTGGTGGAATTGATTCATTATAAAATGGTGGGGGAGGGCAATAGTCATAAGAAGGATTAAATGAGTGATCAAATCCATAATAAGATGATGCATGAAATGAATTAGACTCAATCTCATAAGGATTAAAATGTGATGGAGGGGCATAAGGTGAAGGGATGTAATTCCCCCCCAAACTTGGATCAAACAATTCCTCCATTCACAATTAAAACCCAAATGCAAGAAAAAATTGGCCTCAACAAGGGCTTATGCTTGGACAAAAATTTAGCAATAAAATGAGCCTCAACAAGGGCTATCACAAGCATACAAAGAAGTGAAACAATTAAAATACAAGAGTGCCAAGAATTGCTCACAATGGTCCTTTAGCACTTCAATTCCAAATTTAGCTTTTAAGCTCCAATGATTGCTTTAAGTTCCAAAGTTCGCCTTCCTTGTAGTCAAGTACCTAATTGAACAAATAATAATGAGAATCAAGAGAAAAGAATATACAATGGAAAATAAAATAAAAATAGAAGCAATCTAATGAACACTATTGTCTAGTTTAATTCCAACAAAACCGTTAATCCCCGGCAACGGCGCCAAAATCTGACGAGGTCGCTTGTAAACGCCAAACTAAATGTAGTGAATGTGTGGTTCAAGAAAAGCCTTTTATGTCAAATTTAAATTTATAAAAACCACTACCAACACCACTACTAACATAGCAAGAGTGAGTAGGGATCGTCCCAAGGGATTATACGTGTTGGAATTTCAACTTCGACTCTAGCGTACCAAATGATTGCAAAAGAGAGTTGGGTTGGTTGATTACTTCTAGAAAAGAATTAATTAAAATGCAATAAAAATAAAACTAAGTAGAGATAAGGATTTAAGAGATGAGAAGAGAGGACTTAGGGTGTTGGAATCACCACTAAGCTCATGTAATTAACCACTTGCTTTCCATTAATGGAGAATACATTGTTGTGAACAAAATTGGTTCGACTAGCAAAGGTGACTCAACAAGTGTATAATGTCTAAACAACATGTGAAAGGCCACAATATATCTATTGGAAGAGGAATATATTGTCTAGACAACATGTGAAGAGAACAAAATATCAAATTAAGTCATTAAACATTTCATTAAGCTCATAGTCCAAATAATTCACAAGGATGACTTAGTTAAACATGTATTGTCTAAACATCATGTGAGAGGCCACAATATATCTATTGGGAGAGGAATATATTGTCTAAACACATGTGAAAGATACAATATATCATAACAAGTCATTAATCCTTCATTAAGCTCAAAATTCCATTACACCACAATATTAGAACATATGCTTCTTACATTCAAAAACATGGAACATCAAAGAACAAGTATGAATTGTCTCCCCCATCTAACACTACACTACAACTACACTACTAGCATGAAAATAAACTAAGAGAGAGGTACAATCCATCAAGGAATAAGTATGAACCATCAAGAGACATAACAAGAGCATTCCATTAAGCACTAATGTCTAGCCATCACTAGATTTTCAATCAATCACACATAGACATGCAATTAATATAGAAAAACTAGTGTAGAGATCAATTCCCCAAATAATCACACATAAGACAACATATAATTAAAATAGAGAATCAATGGAAGAATTAACCCATATGAATCATGTGAGACATAATTCCTAATTTAATCACACATAGACATGTAAATAAACTAGAGAATTAATAGGAAGAATTAGACCATGGAAATCATAGAAATATACCAAGATTCATGAAATTCACAAGGCTAGAACACTAATCACAACAATATATATAAAAATCCCCAAAAATAGAAATACAAGGGTTTAGATTACACAAGACTTAGGGCTCATCCAAGCCCTAAGTGTAGATCTAGTCAATCATGGAGGAGGTGGATGTAGTCATGGAATCAAGCTCCAAACATGGCTCTATCTTCTTCTTCCTCTTCTTCTTCTTCTTCTTTGAAGCTCTAGAGATGGAAAGATAGTGGATTTAGAGATGTGTTCTTGAGATGTGTCTCCACTTCTCTCCTTTCTTCTAACCCTAATCTCTAACTTTTCTAGAGAGAGAAATAAAAATTACAATGTAGAAAATAAAATTGATAAAAAGCCTAAAGAATCCCCTTTTACAAATGGGTTGCTTCCCTTTATATAGAAGGTCCTTTTCTTAGTCACTAAGTCTAGAATATATGCCCAAAAATATCTAATCCCGCAACTTTTTGGTAGGTGAACTTTTGGGCGCGCATGGAAAAAGTGACAGCTTGCTGCCAGCATGTCCAGTTCGATCGATCCAACTTATTTTCGATTGATCCAACTTTTTCGATCGATCCAACTTATTTTTCGATCGATCCAACTTTTCTGATCGATCCAACTAAAAGTTCGATCGATCCAACTTTTTCTGCGATCCATCCAACTTTTCAATTTTTCAGTTTTTCAGTATCAGCTTCTTTTTACTCCAAATCAGCCTCTTTTTGCTCTGAATCATCGCTAAGACTTAGTTTGACTCCAAAAAGGCCTTAAGAACTCATTTTTAGCCCATTTTAACATTATTGACCTGAAATAGACAAAAACACAAATAAGTACTAAAACGGGTAAATAAGATAGATAAAGGTCCTAGAATACTCAAGTTTAACGGGTTTAAATGCGCACTTTTCAGTGCTCATCACACCCCCAAACTTAAATATTGCTAGTCCCTAGCAATGAACTAATAAGTAAAGGAATGAAATAAACAACTATACAAGTATAAACTGGAAAGCAAGTAAAATGATAACACCATTTTCGTAGGGAACACGATTGCATTTAGCATATGCAACAAGACTTTTAAACCCCTAGGTTACCCCTAGTGGACGAGTGAAGTCTCGTGAGGGTTTCCAGAAATGGTACCCATAAACATTAAACTCATTCTTTCAAAAGAGGCACCAATATTACAAACAAGTATTGGGAGAAAATTACCTCAAGTATGCAATTTTTCAACCATTTCTAAGCAATCTCCCAAAATTTCAATATCAAGCAAGCAAGTATGGTCCTCCACATATCAAGAAAATGATCATGAAAATCGAAACAAGTCTAGAATCCATGTGAGAGGTCTGGCATCAAGTGTGTTGCTATCTTAGCCAACATGAAAATCGAAACAAGTCTAGAATCCATGTGAGAGGTCCGGCATCAAGTGTGTTGCTATCTTAGCCAACTAGAGAAGTAATCACATCCTTACCCTCAAACTAGCACACAAATCTAGTACCGATCATCAAGATAAGAGAGTGGACCTTTTATTAAAGCTTTATTGTTCTAGGTGCGCTTATTCTTTTCACTCTTTTTCTTCTTCTTTTTTTATTTTTTTTATTGAGGATCAAAGATGGAAATATTGTGCAATGTGTTGATCTCTTAAGCTTTCTAGAAGATTCATGTAGCGAGCTTTAGGTCAATGACTCCCAAACCAGATGGCTTTAGGGCATTAGGTGTTAAGACACCCCAACGGACTTACAAACTCAAATAAACTAGGCTACAAATCAAGACAACAACCATCTAATCATTTCCCACTTCTCCCCTTTTGGGAGAAGTCCTCACTTTTATTACTTTTTGCAACTTTTTTTTTTCTTTTTTTTTTTATTTATTATTTTTATTTTTTAATCAATTATTAACCTAGAGTTTGGGCCGTCCACCTTTCGGCGCGAGAAGTTCACTGCTTAATGAGGCAAGAATCCCGGCTACTCAATGAAAAGGTGTTGTTATCCACCTTTATCAAGAATGAAAGCTTTCAATGCACTACTAGCCCAATTGGGATATAACCAATTCAATAATCAACAAAGCATGTACCCCACAAATGAATGCTAGTGTGCACCGGTGCTAGTGTAGAATCCTAGAATGAATCTCAAAATAATCACAAATTCAGGATGATGTGGACCACAAATGCAAGCAAGATATCAATCTTTTGAAAAATTTACTCCTAAATGGCATCCTTAAGGCATACAAGGAGTATTGGACTCTTAAGTCAAGCAATTTCTAAATTTTAAGCAATATAGTCCTCAAAAGATCAAAATCATAGCTAACATCAATCTCAAATCTCAATCATGTATTTAAAGCTCAAATCTTAAGTAGAATGCAACAAGACAAGACTTCCTAAATTCACTAGAGCTTCTCCTTAATGGTGGAGAGCAAACCTTTAATTTGAAGCAAAACCTTGCTTCTTCTTCCTTGCTAGGAGAACACCCTTCTCCTAGGCTTCTTTTGGGTCACACCAACCCTTACAAGATTGTAGCAAAGTTTGTAAATGAAATACAAGATTGAATCTCTCTCAATAGATGTACAAATGTAAGCTCACAACTAGAGTTAATAAGAATATTAATGAAGCTCAAGTTCTAGGATGAGAGAATGTAGAGATAGATGAATGAAAGCTCAGAGAAAGAATTTATGGCTATTGAATGCTCTTAAATGCTCTTGTTGAATGTTCTTTCAAGTGGTGTATCAAGTTCAGTAGAGAAGCCCTCTATATTTAAAGAAATCCGTAACTCAATATGTCTGTTAGAATTGGTTGGAGGAATTAAATGCAGAAATTGCCGTTGGAATTTCAGATCTCTCAAAGGAGCCGGCTCTTTGTAAAAATGGAGGAGGCTCCAATATTGAGTAAAGAAGGCTCCAATATTAGTAGAGCAGGCTCCAATATTTGGGAGGCGGCTCTTTCCAAGAAAAAATTGTTCCACGAGCCAATTTAAGCTACTGGAGTGAAGAGAGCAAGTTCTACCTTGAGTGGAGCCGGCTCCAATACTGTGCAAAACTAAAAATAAAATTAACCGAGTTCTGTGCACTTCCTATTGATATGTAGCTTGCATATATAAGGTTCAGGAATAGATTTTAGGTATTTTAAAAACTGAATTTAGAATGAGTATGCATGAACCTAAAATCTTAAGCTTCAAAATATATTTAAATAAACTTTAACATTAAGTCTAAAGCTCTCACCATCCTATCTACCCTTTTCTTCATTTCTTGAACATGATTGATTAGGCTTGATGAATACTTGCTTTATTCCTTTGAAATGCTTGAGTGATATTTGAAGCCCGAGATTTTCTTTGATTTCTTGCAACTTTGAAGCTTCTTTGAATCCATAGCTTGAGTACTTGAAATGCTTAAATTGATCTTTTAACTTATCATTAAGGATTGGATATTAATCATCTATACATCACTCAATGAAAATATTAGTTCTTAAACATCATTAATGGTTTGTAATCATCAAAACATAAGATTGACCTTTAGATAAAATCCTTAGGCCAACAATCTCCCCCTTTTTGATGATGACAAAACATTGATGTGTTTATTGTCAAAGTGGAGTTGCATTTGAAAGAATGCTCCCCCTATCAATAAGCATATCTTGAAAATCATATCATGCTTGATTCTACAACAGTTATTTTGGACAATTTTAAAGCATTTAAATTTCACAAACATTTTTAGAAGTCTCCCCCTATCAGTATGCATCTATCAAGATATTAAAAAGCAATAGAATAGACACATAGCATAGTAACACATAACACATCTGTCTCCCCCTTTATCATCTCAAAAAAAAATTTCCATCTATGAAGGGGAAATACTTGTCATTACATGACATATCAGAGAATGATAAATTAAAGGGCAAATAAATAGCAAATATGACATTTTATAGATAATAGAAGTCAATACATAGGGAGAATTAGGACACAACTACCATATGTTAGACAAAACCATAGTTTATGGTAAGGACTTCAAAAGTAAATGACATAAGTAAATAAAACATAGCCAAAAAAAAAAAAAAAATGCTTCTCCAAAGCAAATATAACAAATAAGTGCACAAAAAAAAACAGGTTTGAAGCGGAGGGATACTGATCTAATGAGAGGAAGGTCCATATTTGTTTCGAAATTCTGTAAAATCCTCATTAAGATGAGTGATTGCCATGTGCATTTCGTCAAGTTGAGTTTGTTATTTTTCAAGAGTGGCGTGGTTTTGACGAGTGCCTTTGAAATTTTCCAATAAAAGATCACGATTGGTGCAATTCGGAGCAGGAACTTCCTCATCTTCAGCACTGTCATCACTTTCATGGTCTTCTTCATCCCCATCATCAATATCCTCAATCTCTTCTCCTCTAGCTTTAGCCTCTTCGAACCTTCTTTGCCTAGGATAAAACCACAAGCCATTTGAATCCCTTTTTAGCCCCATTGAGTCCAGATTAAAGGCATCAAGTATATCTCTTGGGCCTAGTTTGACTGATTCACTTTTGTCAAGTGGAACATTTTTAACCATGAAAATGTGAGTGAGAACCATGGCATAATGGAGTGGAGTCTTTATCTTGTTCTTGCATGCCAACATGTGATAAAAGATGATGTATGCCAAATCAAAGACTTTTTCACTCAAGACACACCAAATCAAAAAGATTTCCATGTGAGAGACTTTTGAGCGACTGCCGGTTTTAGGAAGAATGGAGTAGGCAATGATTTTGTGAATCAAGCGAGCTTCCATGGTTAATTGTTTAGATTTGACCTCTTTGGTATTGGTAGTGCGGGAATCATAGCTCATTTGATGAATTGATTCTAGTTTGTCAAAACCTTTCCCATTGAACCATCTTTGGGGTGAGTAGAATTTAATACCATTCATAAGATGAAAAATTCTGGCAATGCTGCTAACATCTAGATGGAAATCCATTTCAGCCACATAGCATTGTAATTTCTCTACACCGGGCATTTTCTCAAGGTGGGTGTAGAATAATTGCACAAGTCTGGGATAATACTCGTTATTCATCCCAACAAATGAACCAAGGCCAATAGCATCAAAGAGTTTATAGGTGTTGAGGTTGAGGTCGTCACAAATTGTGTGTGATAGAACTTTTCCTTTGGCCACTTTTCTAAGAAGAAAATCTTTATCATATGACTTCTGGTGTGTAGGATTTCTATACAACATTGTTGCAGAGATTTGAATGGGTCTTGGAGGAGGATTTGGTTCACTAGGGCCAGATTCATGATCATGGATAAGTTGAGTATTCCTATTTTGGCCACGAGGAGGATTCTTTCTACGTGAGGATGAAGCCATGGATACTCAGAGTAGAAACCTAATGAAAACACAATAAGAATTCCAAAACCCAAATTAATTTGACTGAATATTTAGAGTCAGTTTGAAAATAAATTGAACCAATGAAAAAGCCTAGATTAATTTGCACATTCAGTCATAATTTTGAGAGCAAAGAGAATGCATACTTGAAACCCCTTAAGACAATTGTTGAACAACAAGGTCAATGGATTTGGAAATGATAAAAATTAGTTCTAGAAATAGAAACCCAAAATGGAATTATAGGAGGTGATGTAACCTTCCAAGAACCAAAAATTCCATAGTTCAGCTTTAAAGCATATGGTTCGCATGCTTCCATTTGGATAGAATTACAAACTTGGTTTCATGAAATCTAGTTCTAAATAAATTGATTCCTTTTGTTCAGTCATTATAGTAAAACTGCATCAACAAATTCAAAATTGAGAGGGTGAATAAACAAAAAAATTATTTGTGAGAGTGAAATGGATACAGTGTTTTCAAGGGTTTCATGGACGAAGGATTAAAAGTAAGGATTCAAAAAATTAATTACTAAAGGTTTATCTAAAAGGCTAGACATAAGAAATTTGAAGAGAATTTGATGAAGGAAACTTACATGTGAAGATGCCCAACGAAAATGAAGGAGTTCCCTAGCTGAAATACTTTCAGGAGGCAGTAGCCGAAATACTCTCTGGAGGCAGTTTTGTTATGCCTAATAGTGAAATACCGAGAATGAAGTATGCATATAACAACCTTCAGTGCTCTTGGAGATGAAGGATCCAGCGCATGAAGGATTTATTACTTAAAGGATGGAGCGCTCATAGAACTAGCTCTCTGGAAATGCAACTCTTATGCCCAATTTGCTTACTGCCGAGAATAAAAAAGAGGATTCAGGATTGGAGCCAGCTCAATTGTTTGTGGAGCCGGCTCTTAAATGTTTTTGGAGCCGGCTCAAGTAGTTTTGGAGCCGGCTCTTAAATTTTTTTGAAGCCGGCTCAAGTAGTTTTGGAGCCGGTTCTTTTGAGCTTTTGTGAGATCCCGAGAGTTGATGCTTGAAGGCAGTTTAGGAGCCTGCTCTACCTATTTCTAGAGGCGGTTCTTCCTATTTTTAGAGGCGGCTCTGCCTTTTTGTTGAGCCGACTCTTGAGATACCGAGAGCATGAAGTTTTGAGTATTTTATATGCAGGTTGGGGAGTCGGCTCTTGTGTGAGTTGATCCGACTCTCATTCTCTATAGAGGCGGCTCTTATTTTGATAGAGCCGGCTCTGTTGCTGCTACTTCACTGCATGACATTTTGCCCTGTGATCATTCCAATTTCTCTTCTAAGCAGACAAAATCTATCCTCTTGGAGTGGTTTAGTGAAAATATCAGCCAATTGTTTTTCCGTATTTATAAATATAAGTTCAATGTCGCACTTAGAAACATGATCCCTAAGAAAATGGTACCTGATTTCAATATGCTTTGTTCTTGAATGCTGAATAGGATTTTTGGAAATGCATATTGCACTTGTATTATCACACATAATAAGAATGTGATCAAAGTATAGACCAAAATCTTCAAGTTGTTGCTTAATGTAAAGTGTTTGAGCGCAACAACTACCGGCTGCAATATACTCGGCTTCCGTCGTTGATAGAGCTACGAAATTTTGTTTCTTGCAAGACCAAGATACTAATGATTGTCCAATGAAGTGACAAGTCCCGCTAGTACTTTTTCTATCAACTTTGCATCCTCCAAAACCAGCATCCGAGTAACCAACAAGGTCAAATGATGTATGTCTAGGATACCAAAGTCCCAAGAATATAGTATAGCTTAAATAACGAAAGATCCGTTTAACGGCACATAGATGAAATTCTTTAGGACATGATTGAAAACGAGCACATAAGCATACACTAAACATGATATCCGGTCTACTTACAGTTAAATATAAGAGACTACCAATCATACATGTGGAGGGAAAAAAACTCCCTCCAATAAAAAGCGCACACGTCACCACTACCCATGTCTACATTCCAAGGACATATAAGGCCCATCATGCTCAAGCCCAAGTTGAGGGTATTTACAGCCCAAGACCATTGTCATTTGTCCTCCAACTTCCATCAAGGCCGAATCAAGAAGTCATCAGCCCAGCTTATGAGTATTTAACATCCGGCCTGTTACTCAAGCCCAACCGGATCAAAATATATTCAGCCCAAGAATGCACAAGTCCTACCATTTAAAGGATTTACTGTAGAAGGAAAATTCTGATAGGAAGTTCTGTACAAGGCAAGTTCTATGTATGGAAAATTCGACAATGGAAAGAACTCTATTAGAAAAGAATGGTTATATAGAAAGAATTGGAGGGCAAGCAAGGCGAGTCCTACCATAATTTTGCAATCTTTTGTGTATAAATAGAGGCTAAGACCTCCAATAAAAGATCAAGCAATTCTACGCTTCTCTACACACTATTCTTATTTAGTTTTATTGTTTTTGAGTGAGTTGTTTTATTTTTCTCAATCATTATTGGTTGAGCGAAATTTTGCACCTACACTTTGGCGCCGTCTGTGGGAAGCGTATAAAAATATATTCCCACTTGTTCTTCAAATTAAATCCTTTAGTCGTGTCTGGAATGTCAAACGGAGAGTCAGCAATGAATCAACAGATAGAATTGATGCAAAAGATGCGAGAAGAGTTCTTGCACCAATTTGAGACACTCCGGCAAGCAAACGATACGAGTGTCGCCCAGATAGCTGCGCTTCAGCAGCAGACTCATACGCTGCACACGGCCATGGCCAGGCTAACGCCACAACCACCACCAGGCGATACTGCAGCACCACCCCCCACCCGGAATTTACCTCCGGTTCACGAGCCTCCAGCCAACGAGACACCACCCAACGCGGTTCGACCTAGTGAGGTTCAGCAAAAGCAAGGGACGAGGTCCGAGGCGGTTGCTTCAGATAATCTCCCGCATCGCACACAGGACGAACAGGCCGAGTCCAGCCATAGGCTTACGGTATGGTCCAATGGCGTTCCAGATGGTGCACGTGTACAAGATGCCTTCGACGAAAAGAAGCTCTTGAGAGTCCAGACACCAGCCGAGATGGCTAGTGAGCACAAGAACTCCTTGGTCAAGACCCCCTTTACTGACGAAGTGTACCTTGTGGAGAGGCCGAAGAAGTTCACTATGCCATCCTTCACCCAGTTCGATGGGGCAGGAGACCCCTCTCGGCATCTCGATCATTATGCGCAAAAGATGGCACTGGATGATCATAACGATCCGTGGATGTGTAAGGTTTTTCCTACCAGTTTAACCGGAGCAGCGTTAGAATGGTTCAGGAATAGGCCACACAAGTCTATCCCTGACTATGAGACCTTGTGCACTATGTTCTTAGCCCAGTATTGTGGAAATAAGAAGCAGAAGAAAAGTATCGCCAGCCTTTTTACCATAAGGCAAAGGAAGGGAGAAACTCTCCAAGATTTTTTGTCCAGGTTTAACATGGAGGCCTCGGAGATAGCAGATTGCCACCCCGCCACGGCAATCGAAACATTTAAGTTGGCAATGATCCAGGGAACCAAGTTTCACACATCCTTGGTCAAATATTCCCCCCCGGATATGTAGACTTTGAACGCTAGGGCACAAATCTACATTCGGTTGGAGGAAAACGTAGCCCACCGTGCACAGCACGCTACCCTCGTCACAGTGGAAAACAAGTCTCGAGAGAAAGCTGCGAGCACAAGGATGCAGAAGGTTCCTCATACCGCCACACAAGTCACTCAAGCGTCTAAGAAAAGGCGAAGGACAGAGGACAGGCCTACCCCTCTCCGTACTACCTTGGCGCGCCTATTCCAAGAGAATAAGATGAGGTTTGCGACTCCTCAGCCCATGAAACAACCCTTGGAGCAGAGGGACAAAAGCAAACATTGTGCCTACCATAGAGATTATGGGCACACCACCAATGATTGCAGGTCCCTACAGCGACAGGTAGAAAGCATGATAGCGAGAGGTGAATTGGTGGAGTATCTCGCCACGAAGGAGCACGTAAAACCTCGGGAGGTTAACCCTCGACGGGTAGAGGGCGGCCAGGTAAAGGTTATCCATGCTATACACGGAAGGTCAGAGGATGATGAAGAGTCTAAAGAGTTGTACAGATCCAGGCTGAGGGAGGCTCATAAGTTACGAAGATTATCTTCGGTAAACACGGTTGCACCAGGCAGCATCAACATTGGATTCGGTAACAATGATCTTTCTAGAGTCCAGCGCCTGCATGAGGACCCCTTGGTCATCAGCCTCCTGGTAGTGAATTATATGATCAGGAGAGTGCTGATAGATCCGGGAAGTAGCGCCAACATCATTACAAAAATAGCTTTTGATCAGTTGGGGGTTTCACCACCATCCATCAGGCCAACTTCCAGTCCCCTTAATGGGATTTGATGGCACTAAGGTGAATCCGCTTGGGGTGATCGATCTATCCGTTACTGCAGCAAAGAGGACTCTGAAGGAAAACTTCGTCGTGACAGAGATTCACCCATCTTATAACCTCATTATGGGGAGAGGTTGGATCCATCGTATGAACGGAGTCCCCTCTACACTTCATCAAGTAATGAGGTGTTTATCCCCGGATGGAAGGGAAGTCATCGACCTTTGGGGAGACCAGGTTGCTGCAAAAGAATGTTACATGCTAACGCTACATGAAGCAAAGAAAGCGTCGAAATCACCTTAGTCAGAGGCGAATCCCAAAGACGCAATCAAATAGCAGTTACAGTACCCTCTGTCCAAGTATCTCAAGGCAGAGGAAGAAGTCGAAACTGAAGCACCTACCGAGGAGTCCCTCGAAGCTATAGAGGTAGTCCTCGGAGACCCTCAGAAGATCACCTACATTGGCTCATCTTGCACAGCCGAAGAGAAGGAAGCATTGATTAGGGTTATTCAGTGCAGTTCGGATGTCTTTGCCTGGGATCACTCGGACATGGTGGGGATCGATCCTACAGTCTCATGCCATAGTCTGAGGGTTAACCCAGAGTTCAGGCCAGTCAAGCAGAGGCACCGACGGTTCGCACCTGAACGGAATCGCATAATAGCTGAGGAAGTAAATAAACTATTACAAGCAGGATTCATTCGAGAGGTGCAATACCCATAATGGCTCTCAAATGTAGTAGTCGTTCAAAAGAAGAATGGGAAATGGAGGGTATGCGTAGATTATACCAACCTTAACAAAGCTTGTCCAAAAGATAGCTTTCCTCTGCCCAAGATTGATCAAATGGTGGATGCTACGACGGGTTATGAAAGGCTCACATTCCTCGATGCATACTCCGGCTATAATCAGATTCCCATGAATCCTGAAGATGAGGAGAAAACCACTTTCATCACAGAAACGGACACTTACTGCTATAGAGTGATGCCCTTTGGTCTAAAGAATGCCGGAGCCATCTACCAGCGACTTGTCAATAAAATTTTCAATAATCTGCTGGGAAATACAGTTGAAGCCTATATCGATGATATGGTGGTCAAAAGTATACGGAAAGAGGACCACCCGAAGCAACTCCAGGAGGTCTTTGATACTCTCAAGAGATACAATATGAAGCTGAACCCCACTAAGTGCTCCTTCGCCGTCTCGTCAGGACAGTTCCTTGGGCACGTCGTAAATAAAAGAGGAATAGAAGTAAGCCCAGCTCAGGCAAAGGCACTCATACAGAACCAGGAGCCAAAAACCCGCAGGGAAGTGCAAGTTCTAACCGGTCGAATTGCGGCTCTCAGCCGGTTCATATCCTGATTATCTGATAAGTATAAACCTTTCTTTGATGCTATTCGATCCAAAAACAAAGATATGTGGGGACCTCAGCAGCAGGAAGCTCTCAATCAATTGAAAAGCTACATGACAAAACCCCCAATCCTTTCTGCTCCAACGCCCGGAGACACTCTCATCCTGTACCTGGCAGTATCAGCTATAGCAACAAGCACAGTGTTAATCAAAGAAGGAGGCAAGGTTCAGCACCCAATCTTTTACACAAGCAAAACGATGACGGATGCCGAGACACGGTACAGCAAGACAGAAAAGGTAATCCTGGCGTTAATTTATGCCAAGAGGAAACTTCGACATTACTTCGAGTCTCACAGCATAGTGGTACTTACAAACCACCCTATACGGGCTATCCTAGCTAAACCAGACCTGTCTGGTTGAATTACCAAATGGGCTATTGAACTTAGCTTTTTTGACATCACCTATGCACCGAAGGTATCTCACAAGGGGCAGTCGGTAGCGGATTTCTTACTAGAGTACGAAGATCAACCTGAGGAACCGACACTTCAAGAGCCATACTGGGAGTTACGGGTTGATGGCTCTTCCAACCGGAAAAGGGCAGGGGCCGGGATTGACATCACAACACCCGAAGGTACCAAGCTGCAGCAGTCAATTTTGCTAGATTTCCCATCTACTAATAACGAGGCCGAGTATGAGGCGATGCTCGCCGGACTTCGGCTAGCTAAACAGCTACAGGTACGATGTTTAAAAGTTTTTAGTGACTCACAGCTTGTGATCAATCAAGTGACAGGGCAATATTCTCCCAAGGAGGAACGTATGAAGTCATACAAAGATGCTGTAGAGAGTGCTATCCGGGAGTTCGATCAAATCGAGTTCCATCAGGTACCACGAGATGAAAATGCCGAAGCAGATCGATTGGCCGCAGCCGCATCATCTTCAGATGAAGAGTTGATTCGGCTTGTTCCAATCGATGTTCTCGAAGAACCCAGCATTAATCCCCGGCAAGAGGTGATGGTGATCCCGGAAGTACCACGCGAGCCCTGCTAGATTGATCCAATCGAGGCCTACCTCAAGGAAGGGGTTCTCCCGAATCAGAAAGCTGAGGCAAGGAAGCTTAGGCTTACCGCGGCTAATTACGCAATCATCAATAACCAGTTGTACCGAAGGTCATTCTCCGGTCCCTATCTCAAATGTTTAACCCTTACTGAGGCTCTCACGATTCTAAAACAAGTTCATGAAGGAGATTGTGGAAACCACTCCGGAGGAAGATCCCTTGCACACAAAATTCTAACCCAGGGTTATTTCTGGCCATACTTGGCTCGGAATGCTGAGGAATACTCAAGACGATGTGACAAGTGTCAGCGCCATGGTCCAATAAAGCACCAACCTGCCGAAGGTTTGCACGCCATGGCTAATCCGTGGCCGTTCGCCCAATGGGGGATTGATATAGTAGGACCATTACCCAAAACCATGGAAAAAAAGGAACATGTGCTTCTGGCTACGGATTACTTTACCAAGTGGGTGGAAGCAGAAGCCTTCTCTAGCGTCACCCACGAAGAAGTAAAACATTTCATTTGGAGCAACATTATTTGCCGGTTTGGGGTACCAAAAGTCATCGTAATGGACAATGGTAAGAATCTCGATAACAGAAGTACAAGGAAATTCTTTAGCGAACATGGAATCCTGCAAAAATTGGCTGCAGTTAGTCATCCACAAAGCAATGGGCAAGCTGAAATAACTAATCGCACGATATTCGGGTGCTTAAAGAAAAAATTGGAGAAATTGAAGACAAAGTGGTACGAGAATCTCCCTCAAGTGCTTTGGGCCTATCGAACCACTCCAAGACGACCCACGGGAGAAAGCCCATTTGCTATGGCATATGGATCCGAAGCTGTCATTCCTACCGAGTCCATAATCCCAACCCTTCAGACATCCTTGGTACTGGAGGGGAACAATGAGCAACAACTCGAACATAGCCTTGATTTGGTGGACGAAAGGAGAGATGCAGCAGCAATTCGTCTCGCGGCATACGAATAGCAGGTGTGTAACAGTTATAACAAACGCGTCAGATTCAGGAGCTTTGTGGAAGGCGATTGGGTTTAGAAGCAGGAGACAGCTCATGTAAAGAAACTGGAACCTAATTGGACCGGGCCCTACAGGGTTACCGAAGTAGTGGGGAAAGGAGCATATCGTTTGGCCGAAGCTGGCGGACGTCCCATTGCGCGTCCTTGGAACGCAATACACCTGAAAAGGTATTTCCATTAGTTAAGTTTGTCCATTTTGCTACAACTTCTTCACAAATAAAGCTGCGTATGTCCATAGTCAGACAGGCTTTTCTTTATTTTGCTATTTTTGTTTCTTTTTATAAAAATGGGGGGCCATACTATGCATGGTATTTCGTCTGATTTTTTCAGTCTGATTTTTTCACAAAAAAAAAAAAAAAAAAAAAAAACAACAAAACATGAGTTATGGCATGTGCTTAAACCTTTCTATCCCACATCGACAAAAAAGTATGTGCCACATTCTGTTATATATGGAAATATTCAAATAGTTAATCACGGTGTAAGGAGGGCCCACTGGTATTTAAAGCTGTCAAGCTCAATACCAGAGGCATTCCTTACACCGACCTTTTTGACAAAGTTTAGTCTATGTCCCACATCGGATAGAAATAGAAAAGAAATGTGGTTCATATATGCGTGGTCCACAACATTTGGTTGCCAAGAAGGGAGTATCAGTGGAGGCAGGTCTCTAAAGTCAACAAATGGAAAACCTCACAGCCACTGTTACTCGCTTTCTTGGCCTCCTATCATTTTTGAGTCCTCGGCCTCATGATAAGTGGTTTGAGGAAAAATGTAAAACAAACCTCCCCTCAGGCTCAGCGCCGGGGAGTAATTCATTCGCCTCAGACCTTAAGTGTCCGGTTCAGCACAACCTCCCCTCAAGCTCAGAGCCGGGGAGTAATTCATTTAACCTCCCCTCAAGCTCAGCGCCGGGGAGTAGTTCTCTCGCCTCGGACCCTAAGTGTTCGGCTCGGCAACAATCTCGCCTCGGACGCTAAGTGTTCGGCTCGGCAAGAATCTCGCCTCGGACAATAAGTGTTCGGCTCGACGAAAATCACGCCTCGGACCCTAAGTGTTCGGCTTGGCAAAACCCCCCTCCGGCTCCACGCTAGGGAATGTATAATTCGCCTCGGATCCTAAGTATCCGAGACAGCTTCGGACCCTAAGTGTCCTATTCAGCACTAGTCCTCCACGACTCAGTGTCGAGGGATAATTCGCCTCGAATCCTAAATATCCGAGATAGATCTGGACCCTAAGTGTCCTATTCAGCAATATTCCTCCACACTCAGTGCCGAGGAGTATTCACTTTAGACCTCTGGTACCCGGATCAGAACTCTTTCCTCCGGACTTCAAGTGTTTAATACCCTGTGGATGCGGATACATCATAAGTTCATCATACTCCACCCCACATCAGGAACACACGAGAAGGAAAGAGTATGTATACGTCTACTGCAGGCAAGTAAAAGGCAAGGATGGTTCATTTAACAGTTAAATCATTGTCCATATGAGTCATCCTGCAATATCAAAAAGGATCTCCTTCTTCCCACAATCCTTGCGTTTTCACGGATAGCATAAATCCGAAGCATAAAAATAATGTTTAGTGTTTAAACACATTACCAGTCAGAGAAATATGAACAGTATCAAGAGCATACAGCAAAAACAAGTCAGGCAAGCCTAAAACAAAAAGTTATATTCATTGCTCATTATTCCAAAACAGGCTGTTCATAAAAACAAAATACATGGTTCTACTTCCTCTTCGGATCGAAGGGAGTAGATTCAAAAGCATCCACTACATTAGGACTTGAGGCAAGAGGAGTTGAAGCCGCAGGAGCAGGGGAGCTAGGGGTACCCTTCAGGTGTGCCTTCATCATCTCGGTAAAGCGGATTTCAGCTTCCAAAGCCTCTGGCCCTTCATCGTATGGGAAGTGCACCCCCACCTGCTTGTCAAAAGCGTCCGGATCCATCGTCTTAGGGCCTGAGCCCTGATTATAGCTAGACCGGAACGCTTTAGCACTAGCCAGGTGCGCCAGACAGGAGTAGCGCCCTTGCATTTACTTCTTCGCCTTGAAGCAAGTAGTAAGAGCCTCGGTCAGGCGTTGAACCTCGGCCTGAAGAAAATCCACCTTAGCCTCAGAGGCTGACAACTGCCTCTTATACGCATCCTTGGCTTCAGAAGCTATCTTCAGATTGGTAGAGGCAGTAGTAGCTCTCTTCTCTGCGTTGTCAAGATCCTTTTCCAACTTCTTGATGGAGAGGGATTGAGCTTCAGCAGTGGCGCAGAGGGCCATGGTGTGATATAGACTCTGTTTAACAGGGAAGCAAATATAAGCATAAATAGAAACACAAGCAAGCAAGAGTAACATAATTTTGAAGGAGCAATGCGAAACTCTATGGCCCGGACTGGGGCAGAGGGGAGTAGTTGCTCCAACCTCATTTGGCTGATGGCCTCCTCGTCCTTTGGGAGCCACATTCCTCGAGCCACCGCCAGTGCAGCTGAAGGGTCTGTAATCACAGAATCCCCTGAGTGCAGGACTGACCTATCAGCCCTGATGAAGGACGGAGTCCAAGGAGTCCCAGTCTCAGCTAGAACAAAGGCCCTGACTTCATCTTCAGGTTCGGCCTCTCCAGCCTTTTTTCCTCTGCTTTTAGGAGGGACCTTGCCCTTGCCAGAGGATGAGGGGTTGAGGCGAGATTTCTTCATTGGTGGTTCCTCAACCTCCACCTCATCCTCAGTTGATCTAATAACGACCAAGGGCTAGGCATCTTCGGCTTTCTTTTTTAAAGCCTCAGCCCTTCGTATCTCCTCCTCAGTCATGGGAAAACTGTCAAAGGATGGTAGAGACAGATCCATGAGGTCTGCAGCAACGGCACTGGAGGCAATGTTCTTGAGGTTTAAAGAAGTTAGCAGGTCCTCGATAGGCGAGGGGTCACTCCAGACTCGTTCCTCAAGAAAAGAAAGTCTGTTCCTTGCTGCGGAGGATGGGAATGTAGCTGAAAAAACATCAAGAAACTCATAAATACGTCGAAACATTAAGACTTGGCAAGGAAAACAGCCAGAACACTTGGTATGAAGGGAGGTTAAATATTCTATACCTAATTTCCCGAACTTGCGTGGGATGGGAAGCACAGTTGATTGGGACACGAACCATTTCCCTTTAACTATAACCATCCTTTCTTTCCATTTCTTTTCGGATGAAGGAAGGTTCGTGCATATCCTCTGATGAAGGGGAGAAGTAAAAAAGAAGCGACCAGGCTCGGTCCCATGCTTAGATATATTGTAAGTAAGCAAAAGGTCGGCAAGGGTCAAATCCAGAGCCTCTAATTTCCGGCGCACCAACAGTGCCGAAAGGATGCGAAAGAAATTAGGGTTTACCTGAAGGGGGGCAAGACCCAGCTTATTAAACACTAAATGGTAGAAGGGATGAAGAGGGAATCGGAGGGCGTTAAGATGCCCCACCGAAAGAAGCAACTCATCCTCCTCAATTCCCTCGCCGGAGGTAAAATCGGCACCCTCGGGATATTTTGCAATTTCTACTCCCTCAGGAATATCAAATTCTTCCATTACCGAAGCAATAGAGAACTTGATGCGGCAAATAGAGATGATTGCTTTCTTCTCGTCATGAGTAAGAACATAATCAGAGCCTGAGGTAGATGTCTCGGTTGGAAGAGGGGAAGTACCTAATGGATTCGACAAAGGGCGATCTGTAGAAACCCTAGGAGGGGGAGCCCTAATGCGAACGGGGGAAGATGAAGGTGTGGATTCAGAATCCCCAAGGTCTATACGTTCGGGAGTAGATGAAGTACTCATAAAGAAAGATTGAAGAGAAAGATGCGAGACTAACCTGACAAAGCGATGGAATGAAGAACGCAGAAGTGCAGCAAGGGCAAATGTAACTCTTGCAAAATCTTGTACGTCGGAGTAATAATGAAAGACCTCGAACCGTTTCTGAAGCAAAGTAAAAAACCGGTTTCAATTCCCTCTTTAATAGAAGCCGTCGCTCAATTAAAAACGAAATTTGGGGCAAAGTGTGGAGGGAAAAAAACTCCCTCCAATAAAAAGCGCACACGTCACCACTACCCATGTCTACATTCCAAGGACATATAAGGCCCATCATGCTCAAGCCCAAGTTGAGGGTATTTACAGCCCAAGACCATTGTCATTTGTCCTCCAACTTCCATCAAGGCCGAATCAAGAAGTCATCAGCCCAGCTTATGAGTATTTAACATCCGGCCTGTTACTCAAGCCCAGCCGGATCAAAATATATTCAACCCAAGAATGCACAAGTCCTACCATTTAAAGGATTTACTGTAGAAGGAAAATTCTGATAGGAAGTTCTGTACAAGGCAAGTTCTATGTATGGAAAATTCGACAATCGAAAGAACTCTATTAGAAAAAAATGGTTATATAGAAAGAATTGGAGGGCAAGCAAGGCGAGTCCTACCATAATTTTGCAATCTTTTGTGTATAAATAGAGGCTAAGACCTCCAATAAAAGATCAAGCAATTCTACGCTTCTTTACACACTGTTCTTATTTAGTTTTATTGTTTTTGAGTGAGTTGTTTTATTTTTCTCAATCATTATTGGTTGAGCGAAATTTTACACCTACAATAGTTCTATATTTTTTAATATCTACATTGGTGCCCTTTTCATCTTTGTCAAGTTTCAAAGATGAGCTCATTGGAGTATTGGCATGTTTGACTTCCTCCAAGCCAAATTTCTTTAGCAAATCTTTAACAAACTTAGATTGGCAAACAAAAATGTCATCAAGTGTTTGTTTGATTTGCAACCCTAGGAAGAAGGTTAGTTCACCCATCATGCTCATTTCAAATTCATTTTGCATACTAGAGGCAAACTTTTCATATAGTACACTATTGGTTGATCCAAAGATAATATCATCAACGTAAATTTGAATGACCAACAAGTTGCAATCAATGGTTTTAGTGAAAAGAGTATTGTCAATTTTTCCTCGAATGAACCCTTTAGCAAGCAGAAAACCACTAAGTCTTTCATACCAAGCTCTTGGAGCTTGTTTCAAACCATACAATGCTTTTGTTAATTTGAAAACATGGTTTGGACAATTATAGCTTTCAAAGCCAGGTGGTTGTTCAACATACACTTCTTCTTCAATGAAGCCATTTAAGAAAGCACTTTTTACATCCACTTGATATAACTTAAAGTTTTTATGAGATGCAAATGCAAGGAGCATTCTTATAGCTTCAAGTCGAGCTACGAGGGCAAAGGTTTCCTCATAATCAATTCCTTCTTCTTGATTATAACCTTGAGCAACAAGTCTTGCCTTATTTCTCACAATTGTTCCCGATTCATCCTTTTTATTTCTAAACACCCACTTTGTGCCAATGACAGTTTTATCTTTAGGTCTTGGAACCAAATGTCAAACTTCATTTCTTTCAAATTGATTAAGTTCTTCTTGCATGGCCAAGAGCCAAGATTCATCATTTTCGGCTTCAAGAATATTTTTTGGTTCAAGTTGGGAAACAAAAGCTACATAGTTGCAAACATTACTTATTTGAGATCCAGTGCTTACTCCTTTAGATGGATAGCCAATAATTTGATTTATTGGATGATTAGACACTCACTTCCAAGCCTTAGGAAGAGTATCTTCATGAGAGTGACTATCTTTTAGAACATCTTTGGAGTGATCTTCAATAGACGAACCATTTAAATCAAGATTTTCAATGTTCTTTTCAATCTCAATCACATCTTTATTATCATCCAATGAGCACCTAAGAGATGGTAATGGTAATTCATCAAATACAACGTGTATAGATTCCATAACCACTAGTGTTCTTTTGTTGAACACTCTAAATGCTTTGCTACGAGATGAATATCTTAGAAAAATACCTTCATCCGATTTAGGTTCAAATTTTCCTAGACTATCTTTGTCATTTAACACGAAGCATTTACACCTAAAAACTTTAAAGTATCCAATATTTGGCTTCCTTTTGTTCCAAATTTCATAAGGAGTTTTATTAAGAAGTTTTCTAATGATGACTCTATTTATGACATAGCATGAGATACTAACGCCTTCGGCCCATAGAGTTTTAGGAGATTTATGTTCATTTAACATAGTCCTAGCCATTTCTTGGAGAGACCTATTTTTCCTTTCAACAACTCCATTTTGTTGAGGAGTTCTAGGAGCCGAAAGATTATGATTGTATCTATTTTCATCACAAAATCTTTCTACATCTTAGTTATCAAACTCTCTTCCTCTATCATTTCTAATGGACTTAATCTTACACTCTTTCTCGTTCTCGACTTTCTTACAAAATTTAGCAAAGATTGCATGAGCCTCATTTTTGTGTGTAAGGAAAAATACCCAAGAGAATCTAGAGTAATCATCAATAATGACAAATGCATAGAGTTTTCCACCAAGACTAGCAATTCTCTCCGGACCGAATAAGTCCATATGAATTAATTCAAGAGGTCTTGTAGTTGTTATGTCCTTTTTCCTTTTAAATGATGTCTTGATTTGATTGCCTATTTGGCATGCGCTACAAGTTTTATCTTTAGAAAAATTAGTCTTTGGGAGGCCTTTGACTAATTCATTTCTATATAGTTTTGAAATCAAATCCATACTAGCATGACCTAACCTTCTATGCTACAACCAACAATTTTCATTTGAGGATACAAGGCACTTGACATCTTGATCATGTAATTCACACAAAAGCAAAGTGTACACATTACCATTTCTTAGAGCATGAAAAACTTCATTATTATCCTTTTTGACAATGTATTTATCTGATTTAAACAAAACATCATATCATTTATCACATAGTTGGCTAATACTAAATAAGTTGTGTTTCAAGCCTTTAACAAGTAAAACGTCATCAATTGTAATACCCCCTAATTTCAGAACACAGGTTGATCAAGTTCGCGCACAAAATCAAGGGATATCAAAACAATTAAAGTATTTCAAACAAGCACAGAGTACAAAAATGAATAATAAGGAATAAATAATTCGCTGAAGAAAAATCTATTAAATAAAAATTCCATTAATAATTCTCCAAAAGTTACAACTCGGGAATCCTGTAAATCAAGGACCCCTGATAACATAAACCAATAATCCAATGATCTTTAAATAAAATCCACTATCTAACAATTAGAAAATATCCTACATTGAAATAAGAAGAAAGAATGGATAAGTCCTTCAGCTGCGGATTCTCAACCTTGAGACTTGAACTTCTAATAACCTGAAAAATAAATCGCGGGTTAAACCCTACGAGAAAGTTCGCTCTACCAGACCTCTGAAAACCAATAAATAGATCATCTCTGATCAATTCCAACCCTAATAAAGTCTTTATCTTTAATGTACATAATTATATACAATATAATTATCACAACTATTACCAAGTACATTAATTCCAAAACCATTATCAATGATTAACTAATAATCATACCTAGTCCAATCTACAATTTCTTTTAAAGAAACTCCTCTAGCCTTGACTTCATCCTAGACCGCAATTTAATAATTTAAACCATAAAATATAATTAAAAGAACATTATATTATATTCCAAAACCAATAATGATCTTAAGTATTTAACTCACACAGTCAATATCTAGACTTTGACAAATCATCTATGTCACTACCAATATTATTTTATTAATATGTATAAAATAATACACCAACCTGTAGGTACTAGACTATTCTATTTTAAGAATATCTAATCATAATCCAACTTACACAAACAGTAACCATAGATGATACATTTTAATCATCTAACACACAACAATATAATTACACTTTGGCAAATCAACCATGCCATTATAAATATATTTGTTTATATATTGGCAATTCATCCATGCCTCCATGTATGTATATTTATTTATACATTGACAACTCAACCATGCCATTAAAAATATATTTATTTATATATTGGCAACTCAACCATGCCTCCTTAAGTATATTTATTTATACTAATAAACTAGCAACTCATCCATACTTCCCATATATATATTTTATTCCTACAAATACTTAGGCAATATATTTACGCCTATAACAACTCATCCATCTACAAATTGTAGGCTCAATGATAACTAATTTATGCATAGATATCTCATGTAGACTATAAGTATATCCATAATTTAACAACAGATAAAAAAATATAATACTAATAATCTTAATTAACAGACATATATATACACATATATTATATAATATATATGTGTATAAACTTCCCCTAATAATCCTTGATTATTTAAATCATATATATATATATATATATATATATATATATATATATATATACACACACACATATATATCCTTCCTTCCATACTAATCACAATTTAATAAAATCCATGTACACACATATGTACATAATTATATATATATACATATATACCCCACATTCTATAACAATATAATAAGTTATTATATTTACGCAAAATAAATGCTACTAATCATTATAGTAACACTCTATGGCTTTCTGGACACCAAGAACACCTCTTCTAGGAGTTGTTTTCAAACCTAACAGGTTTAAAACCAATTCTGGAAATTCACCGGACCTCACAGGACCTTAACGAGACCCTAAACAGTGCCTCACGCGCTCCCCACGCGCCTGGTTTCACCGCACTTGCTTCCACGCACTCATACATAGTGGCAGCTGTCCTCACGCGCCTGATTTGCCCTCTGCGTGTGCTGGCCTCTCCTCATTGGTTGGGCGCATCGTAACTACAAGATGCAGCCACACTGGATCAATCTATTGTTGACCATTCTACATCCACAGTACAGGTGTACAGGCGTACCATCTTTCCATGTGCTGTGATGTACCTAATCCCTCACCCTTGTATTAATTAATCTAAACCACCAGATCCCCATGTGCATCATCTTATCATGTGCCGCATAGCACCGAATCAATCCATTATATATTAAGTTAATCCCATGGCTTAGATTAGGGGTTGCACTGACCTACCGTGCAAACGACCACACTGGATCAGAAACCCTATTGATGCGTCGCAGCCTCTAATTCATAGAACAGTATAAATATTTTATTTATGCACATTTATAATTATAACAAAATTAAAAATATATACAATAAATTCAGAAAAATATCTAGAAAATTCTAAAAATTACCGAAAAATTCCAGAAACTCTAGAAACCCTAATTAATCCTAATGGGTCCAAGATCAACCTATAACTTGATTTTTGAAATATAAATAACACATATATATACAATTTAAAATCTACTAATCCAAAAATAAAAATATAATAATTTATCATTTTAGTTATTCCGATCTAACTATGATTTTAAACAATAAATTTAATCTAAATATTGATACTTAAGGTGATAAATTTATGGGTTCTAAGAGGAGAGTTGAAAAAGAACTTGCCTGAAGGTTTCGAAATGAAACCGACGCTTCAATCTTGGATTGTCTCTTTCAATTCCAGCGTCTTCTTTCTTTAATCCGGCTTCCTCCTTGTTAACTCTCTCTTCTTCTTCTCTCTCTGTCTTTCTTATTTTTCTAATATGTAAACTCTTTAACCCTAAATCTTATATGTATATTTATACACATTAAAACCTAAATCCTATTCCTAGTAGGACTACCAAATAAAATAATACTTTTTAAATAATATAATATATATAAATATATATGTATATTACATATACATATATATCTCCCATAATTAACCATTGGTTAATTAAATCATAAATCCTATATATATATATATATATATAATTATAAATCCTTCCGTAACACTTATTAATTAATTATATTTATATATAATTAAATATATACATTTATAATTATACAAAAATAATAATTTTAAATAATCATATAACCATGGGCCTTTATTAATTAACCCAACTAGGCTTCATCCAAGCCCAATACCATATCCTTTGGTCCAACTTTCCTTAAGCCCAATCCAATTAATTTAAATAAATACAATAATTAAATAAACACTTAAATTAAAATAACTAATTACATGAAGCATATAAATAAACAAGAATGTACAACTAAGTCACATCATATCAACACGCCAACAATTCAATCAATAATTAACTACACAAACAATCAATCATCCTACCAATAATTCACGAAATATAAATAAATAAAACAATTAATCTAAACACTCAATAAAACAAATCAAAATTAAAAAAAAAATAAACACAATTAATTCAAATTAAATCAAATAAATCATTTAAAATAAAATAAAAGTAATTAATTTCCATTAACAATTCCTTTAAAATATCGGGGTATTACATCAATAGATAAGGAAGAGGAGATACCAATAGTTCCAATGCCAATGACCTTGCCTTTTGAATTGTCGCCGAATGTAACATTTCCTCCTTTGTGAGGTTTGATGGAGCGAAATTTTGATTGATCTCCTGTCATATGTCTTGAGCATCCACTATCGAGGAACCATTTGTCCTTGGATGAATATGAAGTCTTCACGCAAACCTATAAAATGAATTTGAGTAATCTTCTTTTGGTACCCACATTTTTTTGGGTCCATGAGAGTTAGGAAGAAGCACATAAGTCCCTTTAACAACCCAAACTTCTTTTATCCTACATGGCCTAATAGGACAATAATTGATCTTATGTCTTTCCTTTTTACAATAATTGCATGTTGGACTAAAGGAGGAATTTTTAACAAAGTAATTGTTTAACGGTTTTTTCTTTTTCAATAAACAAGAGTCTTTGTTGTGAGGATCAAATCCAAGCCCATCCTTAGCATAAGCATTTAGTTGCTTTCCAAGAATGATGCCTAAATTCTCTCTACCTTTTGTAAATTTGGCTAAGGTTTCAACTTGATCCTCAATAATGACTTTCAATGATTCATTTTCAGAAATTAACTCAATTGAGAAATTAACTCAATTGAGGCCGCTTCTTTAGCTAATTATTTTTCCTTTTTCAAAGTTTCATTTTCAAGTTGAGATTTTTCAAGGTTTTGAGAGATGATAAGCTTTTCTCTTCTAAGGCTAGCACACTTTTGAACCATTTTGTCTAATTCATCATGTAATTCTTTAAAAGCATCTAGCAAATAGTTATGTGCATCAACTAATTCATCATATGAAGTTTCTAAATCAAATGAGTCATGATTAGAATTTACCTCATCTTCATCGGCCATAAGACAAAGATTGACCAATTCATTGAGTTCATTGTCACTTTCGGATCCATTTGAATCATCATCTTCCTATGTAGCTTGCATGGCTTTGCCTTTCTTTTTCCTTTCCTTTTCATTTTTGTAGGCATAACAATCGGATTTGAAATGCCCCGGTTTTCCACAATGAAAACATTTAGGTGCTTCTCTTTTTCCTTGCTCACTTGATGAACCATTTCTTTTGAAGTTGTTACTCTTTTGGAACTTTTTCATTTGAAGGACTCTTCTCACGGTCTTGGTAATGAGAGCAATTTCTTCTTCTTCATCATCATTGGAAGCTTTATCAATTGTGACTTCTTTGGTAGTAGCTTGAAGAGCTATATCCTTCTTTTGAGCTTCTTTTTCTTCATCTCTATCATTCATCTCTAACTCATAGGCCATTAATAAACCAATGAGTTCATCTATGGGGAGTGTATTGAGATCTTTGGCCTCTTGGATGGCGGTCTTCTTGGCTTCCCAATTTTTAGGCAAAGACCTAAGAATTTTTCTCACATTGTCGGATGATGTATATGATCTTCCAAGAGCCTTCAAAGGATTCACAATGTTAGTAAAACAAGAATACATTTCACTAATAGTTTCTCTGTTGCTCATGGTGAAAAGTTCATATTTATGGACAAACATATTCATTTTGGATTCCTTAACATGACTAGTCCTTACATAGGTAATTTCAAGTTTATCCCAAATTTCTTTGGCCGTTTCGCAATTCGAAATTCTATTGAATTCGTCTTTGCTTAAGGCACAATAGAGATTAGTGATAACCTTGACATTACATTGTACAAGCCTACGGTCATTGAGGGTCCATTCAATATCAGGTGTTGGAACAGTTTCACCATTTACTATTTTGGTTGGAACATGGTTTCCTTTTCCTGTGGCTTTCCAGACATCTATATCAACACCTTTTAGGAATGCTCTCATTTTGATCTTCCAATAGTTGTAGTCATTTCCATCAAACCAAGGAGGTCTATTATTAGATTGACCTTCTTGATGAAAATTTGTATTGGCCATGGTCGTTCTCTAAGATGGTTAAACCTTTTTCTAGAGATTAAGCTCTGATACCAATTGTTAGTCACTAATTGACTCTAGAGGGGGGGTGAATAGAGTCAATAGCCAATTTTAGCAATTTATAAAATATTAAATCTAATAAACTGTTAAGCACAAAGGAATTGAAACATTCAAGCAGTATATGGCACAAGTATAAGAGAGATAGAGATGAGAGATTGCAAACTATGACTCGGCGATTTAGCGAGGTTCGGAAACTCCTACTCCTCGGCTCAAGGTCTCCCTTGAGACTTCCCAAATTCACTAGAGCTTCTCCTTAATGGTAGAAAGGAAACCTTCAATTTGAAGCAAAACCTTGCTTCTTCTTCCTTGCTAGGAGAACACCCTTCTCCTAGGCTTCTTTTGGGTCACACCAACCCTTACAAGATTGTAACAAAGTTTGTAAATGAAATAAAAGATTGAATCTCTCTCAATAGATGTACAAATGTAAGCTCACAACTAGAGTTAATAAGAATATTAATGAAGCTCAAGTTCTAGGATGACAGAATGTAGAAATAGATGAATGAAAACTCAGAGAAAGAATTTATGGCTATTGAATGCTCTTGTTGAATGTTCTTTCAAATGGTGTATCAAGTTCAGCAGAGAAGCCTTCTGTATTTAAAGAAATCCGTAACTCAATATGCCTGTTAGAAGTGGTTAGAGGAATTAAATGCAGAAATTGCCGTTGGAATTTCAGATCTCTCAAAGGAGCCGATTCTTTGTAAAAGTGGAGAAGGCTCCAATATTGAGTAGAGGAGGCTCCAATATTAAGTAGAGGAGGCTCCAATATTGAGTAAAGCAGGCTCTAATATTTGGGAGGCGGCTCTTTCCAAGAAAAAATTGTTCTACGAGCTAATTTAAGCTACTGGAGTGAAAAGAGCAGGCTCTACCTTGAGTGGAGCCTGCTCCAATACTGTGCAAGACTAAAAATAAAATTAACCGAGTCCTGTGCACTTCCTATTGATATGTAGCTTGCATATATAAGGTTCAGGAATAGATTTTAGGTATTTTAAAAACTGAATTTAGAATGAGTATGCATGAACCTAAAATCTTGAGCTTCAAAATATATTCAAATAAACTTTAACATTAAGTCTAAAGCTCTCACCATCCTATCTACCATTTTCTTCATTTCTTGAACATGATTGATTAGGCTTGATGAAGACTTGCTTTCTTCCTTTGAAATGCTTGAGTGATATTTGAAGCCCGAGATTTTCTTTGATTTCTTGCAACTTTGAAGCTTCTTTGAATCCATAGCTTGAGTACTTGAAATGCTTGAATTGATCTTTTAGCTTATCATTGAGGATTGGATATTAATCATCTATACATCACTCAATGAAAATATTAGTTCTTAAACATCATTAATGGTTTGTAATCATCAAAACATAATATTGACTTTTAGATAAAATCCTTAGGCCAACACCAATCATGGATTAATATTTTCCATAGTATAACAGGTTTATTCCAGACCCAACAACAATTTAAAATAGCTTAACCAAAATTCCAACACCCTATACAGACCAAACAGTGCACAGAAACCAAAATGAGTGCGTTCAATTGAGAGCAGGCTCATTCAGAATAAAGAGCCTGCTCTTTTTTTTAAAAGAGATTGCTCAATTGTCTTAGGAACTGGCTCCTAGCATGCTAGAGCCGGCTCCACATTCCTTTGGAGCCGGCTCTAAGGTAGAAAGAGCCGGCTCCTCCTCTTTTTGGAGCCTGCTCTTCTCCCCTTAGTTGTCGTCGTCCGTTCTGTTGCATCTTCTTCGACTCCGATGTTTTCCAGACCTCTGTAAGGTTCTTAATGGTTGTTCTAGGGTTCAATCTTAGTTCTAGGATAATCTTAACCCATTGTTAACAAATCCTAACTTGTATAGAACACAACCCTTTTTGAAGCAAACAATTACAGAATTCTCAGTTCTAAACTAATTCGATTCAAAACAGATTTCCTCGATGAAATTTGAATACTGTTTTTACTACTTGATTCAGAGTTTAATCTCGGCCCCAGATTAGTTACTAATCATCAGTACATAATCATGATCTCAACTTAATCAAAACTTAAACATAAACACCGAGAAGAAACCAATAACAGAAACATCAAAGATTACGCAAATTTCTTATGTAAATGAGATTAATATAATTCATACATGCATACAAGACTTGATATAATATTCGTTTAATCCATTTTAGTCTTTCAATAAATCCCTGGAGTCTAACTAGGCATGCACAGAAAACGAATTAACGGGAAAGAATAGAACAGAGACTTGCCTTTAAGTTTCAGAGTTGAAACCCTAAATCCACGTCTCCGAGTTTTCCCTTGCTCTGCCTTCCTATGCCCCCTCTCTCACTCTCTATTTCCCAGCAGTCCCTTGTGATGTAGACGTAACTTATGGTTTGTTTTTCTAAAACCCTAACCCCAGTAAGCTTATGTATATATAGGCTTCAATTTACTAAACCCTACTCCAACTCTAATTATAAGTCGGCCAACGTTAAATCCTAAAACCCTAAATTCAGATAAATAAAATAACTAAACCGTGAATTAACTAAATAACTTAATTAACCAATTAAGGTAACTAAAACAAATTACATAATAATAAACAATTAATTTAATTTAAATCAGTGAAAGAATTCAAATAAGTTTTCACTTAAAACAAACCAATTAAATAATTAAATTAAAACAAGAAAATAATTAAATGCACTAAAACAATTTAAAACAATTAAATTACACCAAAGAAATAAACAAACGCAATTTAAACAACAAAATAAATACCAGGACTATCCTTTTAAAATTAGGGTATTACGCTTTCTTTGGCTTCTGTTTGTTGGGCAAATATTACTTCGGCCAAAACACAAGAAGATTGTTATGCATTGTGGTTGCGGGTTGGAGTTAGAAAGTGATTTGGTTCATATCCCTGTCCTAGATCAGTTGGACACGAATCCAAACCACCAACGCCACGCTTCTTTGCTAAGTAATTTTGATAAGCAAACATGATGACCTGTTTTTGCTTTACTGTAGAAACTAGCGGCTTTCTCTTTCTAAGTCTGCGCTCTCAGCTTTGCCAGCGCAAGGGCCTGTACAAGATCGGCGGCTAAAGGAAAGGCGTCATTAATTGGTGATCGGACTTCTTCTGATTGGTTGATGAGTCGATGTCGGACGATGATTACTGTAACTCCTCAGCCGTCGGTGTGTCTATAGAAAGAAAGTAAAACGCAAGGTACAAATCTCTTTCATCATTAGAATTGAAACCATTACCACCACCACCACCATCATTCTCGACCTCAAGGGACTTTGCTTCTGCGTCGTTGGAAACTCGAGCAACCATTGCTTGGTGCATCTTCGTCTGCGGAAATTTATGAACGCTGTCATATGAAGAAGGCGCATTGGCGGAATCCAGCGACTGAGAAGCGATAGGATCAGAGACGCCGGCGGTCTGTCGCCAACTGAGATAAGTTTTCATAACTGATGTGTGAACAAATGCACGATTTGCCTATAGCACTTTGCCTATTCAGTTCAATTGCTTGAGTATACATATCAATAGCTTGAGAATATTTGTGAGCTGATTAAGCTAAACAACATGGTTAGCACAGCAGGATATGCATATTTATATGAACAAGAAAGTTAGGTACACCTCCCAAATAGTAAGAAAATGGGAGCAAGCATTTAAGGACAATATTCTTCTAGAGTTCGAGTAGGAGACAATGACCTACTGCCCAAAATTCATGCAAAAGACCGCAATTTCAAAAGGTTGAGTAAATCAGTGTATTTACATAATAATGGACTACTAGAGCCGAGTTATCTGCTAGCTTCTCTAAAATTCTTTCCTAGAATTTTTCTAATGACATTCTATATTTAGAAAGAAAGAATGAAAAACCAATTGAACTATGCTACTCAATCAAATTAAATTCAGAGTCAAGACCATCTAAATTAATAAATGTGTGCAAAATAACTAATACCAGGCATGATAAAAAATAATTAATTCCGCTACAATTTCATTCAATTGGCAAGTGATTTATATTCATATAAAAATTGACCAGATTGGTGATGAATATGTAAAAATAAATCTGATCTTGCCGTAGTTTCCATCAATAATTCTTTTTAGAGCATCAAGTAAGGTATATACCTATTAGTGATATCACTTCTCAAAAATAACAGAGCGAGAAGTTTCTTTAAAAATTATTTTTTCCATTAACATGATGGTTAAGTTATGCCCTTGAATTCTGAAGATCAACTCGACTCAATAGGCTTGAATTCAGATTAGTATGACCCAACATATATATTTTGCAGTAAAAGGAACAGTCTATGAGAGCAGACTAGTTGTTAGCAAAAATCTCCTTGGGAGATCGCATAATGGGCAGTCTGCCCAATAATTGAGATCTTGACATATTGGTCAAGATTAAAACACTTATCTGATTAGTTTATGGCTCTTTGTGTTTGAATGGACATCTGATTATCAGGGTAAACCCAAGCGGCGTTGTTGATGGAAAGAACCTTATGGGTGTTGTGGTTTGGATGTTGGACTTGGCCGTCTGAAGGTTATTGCGCAAAGATCCTTCGGCCGTGTAAGTAACACGGATTGTCGATGGACTTCATGAATACATCACGTTGCTAGACTACGACTTCATATAAATGCAACACAGATTGTTGGTCTGACAGTTGGGAAAGGATTACAAGTCACATTAACACGTTCCTGGACTTCGCCTGGATGAACACCAATTGTCATTTTGGTGGTTGAAAAGGGATAGGTTCAAATTCCATCCCACATCACGTTGTTGCTGTAACGTCGATCAAAGTGTAGGTGCAAAAATCCATCAACTTTGAAAACTCAACAAATAAAAATAAATGAGTGATTAAAAGAAAAAAGAATAATACACACAAAGAAAATAATAACAATAATAAGAACCAGAGATCCCCTTTATTGGAGGTCTATGCCTCTATTTATACAAGATTTGATGGTATAATTATGGTAAGACTTACCTTGCTTGTCCTCCACGGTTTTTCCTTATACAATTTGTTCCATATAAGGTTTCTTCTATAAAGGTTTTTCAACTTATGTAATTCCTTCTATGTAGGACTTCTTCCATATAAGACTCTTTCTATATAAGAGGCTCCTCTAATTGTATGATTGATGGAATCAAATCTTGGTTTTTACTTGTGCTAGGCCCTGGTGCGGATCTGACTTGTTATCTGCGGACTTAGTGATCGTGCCAGGCCGGGCTTTCTTTCATCACGGGCTCATGCTTTTGTCTTGGATCATGTAATGTCTTGTTGAGCTAGGCGTCGTTCCTGGGCCTTGGAAGGGCCTTGGTTTACTTAGCCCAAAGCTATTGTATTGGGTGGGACCTTTGCTGGCTGACGTAGCTTGCCTTAATTGGAAGGGGAGATTTTTGCCCCCACAAACACGCCTTTCAGATTTTCAAACACTTCTATACGAGTACCCTTCACTCTCAGAACATCAGAGTAATACCTTCTTACTGCCCCTTCTCTTCTCATGAAGTTGTGCTTGAATAACTGGAGCCACACACCTGAGGGAACTTTTGGGTTTCAACTCAGAGCTTAAACCATTGAATGATATGCAGCAAACTGAAAATTCTCAATCTTTTAAATCTTTCGAAAGATCAAATTTGAACTGGTGAAATAAGGATTTATTCATCACAAAAATGTCGGAACTGTGTAAAATCTAATTCCATTTCATTTGCTTCTAAACCTGACAATGGTTTAGCCATACTATTCAACATTAAGTGAACTTCTTTCATTTGTGGGTGAGATGCATCTCCAACTACAAACTCATGGACATTGCCATTAACCTCAATTGAACTACACCCAGGTGCCTTCTTGACTCCTAGAGCTTTCATATTGTGTCTTACTTTCGTCACGTCTTCCCATCTGTGAGTAGAAGCATAGATATTGGCCAGAAGAGTATGGACACTGGAATCATTAGATTCAATTTCCACAAGCCTTTGAGCCACATATTCACCCATATCAACATTACCATAGATTCTGCAGGCACTCAGCAAAGCACCATAAAGTGGAATTATAATCTCATTATTTTTGTCTGGTACATCTTCAATCAATCCCTCTGCTTCAACTAATCATCCAGCACGACCAAGGAGGTCAATTAGACACCCATATTGTTCTAACTTTGGTTCAATTCGATACATCTCTCTCATTGAATTAAAGTACCAACGGCCTTCCTCTACCAGTCCCCCATGACTGCAAGCAATTAAAACACCAATAAATGTGATATCATCAGGTTTAAATCCGGCTTGTTTCATACCTGAGAACAGTTCAAGTGTTTTTTTGGTTTTGCCATTCATAGCAAGTGCACAAATAATTGAAGTCCATGAGGCTGTGTCCATCTCTTTCAACCCATTGAAAATCTCCAAGGATTTCTCTATGCACCCACATTTTGCATACATATCTACTAGAACAGTACCAACAACCGCATCAACTGTGATTATGTTTTCATCTATGTAACCGTGGATCCATTTTCCTTGTTCCAGAGCTCCCAACTGGGCACAGCCCATAAGGAAAGCAACCACAGTGAATTTATCAGGCTTAACTCTTTTGATTTGCATCTCCCGAAACAGAGCTAGTGCCTCATCAACACAGTTGAACTGCATATACCCGTTAATAATAGCCGTCCAAAGAATAATATCCTTAACTGGACTTCTCTCAAACAACTCCCTAGCTTCATCCAACTGACCGCTGTTCACATACCCAGACACCATACTTGTCCAACAAATCACATTTTTCTCTGGCATTGCGTCAAAATTTTGTCGGGCTATACTTAAACATCCACACTTGGAGTACATGTCCAACAAGGCATTGCCAACTATAGTGGTAAATCCAAGCTCATGGTTAACATACCGGTGAATTTCTTTACCAAGTTCCAAAATTTTCAATTCTGTACAGGCGGAAAGAGTACTTACAACCGTAGCTTCTTCACGCTTCAGATTACTTTCCCATTTCATACGCCGAAAAACATCAACAGCATCCTCAAATTTGTTACATCTAACATATCCAGAGATTAAGACATTCCAAGAAACCACATCTCTCTCTCAAGCATTTCATCAAACAACTTCTTTAATTTCACAACATAACCCAGTTCTGCATACATGTCCATGAGCGAGTTACAAACATAACAATCAAACTCAACCCCACTCTTTACAACAAACCCATGACCCTTTTCGCCAATTAAAACCTCCCGCAAGCATCCGATGGCCTTGAAAACAAAGGGGTAGGTGAAATTATCTGGCCACAAACCGTGCATCCTCAATTGATCAAACAAAAAAAGAATTTTTCTAAAGCTACCTTTCTTGGCATATGCTTTGATCATTACATTGTAAACAAACAAACTCGGGTCTTCAATGTAATCGAAGATCTTCTAGGCGTAGGATAAGCTTCCAAGAGATGGATGTGTACAGAAGACCATGAGCTTGCCGAGGGTGTCTTTGTTTTGGTGTACACCAGTCCTGAAAACTTGGGTTTGGATTTGTTTGAGTTGTTTCATGGACTTGCAGTTTCGAAGGTTGTCTATACATGCTTTCTTGGTGAGTCTGAAGTATGAGTTAGTAGTAGTTGACAAGTGAAGTGGTTTTGATAGGAATTGGCAGGAAATAGACTTCAATGGCAGAAACTTATGTTGAGAGATCATGTGACCTTGCTCTTGTTGTGCCTTGCCTAGAATGAGCTGAAAGGCCACACCTTCTTCTACTTAACAGCTGCTTGATTGGGCCACCAGTCAGGACTCACCCTTTGGGCAGCCAGTATAGCGTTAGCAATACCGGCTTAGCAGTGTATACGTGGCTTGTTAGCCACGTGAGCACTGTGTGCTGAGTACAGTGCGTGCTGACATGATTAGTAACAATGTGTTGCTATCATTTTTTATAGTATGACTAATCACTATATAATATATATATATATATATATATATATATATATATATATTTCATATTTTGAGTAAAAAATTTAAAAACATATTTATTTTTTTGTTTGTTTGTATTTTTTTTAATGGCTATTTTTTTAATCACTTGAAAACTTTTTTATATTTGAATGGAATAGTATTTGAGTAAAATGTAATTTTTCATATTGTTTGTGATGAATAAAATATTAATTTTTTTTTTTTTTTTTCACATTTATTTGTTTCACTTTTTTTTTTTTTTTCCCCTTTTCTCATATATTTGTTGACACATTTTAAAGAAAATAAATTCAAAAGGCAAACAAATAAAAATCATACATATTTTTAAAAAAATAAAAATCAAATAATCGAATAATCAAAATTATAAATATTTTTTTGCATTTTTGTAGCCCATGAAATTTATTATTTATTTTTTTTCAAATATTATAATTTATTTTTGTTAATTGACATAGCCGTTGCAAGTTAAAAAGGGTGAAGTGCAAAAAACACCCCTCAAGTATGCTTATAGTGCATATCACACCCTTCTCGTGCAAAAAACACCCCTCAAGTTTCAATTTGGTGCAATCAAGTCCCTCTTGCAAATTTAAAATCAAATTTGACTAAAGTACCCTTAGTCAATAATTTTATAAAATATATAAAAATAAAAAAATTTGTAAAAAGACCAAAAAGGACAGTAAGCAGCCCCTGCCTCTCACGCGACAGCCGGCACCGGCAAGCAAGGAAAAGACTGGCTCCGCCGTCATTGCCCAACCATTAGTCCAGCCGAGCTTCATCACAACCGAAGCCACCGCCGAACCGAACCCATCTCACCGGCCGTCTATCTCCGCCAGTCCACCGATCTGAAGCTCACTGCCGCACTCCGTCCCAAGTCACCTTTTCAACCATCTAGTCCGCTTCTGTCATTGCCGAAGAGGTTGTGATTTTTGCCGACGTAGTGAATCTGGCCGTGAAGAAGAAGCTCGGTGACGGAGAAGAACCCACCGATGATTATGGATCCGGGGATGGGCGGGTGGCCAACGAGATCTCACGACAGTTATGAGCAAGGGGCGGTGGAATCGGCTGGACTGAACTCAGCCGTGATGAAGACGGCGGCTCGCGGCGTGATGGCAACGATGATTAATATTGATGGCGATGAATTAGGATATAAAATTTTTATATTGTGAAATAGGGTTTGAATTGGGTTCATGGGATGACGTATCGCAGAGAACCCATCATCAATTGCTAATATGAGATGGTTTCTCTATTATCTCTTTTACTAATGTGAGATGTTTCAACTGTAATTCATGGAAGCTTTTCAAAGCCTAAAATTCAAAGTAAAGAAGTTGATTAAAGGAGAAACAGGTTCCACCACAAGTCCATGAGATTGGCTTCAATAGACCAGATAACTGAACTTTCTCTTGGAAAAATTAGGATGGAAAAGAAGGCAAAAATATGAAAAAGAGAAAGAAACAGACAATGCAAACACAGTAGAGCATAATTCCTTCTCGCTGTCATAATTATGTGGTCTTAAGTGTTGATCTTCCTGCAGTTCTTTCTGATCTCTACCTTTGTACTAGTCAATGGAGTGATATTTCCCATCTTGATGACCAAAATCAAGAGTGTTATTATAGTAAGAGAGCATACAGTAAGTGAGAGATTAATTAAGAGTGTATTACACTATTAGGGTTTCTTATGGCAAAAGCGTGTGGAGTGATGAAAAATGCCTTGGGACTTGATTTGGGTGGAGACGGTAGTGCGAGGAATTGGGGCTGAGAGAGAAGGAGGAGTATTTTGGGAAGATTAAAATGGCAAAATGGGTATTACAGCAATAATTTAGGGGTGTTTATTGCACAAAGGGATAATTTTGCACAATTTTAAAAGATTAGGGGTGTTTATTGCACCCTTTTTTAATTATGAGGTAAAAATGTTACAAAAAGTATACTTCAAGGATATTTTCTGCACTTCCCCCAAATTAAAAAACAAGAAGAAGAAATATAGCTTTTCTAAAATTAAAAATACAGCCTTAGTAAAGAAATAAGTTATTGTTGACAATTAATTGCATGTGGGACCGTTTATGACCAGCAACAAGTATGTTACCTGCTGTGGGTGGTATTGCCCTGAGGGGGCTGCCTTTTGCTACTTACACCAGTACAATTTCTACCAATATTGACTTCTAGCGGGCAAAAATCCCTCCTATACCGGCTGCTCTTAGACTCGTGTTTTGGCTAGCTACAAGACTCTCCAACCTTTGTTTCTCGAAACCGGATACTCTATTGTGCCATTGCATTCGTGGTCTGTCTTGTGGTCGTGTGTTTTTATATTACTTTTGCAATAATAATTCATAGCTTATACAACAACTAATTTAGAGTGCATTTAGTAATGTTTTTGTTTTCTATTTTTGCAGTCTTAAGAAAACAAAAATATGATTTTATTTTCTTTAGTGAAAATAGAAAGCAAAAATGATATTTCTTAACACTTATTATTGTCACAAATTTAAAAACATAAAACAATAATTGTGTTTAGTAATACAACATATTTGTTACAAAATGTGCATAATATTTTTTAAATTATTTTCTTTTCTTTTTTCATTTCTATTTTATTTTTTTCATGGTAAGAATTTTAGAAGTTAGTGATTAGAGAGGAGAATAGATGACTTGAACACAAACTCTCGGACACAGGGAGCAACCCAACCACTAAGGCATGACACTTGCTTCCATTAATATCAAAAAGTCATAAATCTAAAAAATTTAATTTAAAATTATAAATCTTAAAAATATCCAATACATCATAAGTACAAAATTAGATATACCAAAACAAAAACATTCCCACCAATTATGTATATAAATACATATATATGCATGATGTATACATTTATTATGTGATATATAATATATTTGGCATATGATAATTTATTATGAATAAAAAATATTAAATAATATATCTTATATGTAATAAAATATATATTGTGTTATAATTTTGTAAATTAATTATAATTTAATATTTACATATAATATAATATAGATATGATATATAATAATATAAAATATCTATTGCTTAATAATTTAATAACATTATATTCTATATCAAAAATTATTTTGTCACAAAAAATCATTTACAATATTATTTACTATATTATATATTAAAATATATTTTTATCAAATAAAAAATAATATACAATATTTAATTTATTCTATATTAAATATATATATATATATATATATATATATATTAATATTTAATATGCAACTTAGTATATAACACAAATAATATGAATTTTATTTGAAATGAATAGTATCTATGCACTAACATTAGTGAAAACATTTCTCTGCTACAGTGCCTAAAACATAAGAAACATCATTTTGATGTTTTCTCTTTTCCTCACAAAAATTGAAAAGATTTTCTGTTATAGAAAAACAAAAATATTTTATTGAACGTGATTTTTGTTTTCGTTTTGCTTTTTTAGAGGTTGACAACAAAATACAAGAAACGTTTCTTGTTGCTAAACGTAGCCTTATATTAAAGAGCATTATTTTTTAAGATATGAATACAGTATGTTGCAGTAGCAAAAATAGGAGTCCATAAATCCCCTATCCATATGGCTACCGCAGCTGCTAACTTCTTGTTACTAAACGTAGCCTTATATTAAGGAGTATTATTTATTTTTTAAGATATCAATACAGTATGTTGCAGTAGCAAATACAGGAGTCCATAAATCCCCTATCCATAGGGCTAACGTAGCTGCTAACTCAGAAGCTATTATGTTTTAACCTTAATCAGGATATTTTATGCACCTTATATATACTATTTTGATTGGTACAGCAAAAATCGCCGTTTAGACATCAGTTATAATCATTTTTTTTTTTTGTTCCTCATATTTTAGTTTATTATTCTACTTCACCACAAGGTGGATTGTAGAACTAATATTGTGTTTTTTGATTCCACAAGGTGATGTTTGTTATGGAGCAAATTTCTTGACACAGAAATCTCACAATGATCTTGTAGATCTAAATCCTCCACATTACTAAATCACAGGCATTGGAAGGAGCAAATTACTGGTTAACATGAGCGGGGTATAGGAATGAAGGGTTTGTTGAAGTTCTTGATGCTCAGCAATGCCCAGGAAACCAAAACTGGTTCCTGGTTAAATAAATACATCAAATTGTTTTATGTTTTCGCTTAAAATTTTATGTTAAGAGTAGGATGGTCATTCTTTAAGTCGAGATGAGTTAGAATAGAATTGACATTCTTTAGATCCCAAAAAATCAAATGGTCAAGCTTTTTGTGTGAATAACATTCTAATGAAATCAGCATTCCAACTTTTAATTTGCTTACCAGACAAAAGAATCCATTCCATTTCCGCATACCAAAACTCCACACTGCCATTCAAGTCATTAGGCATTCCAAAACTAAACTAACACCTGAACATGAATCCTTCCTAAAATGATTTTTACAAAGGTTTAATACCTGATCATAAACCACTTCACTATAACTGTTTTGACTCAAGCCGCACTCACAACAATTACACCAAAAAGTCGTTAATCATTCCTAAAATGATTGATTTACAACAAGAAGGAAAAACTAGAATGCAATGGCGAATATACCGATCCTGTTCAAGAATGAGCTCCTTAACCTCACAGTTCTGCTATCCACCAATCTGTTCCCAACTTGGTCTATGATTGAAAAGCCATCAAAATTGAGATAGCAACTCCTCCACCAATATGACGCCTTGATGTAAACAGTCGAACTAACGTGGAGTGTGAACTTCATCATGCCACTGCACTAACTAGAGCTAGCCCACAAGGAGCTAAGTTTGGCTGCAAGCTTTGCACTCTTGTAGTCCTCTCTAAGCTGGATAAACCTGAATTTACAGTCAATTCAAAAGTTTACCATCTCATAAAGGGAATATGGGTACAGGAGGAGACAGTCGCCAACTAAGAAAAGAATAGATAATTTATAGACATCAAAGGTGTGATGTCATTGTCATTCTTCTTCTTCCCCCTAACACATTACTGATACAAGTTATGTACCTAAAAACCCTAACTGCAGTATGTGATTCCTTCCTGAAGCATTCAGCTATGGACTATAATTGTAGTTGAACGTGAGTAAATCAACCCATGATTTTTCCTAAAGTTGTATTGTTCACAAATTAACAGTTGATATAAGTTAGCGTCAGATTTTCTATAATGCATTTTAATTAGTGGAAAAACTGTGCCATAGAAATGAAGTCATTATGTTCTACAAAAATTCTGCAGTCAGTGCCCATTTTGGGTTTTAATATATAAAATATCGCCAATTTTACATTTACCTCTGTGCATCTTTCCGAATACTTGGGGTACCCTCAAACAGGGTGGAGAGACAAAGCTGCCTAATATAAACATAACTTATGTACCATTTAATCAAGTGTAACCTTGGCAATGTAGAACCAACTCACAGGCAGGGAGTTCAGGTATTTGATCTAAAAAGAAGCTAGCAATGTTTTCTTAAGTGTCACCTTCAACCTCCAAGTCACCACACCCCACAGCACGTAGGTCTCTAGCAAGTTCCTGCGTTTTCTCATACGCCACTGCTAGCACTCTAAGATACTGAAGCATCAGGAAAACACAACTGGGGTCAAAATCCAACGTTAACATAATTGATGTAGGTATTAAAGAACAAATGCAGCCTCAGTAATCAACTCACTAACAGAAGTCCGCCTTCTTACATAGGAGGTGGATTAACAAGAGATGGTTTCTGCAACAGTTTGTCAAGAAGTGTAGTAACTCGCTGCACGAAAACCACAAGAGGAAACTCGTCATTATTGTAACATTACCAAAAAATATGATCCTAGTATCTTTACTTCATTTGAATGCGTTGCCACTAAACACATACAGAACAGAAAAGAGAATAAGTGAGTTGAAGATCAGATACCTGAGCCAAAATTGACATAACATCATTTGCAGAAGGGAATACAGCCATTATTGTGGCTGCTTCTTTACGAACACTGTCTGTAGATCAATCATTACAAGTACATTAAATTCATTGAGTCCTAACACCCTTTCATTGAGATAAATTGCAAGCCTTCACACCTGTGATTTCTTTGTACAACAAAGAAAGCTTACATGCAACATTGCTAGGACTAGGTAATGTACCCTGGTCACCAAGAACCAATCTAGTGTCTGCATTCATGACCTCCACGTCAATAAACATTGGACATGTTGCCACATAATGTTGCATAGCACTTGTTCCCCTACTAAAGTGCATTGTAAAAGGAAAAAAACAAGAAGGTAAGAAGGTGTACAAATTACCAAGATTTCTTTATCGTCTAACCAGTTTCATCCTTAAACTAGATGGGGTATAACTCAAAATGATCTGCTTATAATGATGGATGTATCAAAAGCGCTTGATCCTATCCGAAGAAAATTGCAGAGAAGTAACACAAAAAGATGTAGGTAATCCCCTCATTCACAAAAAAAATAATAATAATAATAATAAATGAAAAATAAAAAAATTAAGAAGTTCCACGGCCAAAGATACATAGGCCTGATCACGGTTCGGTTCGGTTCGGTTTGGGGATAAATCCCAAGCCGAACCGGTCCCCACGGATTGGTTAAAACTGAAACCGAACCGATCCGTGGGGGTATTCAATCCGAACCAAACCGATCCGTGAGTTATCGGATCGGATCGGTTCCCCGAATTGGGCCTTTTCAAACAGCCCATTCAATTATGGCCTAGATCGGATCAGTTCCCCAGATTGGGCTGATTGGGCTTTTCAAACAGCCCATTCAATTTATAGCCCATTATCAAAATTTATTTATTCAATCTGCAACAAGATTTATAACAACCCATTCAATTATAACAATTATAACAGCCCATTTATTAAAACAATTATAACAGCCCATTCAATTATAACAATTATAACAGCAATACTATTGGTGCCATACCTGTGTATTTAAATAAAAAATATATTTGCTGCAATAGATTTATGTAACAGCACTAAAATTTCAAAATATATTTGGCACACATAAAATTATAAATACCACCACAAACTTAAATTACCTAATAACAAAAAAAAAAATTCTAAATCATCCGGAAGTGAAAATTATATTACAGTACCAAATATAAATTATCCAAATAGAACAAAACAAAATACTTAAATAGTAGCCCAGTAGCTCATTAGCATTAGATAAAAAAAAATAAAAAATAAAAAATAAAAAAAAAAATCATCAAACAACATTCTTGACTAGCAGCAAAACAAGTCTGAAAATGGTAGCATATCAAGTCTGAAAATGGCAGCAAGCAAGGCTAGCTCTCAATCTGAATCTGAAACTGTAGTCACATTTACAAAATAACATAATTTAATTAAAAATCCACCATATGATATTTATTTATAAATTGAATAAAAATGTAACAAATTGTTAACACTTACCAGAGTCGTATTGTTCAAGTTCGTCCAACTTTTCTTCAACATCAATTGGTATTGGTGAAGCCCGTAACCAATCTTGTGTACAAATTAAACATTGCACAAGCTTTGGAGTTAAAGAACTACGGAATTGATCAAGCACACGACCTCCAGTGCTAAAACTAGACTTCGAAGCAACAGTAGAGACTGGAACAGCTAGAATATCTCTTGCAATTTCAGAAAGTATTTTATACCTACTTCCGTTCACCTTCCACCAATTCAAGATGTCAAATTTTGGAACAACATCTTCACAAGCTTCCTCCAAATATTTTTCCACTTCCGACTTGGGAGTAAAACTTTCTTTTTGTATCTTGCGCTTCATGTACAAAGAGGAAAAATCATCTTCTACATTTCCATCATCAACTCCCACCTCATTTGCAATATTACTTGTTCCACTAGAGCTTGATGTAAATGCATGAAACTTTGCATATTCACTAAAAATGCGGTTGAATGTATCCATTACCTTCTTCCTAAGGTTTTCAACCATTTCAAGAGAATAAAGTTGGGAATAGCAAAATTCCACAAATTCCAATTTATAACAAGGATCCAACACAACTGCAAGCACCACCAACATGTTCACTTTTTCAATGCTTCCCCAATATTTGTCAAATTTAATTTTCATTTTTGATGCCATATTACTTAACCAAATATCGGGACTCTTTGACCACGTATTTAACGACTTTTCAATTCCCAACACTTCATGAAAATATCTATTGGAAGTAACATACAAAGATCCGGAAAGCTTGTTAGTGGCGTCATAAAAAAATTTTAAAAAAACAATCAAAACTCAAGCATATTCCCAATCAGTACTAGAAGGAGCTTTATTATTAACTTCCAGTAGGAATTGAACATCATCATCTTCTAACCTTTCAAAAGCTTTTTGAAACTTTACGGCCACCTCTAACATAAGGTATGTGGAATTCTGTAACGACCCACTCCACCACATGGTATGATATTGTCCGCTTTGGGCCTGAGCCCGCACGGTTTTGCTCTTGGGCTTCACCCCAAAAGGCCTCATACCAATTGGAGATGACACACTTACATATAAGCACTTCACCTTTCCTCTACCCAGGTGATGTGGGACTGTACACCCGTAGCTCGCCAATGTGGTAGCCTGACAGCGTCTCTCGCACCCGCCCACGGCACACCCGCCCACAAGGTCATCACAATCCAACCCCCTTGGAGGCCCGACGTCCCCATCAGCACACTTCCCGTTGGGTCAGGCTCTGATACCAACCCCCTTGGAGGCCCGACGTCCCCATCAGCACACTTCCCGTTGGGTCAGGCTCTGATACCATTTGTTTTTCAGTTAAATTAAATTTATTGTGATGACCTTGTGGGCGGGTGTGCCGTGGGCGGGTGCGAGAGACACTGTCAGGCTACCACACTGGCGAGCTACGGGTGCACAGTCCCACATCGCCTGGGTAGAGGAAAGGTGAAGTACTTATATGTAAGTGTGTCACCTCCAATTGGTATGAAGCCTTTTGAGGTAAAGCTCAAGAGCAAATCCGTGCGGGCTCAGGCCCAAAGCGGACAATATCATACCATGTGGTGGAGTAGGTCGTTACAAATTCCATCTAGTTGAAACATCTAGGCACAAATGTGACTTAAATGTTATATTCTCCCTCTTCACACATGCTTGAAAACGCTCTCCCCGTTGTGGAGAACTCCTAAACATACTTCACAGCCTCACAATTCAAACTATTGAACCATTTACATCACTCAAACCATCTTTCACAATCAAATTCAATATATGTGCACAGCACCTCATATGAAAACATTCACCACCTAAAAGGAAAGAGCCAACATTCCTAGCAAGCTTCTTTTCTTTTAAATATGCAACCGCAAGATCATTTGAACTAGCATTATTTAACCGTGAGTGTACACAATTTGTCTATACCCCAATCAAGCAAACAAGTCTCAACTGCACGACCAATTTCCTTACCCTTGTGACTAGGTATTATACAAAAATTCAGAATTCTTTTGTGTAAGGTCCAATTCTTATCAATGAAATGAGCCGTGAGACACATATAAGAAAGATTTTGAATTGACGTCCATATATCAGTGGTGAAACAAATTCTTTGATTGAGTTGATTCACTAAGGTTTTCAACCTCTTCTTTTCTATAGCATACAATTTCAAACAGTCCCTAACCACAGTAAAACGTGACAACAATTTGAATTTTGGCTGCAAGACACTAAGCAAATAACGAAAACCTTCACGCTCAACAAACTTGAAAGGTAATTCATCAATGATAATCATTTTAGTAAGTGCTTGTCTACACAACTCCTGATCAAATTTCCAAGAAACCTTAACACCCTCTCCTTCAGTAGTTGACTGAAACGAAATGAGTTTTTGTTTCCTGTCAACATTAAATGGATATTGTTGGCATCTACTTATGTGGTTCCTCAATGTACTTGTCCCATTTCCACTAGACCATGAATAAGATGCACTACAATAGTTGCATTTCACATTACATTTTGACTTAGTACAGTTACAGATATGAAACGTTTTTTGGTAGGACATACCTGCGTATTTAAATCATCATCATTGGTGCCAGCAGCAACTTCAGGCCTTGGAACATTAGTATCTTCTCTGGTTGTCATCTGCCAGGAAAAGAAATTGTTACAAAAAATTAGTGGAAGATTGCCATAAAGTAATTATAATCTACTGATGAAACAGAAGAAAAAACAATGTATTGCAACCCAGTTTTGAAAATCAATCATCTGATGAAACAGAAGAAAAAACAAAACAGAACAGGAAGAAATTAAATTTGCAACCCAATTCACATACAATACCTTGAAAAAAAATTGAAATAATATCAGTGTCAACTAAACCATTTACCTAACCAAAAATAAATGTGAACAAATATATAAATTAGTGAGATAATTAAAAGATTTCATTTACATATAAACAAAAGGAAGAAAAAGCTCAACGAGCATACAAGAAGAAATTGTGATATTACAAATTACGAAATAAAGAACCTCCAGAACTAAAATGTTATTGCTTCCACAAACAGGAAAGAATCACTCGTTAATTATAAATGCAATTAATATAAAAAATGAAAAACTAACGTGTTAGAAGTCAAAAGATCTACAATTTTATCTATAATTTTAAAAAGTTTAATTCCCAAGAACAGATGCAGAATATTGGAGAAGACGAACAGAAAGAACGCATCAAAGCAACTTTAACCTCTCGTTTGATTGCACATATAAGTTAAAGAATGAAACTTAAATTTTCCCTTTTTAAAACATTTTCTCAGCAACCAAACACTCCATATAAACAAAAAACTGAAAAAGAAGGAAGAAAGATCAAGCATAAAAAATTAGAAATATGCATTTATACATATATATGTAGATAAAATCATAAAATTAAGTAGATCCATGTAAAAACTATTCAGAGAAGAGGAGAATAAGTAGATTCGTTCAACAATCTTGTGAACTCACCGGAAAAGAGGTAGATCCAGTCGAAGAGGTCGCCGTTTCTTCGATACACTGACGTCGTCGTTGCTTCGAATCAGATGAACGATGGTTGAAACTGGAAAGGTGTAGGATTGAGAGACGAGAAATTGGGAGGCGAGAGATTGGGAATTTGGGAGAGGCGAAGAGTGTCACAGAGACACAGACTCACAGTCACAGAGGCGAGAGATTGGGAGAGGCGAAGAGGGTGAAGAGAAGAGGCTGACTGGCTGAGTTAGTGAGGGAGGCACAACTTGAAATGTCGTAATGAAGAGACGAGGCTGAGACACTAAGTTAGGGTTAGGTTAACATTAAAAAATAATGAATAAAGAAAAAAAAAAAACGATATATCATTATATTCATATATTGTATATATATATAATATATTAATATATTATTTAGTAACGGTTAACGGTTCGGTTTTCCTAACGGTTCGGATTGTTAACGGTTCGGTTCGGATCGGATTTCTCATGGTCCAATCCGTTAACCGAACCGCGGACACCGGATTGCAGATTTTTCTACCATTGAATAGATGCAAAAGACATAGTTGGAGACTCCATTCATCTAACTCTGAGCCAATATGTAGCAGAAGCGGCCTTGAACAAGGCCAATTTTATCATTTAAATGTAAGAAATTCTAAGGTGAAATGCCTTGAGCATAAATCTGGAGCGCAAATAGCACTTTCCTAAAAATATCCATATTAGTTATGAATATATGTGTTCATCAAGCTCCATTTTTGTCTTGCCACACATCCATCTCAAAATTCTCATTTCTGTCACATCCATCACTAAAGAAGAAAATAACAATAAATGTGCATAGATTGAACTTTTTTCTTCAAGTCAAACACAAATGACTCAATTGTCAATGAAACACGAACTCAGCCATGTATCATCTTTTACAGCAGTTTCTAACCAAAATGAGCAGGCTGGATCTCATCAACAAGCAAGTCCCACCTAAAAACTTTACGTGGTGAAAAGTTACAATGAATAAAGAATTATAGACTATGTAGTACTACTTCATTAGAGTGGATGGTTAAAAACTTGTAAAATAGTTGCAGGCAAACTCGGTATAAAAAAAAAAGTCCAGAAGCATTTGATTACATTGATATCAGAACAAAATCGTCTTCTCAACGACGACGTAGATATAGATCTGGACATTAATACCAACAAGTGTCAACTAAGAGCTACTAATCCCATCAGCCAATGTGTGCATCTGAGAAATGCATGTTCATAGTTTCTTTGCCAGGCACTTGCCAAGCCCCTGGCTGGCACTAGTCAACTCCCACGTAAGCTCTTTGTTTCACTGACTGACTTGTTAATACACCAACCAAAGAAACAAGTGCACAAATCAACCCTGTACAAATGTATTAATTCACATTAACTTTTAGTCTTTTACAAGCTCGAGATTTAGCTTTCTTAAATTTGGGGATCTTTGTGGTTTAAATGCTTAAAAGAGTTTTAAGGCCTAAACAGTTATGGTGTATTTAGGGTTTTAATAAATTTTCGGTTGCATTCAAATTTTAGAGCTAGGGGTTTAAAGGGTTCTATATTTAGGCTTTGAATTCTTTAGTTTTTTAAACTTCAAGTTTGGGGTTTCTTTTCCTTCTCCAAAAATTTTTGGTTTCGCATATGGGTTTTTCTATAGTTTATGACAAAGTGTAAGATAATATAATTTGAGGGTAGTTTTTCAAGTGAAATGAAAAACATATTAACAATGCATTAATGCACTTTCAGATATTTTTATAGAATTTTGCATCCATTAGGAGTCTATTAAATTACCGATTCCCTTCAGGGTACATACCTAAAAAAAGTTACTACCATTCCAAATACAGCCCCAAGACATTAAGTTAGTCAAAAATAGCTTGTTTCCTGGAAAAGAACATTGCACATATAAAAGAAGTTACCTGTTAAATTTCTACAAATCAAATAATTTCAAGTGATCCAAATAATAAGATTTTAAAAATAAATAAAAAAACGTGATACTTTATATTTCTCAGGCACTCAGCACATGACATGATTCGTATGCCAATATATGTGACTCAAAGTTGACAACATTAAATACATCTACAATCAAGGCCTGGTATATTTTTCCTTTTTTAACATACTTTTTGGTTCCCTAGCATGAAATTTGCACAACATGGTAAATCTAATTAACCAAAGGGTAACATAAAGTTCATATAAATTACCTGAGATAAAATTTTAGCGCACTCTGCCATAGTAGACAATTCTCTCCTCTGTGAGGCTGCATCAAATCGAGCCAACAATCTATTCTCCAATTCTACACAAATGATAAAAGGCAAAAAAGCTCAACAATATGTCAACTTACAATAAATATCATTAAAAAAAAAAACAAGGGACTTAAGGAGGCTACCCTTCCAAATCCTAAATGTTTGCACAGATGATTTTACAAGAATAGGGTCATCCACACCCTTGAAGCCTTCAAGCCTCACTCCACACCCTTGAAGCCTCACTCCACACTCCTTGTGTGACTTGCTAGGGCCAGAAACGAGCCCAACACTTCCTCTTCCTTTCTATAATTAAGCATAGCCAAATGCTATTAGAATCATGCGGATGGAGAAAGTGATATATATATATATATATATATAGTGATGATTTTTATGATTATGCCCTGCTGCATAAATGCATGGTAAAAGATGGTCAATTAACACGATGATGGAGATTATGACTAATTCAAATGACTCCCAGGCAATGTGAGAATCATAACAATTTTTTTGGTAAAACTTTTGAGATGCAAAAGATCCAAGAGCACTTCTACTGTGTTTAAGGTAGAATTCTGAATAACAGAGGGTACCACAATACCTATGTGTGCGTGCATGCAGGTACATGTACATTTGGTGGTATCTTTTAGTTTATATAATAACACTACTGTGTGTTCACTCTTTAAGGTTTTTGAGTAAATCACTGTTCAAAAAAAGAATTCTGTGCACCAATTAGCAATTGAACACAATTTCAGATAAAAGTGTCTTTAGTTAGACCTTCAGTATTTCAAGCTTACTATGCAGATCAAGGAACCAGTCTCTCCTTTAGTTACCTCTGTAATCTAATTACATAACCCAAAATCAAGGTTACAAACTTATGTCGTCATTTAGTAGCTGCTACAGAAAAGTTGACAAGCAATACATATCTGATTAGGCATATTTTTTATGTCAATCAACAAATGCAGAGTACACAAGTGTCACTCAGATTTTCATATTGAAATTCATAAAATTCATTTTTTATTTCCCCCCTATGCTATACAAAGCATATCTATAAGTTGTGTAAAATAACGACAAAGTGTGTACCATACGAGCATACTAGGTCTGACCTTTTTGGTTACAAAATTGATTTGATGCACTTCCTGATATGCTTAGCGGTAACTCCTTCAGAATGTCTCACATCCATTTTCTTGCTCACCCGGCTGAGGTGCTGAAACTTCCCAAGCATCTGTCAGACGCGCCTTTCAGATTTTCAAACACTTCCATACGAGTACCCTTCACTCTCCGAACATCAGAGTAATACCTCCTTACTGCCCCTTCTCTTCTCATGAAGTTGTGTTTGAATAACTGGAGCCACACACCTGAGGGAACTTTTGGGTTAAAAATCAGTGCTTAAACCATTGAATGATATGCAGCAAACTGAAAATTCTCAATCTTTTAAATCTTTCGGAAGATCAAATTTGAACTCGTGAAATAAGGTTTTATTCATCACAAAAATGTTGGAACTATGTAAAATGTCATTCCATTTCATTTGCCTCTAAACCTGACAATGGTTTAGCCATACTATTCAGCATTAAGTAAACTTTTTTCATTTGTGGGTGAGACGCATCTCCTAGAGCTTTCATATTGTCTCTCACTTTGTCACGTCTTCCCATCTGTGAGCAGAAGCATAGATATTGGCCAGAAGAGTATGGACACTGGAATCATTAGATCCAATTTCCACAAGCCTTTGAGCCACACGTTCACCCATATCAACATTACCATAGATTCTGCAGGCACTCAGCAAAGCACCATAAAGTGGAATTATAATCTCATTATTTTTGTCTGGTACATCTTCGATCAATCCCTCCGCTTCATCTAATAATCCAGCACGACCAAGGAGGTCAATTAGACACCCATAGTGTTCCAACTTTGGTTCAATTTGATACATCTCTCTCATTGAATTAAAGTACCAACGGCCTTCCTCTACCAGTCCCCCATGACTGCAAGCACTTAAAACACCAATAAATGTGATATCATGAGGTTTAAATCCAGCTTGTTTCATACCTGAGAACAGTTCCAGTGCTTTTTTGGTTTTGCCATTCATGGCAAGCGCACAATAATTGAAGTCCATGAGGCTGTGTCTTTCTCTTTCAACCCATTGAAAATCTCCAAGGATTTCTCTATGCACCCACATTTTGCATACATATCTACCAGAGCAGTACCAACAACCGCATCAACTGTGATTCTGTTTTCATCTATGTGACCGTGGATCCATTTCCCTTGTTCCAGAGCTCCCAACTGGGCACAGCCCGTTAGGAGAGCAACCACAGTGAATTTATCAGGCTTAACTCTTTTGATTTGCATCTCCCGAAACGAAGCTAGTGCCTCATCAACACGGTTGAGCTGCACATACCCGTTAATAATAGCCGTCCAAAGAATAATATCCTTATCTGGACTTCTCTCAAACAACTCCCTAGCTTCATCCAACTGACCACTGTTCACATACCCAGACACCATACTTGTCCAACAAATCACATTTTTCTCTGGCATCGCATCAAAAATTTGTCGGGCTATACTTAAACATCCACACTTGGAGTACATATCCAACAAGGCATTGCCAATTATAGTGGTAAATCCAAGCTCATGGCTAACATACCGGTGAATTTCTTTACCAAGTTCCAAAATTTTCAATTCTGTACAGGCCGAAAGAGTACTTACAACCGTAGCTTCTTCAGGCTTCAGATTACTTTCCCGTTTCATACGCCGAAAAACATCAACAGCATCCTCAAATCGGTTACATCTAACATATCCAGAGATCAAGACATTCCAAGAAACCACATCTCTCTCAGGCATTTCATCAAACAACTTCTTCAATTTCGCAACATAACCCAGTTCTGCATACATGTCCATGAGTGAGTTACAGACATAACAATCAAACTCAACCCCACTCTTTACAACAAACCCATGAACTTTTTCGCCTATTAAAACCTCCCGCAAGCATCCGATGGCCTTGAAAACAAAGGGGTAGGTGAAATTATCTGGCCACAAACCATGCATCATCAATTGATCAGACAAAAAAAGAGTTTTAGAAAGCTACCTTTCTTGGCATATGCTTTGATCATTACATTGTAAACAAACAAACTCGGGTCTTCAATGTAATCAAAGATCTTCTCGGCGTAGGATAAGCTTCCAAGAGATGGATGTGTACAGAAGACCATGAGCTTGCTGAGGGTGTCTTTGTTTTGGTGTACACCGATCCTGAAAACTTGGGTTTGGATTTGTTTGAGTTGTTTCATGGACTTGCTGTTTCGAAGGATGTCTATACATGCTTTCTTGGTGAGTCTTGTGAAGTATGAGTTAGTAGTAGTTGACAAGTGAAGTGGTTTTGATAGGAATTGGCAGGAAATAGACTTCAATAGCATAAAATTATGTTGAGAGATCATGTGACCTTGCTCTTGTTGTGCCTTGCCTGGAATGAGCTGAGAGGCCACGACTTCTACTTATCAGCTGCTTGATTAGGCCACCAGTCAGGACTCACCCTCAGGGTCAGTTTGGTGCAATGGACAAGGGAGGAATGGAAAGGAAAGGTGACGGAGGACAATTAAAAAATTATGTTCGACATAAATGATTGGAAAGAAAGAAAAGGATGATTTTGAAAGCATATTGCAATTTTTAAATAGTAATTATTTTATCCTTTCATTTTTTAAAAGAAAGAATATAAAAGATTTGATGTATTATTTCTAATGCTAAATTTAACCTTACATAAAATTAAGATTATACTTTATTTTAGTTTGCAAAACAATAATTACAGAAAAAAAATTAAAAACAAAACCCATACATACAAGTTCGGCGAACCCGAACAGGAACAGCGGGCGATGGAAACTGAAAGATATGGGTTTTGATTTTTGAACAATCTGAAATGATACACCGATATGGGTTTTGATATAGGTAATAAGTTTTGAACTTTTGATTCTTGCAGAGAGATAGATAAACTGAAATATATGGGTTTTGAACTTCTGATTCTTGTAGTTTGCAGTTACACAGAGAGGGGGGGCAAGTTCAGAGTTGAGAACGAGAATAGAGATGGAGGCGATTGGGGAGGCTGAAATGATTTGCCCTGAATAGGATTTAGTTTGCAAAACAAGAATTACAGACCTTGATTAGTTGATTTAGAAAAAAATTTAAAACAAAACCCATACATACACAAGTTAGCAGTTGCAGAGAGAGGGGGGGGGGGGGGGGAAGCTTGAGAGTTGAGAGACAGCGGCTGAAGCTTGCGAACGGCGAACCCGAACTGGAACAGCGGGCGATAGAAACTGAAAGATATGGGTTTTGATTTTTTGAACAATCTGAAATGATACGCCGATGTGGGTTTTGATATAGGTAATAGGTTTTGAACTTTTGATTCTTGCAGACAGATAGATAAACTGAAATATATGGGTTTTGAACTTCTGATTCTTGTAGATTTTGTAGTTTGCAGTTGCAGAGAGAGAGAGAGAGTGAGTGACTGAGGGCAAGTTCAGAGTTGAAAACGGGAATAGAGATAGATGGAGCCGATTGGGGAGGCTGAAATAATTTGCCCTAAATTTTTTTCATTTTCTTTTTCTGGTGGCCCATCATTCTTGGGCCTATAAATTTTGAGGCCCATAAATAATTGTTTCTGCATTATATTTGTGAGAAGTTTATATAATTTATTACTGAAATATAAATTTTGAGGCCCATAAATAATTGTTTCTGCATTATATTTGTGAGAAGTTTATACAATTTATTACTGAAATAATGTTTCTGCATTCTATTTGTTAGAAGTTTATATAATTTGTCATTGAAATAATTGGTTCATATTTTTGATACATTTGTCACGTAAATATCATGTTGTCCTCTAGTTTATCTTTTATTGGTAACTTTTAATTTAACTCATTTGTATTAAAATAATAACATTTCTTTTGTCTATCTAGTATATATTTTTTTTTGTCTATCTAACATATAAGTTAAAGGTATAATATAAATTCAAAAGAACAATAATGTTTTTATTAAATTATTATTTATTTTTATATTACATGGTTAAATCTATAAATTTATCTTTTAAAAAATAAAGGGGTATAATAGTAAATTTATTAAAACAGTTTCATTTCCTATCTCTTCCTTCGTTAATCAACCAAATAGGGGTTAAAAGGGTTAAGTGCATTAAACCCCCCTCAATTGTGAGCTAATTGCAAGAAATCCTTCCGAACTAAAAAATACTCCCTAAACTATAACAATGTTGCATTTAACCCGAAGGTGTTAAACAACAGTTGACTAAAAACTAAAATTACCGTTTTACCCATTATACATATCCAACTTTAGTTGCTGATGTGGCCTTTGTAATCTCCATATCCAATAAAAATTTGACAAGTCATCCTATCATTAATAATTTTACTGTGGACAAAAAATTGAGAAATGGTAAAATACATTTAATCACCGGACTTTAAAATTGACCCACGTGAAAAGCTGAAGTGGCCCGGATGCACAACAGTGTTTCTCTTCCTTCTTGGTTCATTCGCTCTCTTCCATCTCTGCACATGGCAGCGGTGTGGGGGAGCTAACATTCGGTGCAAGCTTTTTGGGATATCTGGGTCTCCAACATATATAAATCTCCTCTTTACGAACCTCTCCAAATCTCCCAAACTACACTGCGGATCGTTGCCGGAATCTATAGAGGCCATGGTCGCCAGAGTCCATGAAGCCCTTGCCGCCGACAAAGCAGCCCTCCTCCTCCTCAGCTCCACCATTCGCGGCCGCACCTTCTAGTGGAACAGATCCGATCCAGACCCATGTTCATGGTCAAGCGGCTACTGCAAAAGCTTGTGAAGCTTTGTCCTAATAATCCTGCAACTTATATACTGCTATCAAATGTGTTGGCAACTTGGGGTTAGCCGCAAGACCCAATCATAAAAGTTACAAATTCAGTCACAAAAGCCCCAAAAATCTGTTGTGGCTGATCACCAAACCAACCCAATCGCAACTGCCCAAAAAATACGCGTTATTCTTTCAATCAATTCCCTTCCAAACACTGACCTTTACAATAAATAATTTTTGTTGAATGATTTTTCACCTTTTCGTCATTCTCGTCATTGCCGGAGTTGGAGGTTAAAGAGAAAAAAAGAAAAAAAAAAGGGAGGTGGATTGGAGAGAGATAGCGGTGGTAGTGGGTTTAGACGGTGGATGTGGTTGTTAGGGAAGAAGAATCTTTGTGAGGGCGAGAGAGCGATGGCAGTGGCGACAGCGGCAAGCGGTGATGGTGGCAACCATGGACTGACGGTCTAGGTGATGGTCATCGATGGACAGCAAAGGTGGTTGGAGAGAGAGGGTGGACACGCGTTTGTGTATATATATACACTAGTAAAAGGCAAATGCAATGCGATGCACGTTATGAATGTTACTTAACTTATGAAATTTTTGTTTTTATATATTTTTTAATTATTTTATTTTATTTATATATATTCTTATCTAATTAAATTTTTTTTTAATTAAAAAACTTATAATAAATAAGTAAATACATAGGTTATATATAATAGAGTTTTATTTTAAAATTAATTAATAAATTTTTTTATATTAAAAAATAAATACTAAAATGCTAAAAAATTTACACTTTTATACTTTATTTATATGTATTATTATATTATTATATATATATTTTTAAAATATATCATTGTCTAATGTAATAGAGTTTTATAGAAATTATTTTATTTTCTCTAAATATATCCATATATAGCTTGTTTTTATTTTCTTTTATTAAAAAACTCATACTAAAAGGTAATTTGAGGTAGAGTTTTAGAAAATTTATTTTATTTTTATATCTATTATTAAATATTTTTTATATTAATAATTCTTCTCTAGTTATTATATTTTCTTTTATTAAAAAACTCATAATAAATACATAAATAGGTAATTTGTATTAGAGTTTTATTAAACTCTTTTAAAAAAATATTTTATTTTCTTTAAATATATTGTTGTCTAATTTGATTTCCTTCATTAAAAAACTCATAATAAATAGATAAAAACATGTTATACGTGATAGAGTTTTAAATAAAATAAAATGGATAATTTGTCGTACAGTTTTAAAGAAATTATTTATTTTCTGAAAATCTATATATAATAAATAAATAAATAAGTAATTTGTGTTAAAGTTTAATAGAAACTCTTTAAAAAACTCTTTTTATATCAATTAATAAATATTTTTTATATTAATAATTCTTGTCTAATTAGATTTCCTTTTATTAAAAAACTCATAATAAATAGATAAATAAGTAATTTGTGTTAGAGTTTTATAAAAACTCTTCTAAAACCTCTTTTTATATCAATTAATAAATAATTTTTTATCTTAATAATGCTTGTCTAATTAGATTTTGTTTATTAGAAGCTCATAATAAATAGATAAATAGGTAATTTGTGTTATAATTTTATAGATACTCTTTAAATATATCTTTGTCTAATGTAATAGAGTTTTATTGAAAATAAAATATTTTTTACATTAATAATTCTAATCCAAATAGATTTTCTGTTATTAAAAAACTAGTAATAAATAAATAAATAGGTAATTTGTTTTAGAGTTTAATAGAAACTCTTTTAAAAACACTTTTTATATCAATTAATAAATATTTTTTACATTAATAATTCTTAATGAATATTTTTTATATTAATAATTTTTATCTAATTAAATTTCCTTTTATTAAAAAACTCATAATAAATGGATAAATAGGTAATTTGTGTTAGAGTTTTATAGAAACACTTTTAAAACCACTTTTAAGACCAATTAATAAATAATTTTTTATATTAATAATATTTGTCTAATTAGATTTTCTTTTATTTAAAAACTCTTAATAAATATATAAATAGGTAATTTTTGATAGAATTTTATAGAAACTCTTTAAATATTATATCTTTGTTTAGTGTGATAGAGTTTTATTGAAAATAAAATATGTCATTTGTGATAGAGTTTTATATAAATAATTTTATTTTCTTTAATATATCCTTGTCTAATTAGATTTAATTTTATTAAGAAACTCATAATAAAAGTTAATTTGTGGTAAAGTTTTAGAAAAATTATTTTGTAATATATCAATTCATAAATATTTTTTATATTAATATTTTTTGTCTAAATAGATTTTATTTTATTCAAAAATTCATAATAATAAATAGATAAATATGTTAATTTAAATTTTATTAAATAGATTTTAGAGTTTGATAGACTTCTTTTTTTTTATTTTCTAAAAAAATTCTTTGCATATCAATTAATAAATATTTATACATATATAAATAGATACTTAAATACTGAAACTCTTTGCACATTTAATAATAGTATAGATAAAAACTTTTTTTATATCAATTAATAAATATTTTTTTATATAAATAAATAAATACTTAAACACCTTGACAGAGTTTTTGTATTTTACTGTGAAAGTTAGATTTTCTATTATTAAAAAATTCATAATAATATATAGGTTAGTTTGAATTTTATTAAGTAGATATTAGAGTTTTATAGAGTTTTATATATATATATATATATATATATATATATATATATATATATATATAAACTCTTTTCATATTAATTAATAAATACTTTTTTATATAAATAAATAAATACTGAAATACGGAAACTCTTTCCACATTTAATAAATATTTTTAAAATAAATAAATAAATACTGAAACTTTAGATTTACTTTTATTAAAAAAATCATAATAATAAATAGGTTAATTTTATTTTTATTAGGTAGATTTTAGAGTTTTATAGAGTTTTTTTTTCTTTTGTTTATTTATTTATTTTTATATAAAAACTCTTTTCATATCAATTAACAAATATTTTATATATAAATAAATAACTACTGAAATACTGAAACTTTTTGCACATTTAATATTTTATTTTCTTTAAATATATCCTTGTCTAATTACATTTAATTTTATTAAGAAACTCATAATAAAAGTTAATTTGTGGTATTTTAGAAAAATTATTTTATTTTATATATCAATTAATAAATATTTTTTATATTAATAATTATTGTCTAATTAGATTTTCTTTTATTAAAAAAATTCGTAATAATAAAAAGAGAAATAGGTTAATTTAAATTTTATTAGATAGATTTTGGAGTTTGATAAAGTTTTTTTTATTTTTAGAAAAACACTTTTCATATCAATTAATAAATATATTTTAATATTAATAGATGCTTAAATACTGAAACTCTTTGAACATTCAATAGTAGTATAGAGAAAAACTCTTTTTATATGAATTAATATATATATTTTTATATAAATAAATAAACACTGAAACACTTTAGTAAAGTTTCTGTATTTTACTCTAAAAATTAGATTTTCTTTTATTAAAAAATTGCAATATGTAATGCGTGTTAGAGCGTTATAGAAAATATTTTTAAAATTATTTTTATAAGAACTAATAAATATTTTTATATTTTAATAATTCCTGTGTAATTAGATTAACTTTTATTAAAAAACTCATAATAAAAGGTAATTGTGGTAGAGTTTTAGAAAAATTATTTTATTTTTTATATCAATTAAAAAATATTTTTTATATTAATAATTCTTGTCTTGTTAGATTTTCTTTTATTAAAATACTTATAATAAATAAATAAATAGGGAATTTGTGTTAGAGTTTAATATAAACTCTTTTTATATTAATTAATAAATATTTTTTATTTTAATAATTATTGACTAATTAGGTTTCCATTTATAAAAAACTCATAATAAATAGATAAATAGGTAATTTGTGTTAGAGTTTTATAGAAATTCTTTAAATATATCTTTGTTGATAGAGTTTTATTGAAAATAAAATAGGTAATTTGTGAAAGAGTTTTATATAAATTATTTTATTTTCTTTAAATATATCCTTGTCTAATTAGATTTAATTTTATTAAGAAACTCATAATAAAAGCTAATTTGTGGTAGAGTTTTATAAAAATTATTTTATTTTATATATCAATTAATAAATATTTTTTATATTAATAACTTTTGTCTAATTAGATTTTTTTATTAAAAAATTCACAATAATAAATAGATAAATAGGTTAATTTAAATTTTATTATGTAGATTTTATATCAATTAATAAATAAATACTGAAACTCTTTGCACAAAGGCCGAGAAAGTAGTATTACACTTGATCTTAGCTAAAAGACCAAAAAAGCTTAGCCGAAAGGCCGACCCAAAAAAATTTAGTACTACACTTGATCTTGGCTAAAAAGCCGAGAATGTGTGACTATTATTTCTTTAACTTTATAGTTTTATAAGAGGCTTTCATGTAATCTTTTTTACTTAAAACCAATGTGGGACTTTGTAATTTGAATTAAACTTTTTTATATATTTTGTTAATTTGAATTAATTTTAATTTTATTAGGTAATTTAAATACTGAAATACTATTTTATATATCGGGGGATATAATAATTAATGAGAGCTCTTTATTGTGAATTAAACTCTTTTTATATTTTGTTAATTTGAATCAATATGAATTTTATTAGGAAATTTTGAGTTTTATAGAATTTATATTAATTAATAAACAAATACTGAAACTGTTTGCACAAAGGCCGAGAAAATAGTACTACACTGATCTTAGCCAAAAGACCAAGAAATGTTAGCTAAAAGGCCGACCTAAAAAAATTTAGTACTACACTTGATCTTAGTCAAAAGACGAGAAGGTGTGATTATTATTTCTTTAGCTCTATAGTTTTATAAGAGGCTTTCATGTAATTTTTTTTACTTAAAACCAATGTAGGACTTTGTAATTTTAATTAAACTCTTTTTATATTTTGTTAATTTGAATTAATTTTAATTTTATTAGGTAATTTTAAGTTGTTTAGAATTTATATCAATTAATAAATAAATACTGAAATACTGAAACACTGAAACACTTTGCACATTTAATAATAGTATAGATATATATTCGTATATATAATATTCATTTAATAACTATAAGGTTATTTTTGTCTTTCTGAATATTTGCCAAGTCACATGATACACGTGCCTTTCTTTCCGTTATATTTCAAACGGCTAACTAATATTTTGCAACAAACTGAATAGTTCAGGTGGTTAAGTATCTTTTTAATAGTTCAAGAGGGGTTTTTTGAGAAAGAGAAAATTGTTTGAGGAGGTTTAATGCACTTAACCCGGGTTAAAATTATTATTCCATTCCTTTCCTTTTCATTTCCTTCATAACTAATGTTATCCTTTCTTTTCTTTCTCATCGTACTAAGCATAGCCTTAGGGCAGCCCGTATAGCATTAGCAATACCGGCTTAGTAATGTATACGTGGCTTGTTACCAATTTGTGCTGACATCGTTAGTAATAATGTGTTGCTACCATTTTTTTTTTTTTATAGCATGACTAATCACTATATAATTTTTTTTAAGAATTTTAAAATATATTTATTTTTTTGTGTGTTTGTGTTTTTTTCAACAGCTATTTTTTTAATCACTTGATTTTTTTTTTTTAATATTTGAATGGAATAGTATTCGAGTAAAATGTAATTTTTTATATTATTTGTGATGAATAAAATATTAATTTTAATTTTTTTGTGTCTCATATATTTGTTTCCTTCTTTTTTTTTTATCCTTTTCTCATATATTTGTTGACACATTTTAAAGAAAATAAATTCAAAAGGCAAACAAATAAAAATCATACATATTTTTTAAAAAATAATAATCGAAAAATAGAATTATCAAAATTATAAATATTTTTTTTTGCATTTTGTAGCCCATAAAATTTATTATTAATTTTTTTTCAAATATTATTATTTATTTTTGTTAATTGACATACCCATTGCAAGTTAAAAAAAGAAGAAGATACAAGAAACATAGCCTTTCTAAAATTAAAAATACAGCAGTTGTAAAGAAAGAAACAATTGTTGACAATTAATTGCATGTGGGACCGTTTATGACTAGCAACAAATATATTACCTGCTGTGATTGGTATTGTCCACCTTCTTGGCATCCACCATTTGATCAATTTTGGGCAGAGGGAAGCTATCTTTTGGGCAAGTTTTGTTAAGGTTGGTATAATCTACGCATACCCTCCATTTCCCATTCTTCTTTTGAACGACTACTACATTTGAGAGCCATTGTGGGTACTGCACCTCTCGAATGAATCCTGCTTGTAATAGAGTTCTTTCCATTGTCGAATTTTCCATACATAAAACTTGCCTTGTACAGAACTTCCTATCTCAGAATTTTCCTTCTACAGTAAATCCTTCAACTGGTAGGACTTGTGCATTCTTGAATAGCTGGGCTGAACATATTTTGATCCGGCTTAGCTTGAGTAATAGGCCGGATGTTAAATATTAACAAGCTGGGCTGATGACTTCTTGATTCGGCCTTGATGGAGGTTGGAGGACAAATAACAATGGTCTTGGGCTGTAAATACCCTCAATTTGGGCTTGAGCATGATGGGCCTTATATGTCCTTGGAATGTAGATATGGGTAGTGGTGACATGTGCGCTTTTTATTGGAGGGAGTTTTTTTCCCTCCACACTTTGCCCCAAATTTCATTTTTAATTGAGCGACGGCTCCTATTAAAGAGGGAATTGAAACCGGTTTTTTACTTTGCTTCAGAAATGGTTCGAGGTCTTTCATTATTACTCCGTCATACAAGATTTTGCAAGAGTTACATTTGCCCTTGCTGCACTTCTGCGTTCTTCATTCCATCGCTTTGTCAGGTTAGTTTCGCATCTTTCTCTCCAATCTTTCATTATGAGTACTTCATCTACTCCTGAACGTATAGACCTTGGGGATTCTGAATCCACACCTTCATCTTCCCCCGTTCGCATTAGGGCTCCCCCTCCTAGGGTTTTTACAGATCGCCTTTTGTTGAATCCATTAGGTACTTCCCCTCTTCAAACCGAGACATCCACCTCAGGCTCTGATTATGTTCTTACTCATGAAGAGAAGAAAGCAATCATCTCTATTCGTCGCATCAAGTTCTTTATTGCTTCGGTAATGGAATAATTTGATATTCCTGAGGGAGTAGAAATTGCAGAATATCCCGAGGGTGCTGATTTTACCTCCGGCGAGGGAATTGAGGAGGATGAGTTGCTTCTTTCGGTAGGGCATCTTAACGCCCTCCGATTCCTTCTTCATCCCTTCTATCATTTAGTTTTCAATAAACTGGGTCTTGCCCCCCTTCAGGTAAATCCTAATTTCTTTCGCATCCTTTCGGCACTGTTGGTGCGCCGAAAATTAGAGCCTCTGGATTTGACCCTTGCCGACCTTCTGCTTACTTACAATATATCTAAGCATGAGACCGAGCCTGGTCGCTTCTTTTTTACCTCTCCCCTTCATCAGAGGATATGCACGAACCTTCCTTCATCCGAAAAGAAGTGGAAAGAAAGGATGGTTATAGTTAAAGGAAAATGGTTCGTGCCCCAATCAATTACGCTCCCCATCCCGCGCAAGTTTGGGAAATTAGGTATAGAACACTTAACCTCCCTTCATACCAAGTGTTTTGGCTGTTTTCCTTGCCAAGTCTTAATGTTTCGCCGTACTTATGAGTTTGTTGGTGTTTTTTCAGCTACATTCCCATCCTCCGCAACAAGGAACAGACTTTCTTTTCTTGAGGAACGAGTCTGGAGTGACCCCTCGCCTATCGAGGACCTGCTAACTTCTTCAAACCTCAAGGATATTGCCTCCAGTGCTGTTGCTGCAGACCTCATGGATCTGTCTCTACCATCCTTTGACAGTTTCCCCATGACTGAGGAGGAGATACGGAGGGCTGAGGCTTTAAAAAAGAAAGCCGAAGATGCCCAACCCTTGGTTGTTATTAGATCAACTGAGGATGAGGTGGAGGTTGAGGAACCACCAATGAAGAAATCTCGCCTCAACCCCTCATCCTCTGGCAAGGGCAAAGTCCCTTCTAAGAGCAGAGGGAAAAAGGCTGGAGAGGCCGAACCTGAAGATGAAGTCAGGGCCTTTGTTCTGGCTGAGACTGGGGCTCCTTGGACTCCTTTCTTCACCAGGGCTGACAGGTCAGTCCTGCACTCAGGGGATTCTGTGATTACAGACCCTTCAGCTGCACTGGCGGTGGCTCGAGGAATGTGGCTCCCAAAGGACGAGGAAGCCATCAGCCAAATGGGGTTGGAACAACTACTCCCCTCTGCCCGGTCCGGGCCATAGAGGTTCGCATTGTTCCTTCAGAATTATGTTACTCTTGCTTGCTTATGTTTCTACTTATGCTTATATTTGCTCCCCTGTTAAACAGAGTCTATACCACACCATGGTCCTCTGTGCTATTGTTGAAGCTCAATCCCTCTCTATCAAGAAGCTGGAAAAGGATCTTGACAATGCAGAGAAGAGAGCCACTACTGCCTCTACCAATCTGAAGATAGCTTCTGAAGTCAAGGATGCGTATAAGAGGCAGTTGTCAGCCTCTGAGGCTAAGGTGGCTTCTCTTCAGGCTGAAGTTCAACGCCTGACCGAGGCTCTTACTACTTGCTTCAAGGCGGGGAAGTAAATGCAGGGGCGCTACTCCTGTCTGGCACACCTGGCTAGTGCTAAAGCGTTCCGGTCTGGCTATAATCAAGGCTTAGGCCCTAAGACGATGGATCCGGACGCTTTTGACAAGCAGGTGGGGGTGCACTTCCCATATGATGAAGGGCCAGAAGCTTTGGAAGCTGAAATCCGCTTTGCCGAGATGGTGAAGGCGCACCTGAAGGGTACTCCTAGCTCTTCTGCTCCTGCGGCTTCAATCCCTCCTACCCCAAGTCCTACTGTAGTGGATGCTTTTGAATCTACTCCATTCGATCCGAAGAGGAAGTAGAATCATGTATTTTGTTTTTATGGACAGCCTGTTTGGGATAATGAATATAATTTTTTGTTTCAGGCTTACCTGACTTTTTTTTGTTGTATGCTTTTGATACTGTTCATATTTCTCTGACTGGTAATGTGTTTAAACAATAAACATTGTCTTTATGCTTCGGATTTATGCTATCCGCGAAAAAGCAAGGATGGTGGGAAGAAGGAGATCCTTTTAACAGTTTAGTTGATATCTCAGGATGATTCATATGGACAATGATTTAACTGTTAAATGAACCCACCTTGCCTTTTACTTGCCTGCAGTAGACGTATACATACTCTTTCCTTCTCGTGTGTTCTTGATGTGGGGTGGATCATGATGAACTTATGATATATCTACATCTACAGGGTATTAAACACTTGGAGTCCGGAGGAAAGAGTTCTGATCCGGGCACCAGAGGTCTGAAGCGAATTATTCCTCGGCACTGAGTGTGGAGGAATATTGCTGAATAGGACACTTAGGGTCCAAATCTGTCTCGGACGTTTAGGATTCGAGGCGAATTGTCCCTCGGCACTGAGTCGTGGAGGACTAGTGCTGAATAGGACACTTAGGGTCCGAAGCTGTCTCAGACACTTAGGATCCAAGGCGAATTATACACTCCCTGGCGTGGAGCCGGAGGGGAGGTTTTGCCGAGCCGGACACTTAGGGTCCGAGGCGAGATTTTTGCCGAGCCGAACACTTAGGGTCCGAGGCGAGATTTTTGCCGAGCCAGACACCTAGGGTCCGAGGCGAGATTTTTGCCGAGCCAGACACCTAGGGTCTGAGGCGAATGAACTATTCCCCGGCGCTGAGCCTGAGGGGAGGTTTTGCCGAGCCGGACACTCAAGGTCAGAGGCGAATGAACTACTCCCCGGCGCTGAGCCTGAGGGGAGGTTTTATCGAGTCGGACAGTCAAGGTCCGAGGCGAATGAACTACTCCTCGGCGCTGAGCCTGAGGGGAGGTTAAATGAATTACTCCCCGGCGCTGAGCCTGAAGGGAGGTTTTGCCGAACCGGACACTTAGGGTTCGAGGCGAATGAACTACTCCCCGGCGCTGAGCCTGAGGAGAGGTTAAATGAAATTACTCCCCGGCGCTAAGCCTGAGGGGAGGTTTTGCCGAACCGGACACTCAAGGTCCGAGGCGAATGAACTACTCCCCGGCGCTGAGCCTGAGGGGAAGTTTGTTTTATATTTTTCCTCAAACCACTTATCATGAGGCCGAGAATTCAAAAATGATAAGAGGCCAAGAAAGCGAGTAACAGTGGCTGTGAAGTTTTCTATTTGTTGACTTTGGAGACCTGCCTCCTCCACTGATACTCCGTTCTTGGCAACCAAATGTTGTGGACCACGCATATATGAACCGTATTTCTTTTCTATTTCTATCCGATGTGGGACATAGACTAAATTTTGTCAAAACGGTCGGTGTAAGGAATGCCTCTGGTATTGAGCTTGACAGCCTTAAATACCAGTGGGCCCTCCTTACACCGTAATTAACTATTTGAATATTTCCATATATAACAGAATGTAGCACATACTTTTTTGTCGATGTGGGACAGAAAGTTTTAAGCACAGGCCATAACTCATGTTTTGTTTTTTTTTTTTTTTTTTGAAAAAATCATCGTGACGAATGCCATGCATGCATAAAAATCGCATAATCATAGAGTAGTATGGCCCCCCATTTTTATAAAAAGAAACAAAAATAGAGGAAAGTTGTACTGAATATAGAAGCAAAATAAAAAAAAGTTTGGCTGACTGTGGACATACGCAGCTTTATTTGTGAAGAAGTTGTAGCAAAATTGACAAACTTAACTAATGGAAATACCTTTTCAGGTGTATTGCGTTCCAAGGACGCGCAATGGGACGTCCGCCAGCTTCGGCCAAACGATATGCTCCTTTCCCCACTACTTCGGTAACCCTGTAGGGTCCGGTCCAATTAGGTTCCAGTTTCTTTACATGAGCTGTCTCCTGCTTCAAAACCCAATCGCCTACCACAAAGCTCCTGAATCTGACGCGTTTGTTATAACTGTTACACACCTGCTGTTGGTATGCCGCGAGACGAATTGCTGCTGCATCTCTCCTTTCGTCCACAAGATCAAGGCTACGTTCGAGTTGTTGCTCATTGTTCCCCTCCAGTACCAAGGATGTCCGAAGGGTTGGGATTATGGACTCGGTAGGAATGACAGCTTCGGATCCATATGCCATAGCAAATGGGCTTTCTCCCGTGGGTCGTCTTGGAGTGGTTCGATAGGCCCAGACCACTTGAGGGAGATTCTCGTACCACTTTGTCTTCAATTTCTCCAATTTTTTCTTTAAACACCCGAATATCGTGCGATTAGTTATTTCAGCTTGCCCATTGCCTTGTGGATGACTAACTGCAGCCAATTTTTGCAGGATTCCATGTTCGCTAAAGAATTTCCTTGTACTTCTGTTATCGAGGTTCTTACCATTGTCCATTACGATGACTTTTGGTACCCCAAACCGGCAAATAATGTTGCTCCAAATGAAATGCTTTACTTCTTCGTGGGTGACGCTAGAGAAGGCTTCAACTTCCACCCACTTGGTGAAGTAATCCGTAGCCAGAAGCACATGCTCCTTTTTTTCCATGGTTTTGGGTAATGGTCCTACTATATCAATCCCCCATTGGGCGAACGGCCATGGATTAGCCATGGCGTGCAAACCTTCAGCAGGTTGGTGCTTTATTGGATCATGGCGCTGACACTTGTCACATCTTCTTGAGTATTCCTCGGCATTCCGAGCCAAGTATGGCCAAAAATAACCTTGGGTTAGAATTTTGTGTGCAAGGGATCTTCCTCCGGAGTGGTTTCCACAATCTCCTTCATGAACTTGTTTTAGAATTGTGAGAACCTCAGTAGGGGTTAAACACTTGAGATAAGGACCGGAGAATGACCTTCGGTACAACTGGTTATTGATGATTGCGTACTTAGCCGCGGTAAGCCTAAGCTTCCTTGCCTTAGCTTTCTGATTCGGGAGAACTCCTTCCTTGAGGTAGGCCTCGATTGGATCAATCCAGCAGGGCTCGCGTGGTACTTCCGGGATCACCATCACCTCTTGCCGGGGATTAATGCTGGGTTCTTCGAGAACATCGATTGGAACAAGCCGAATCAACTCTTCATCTGAAGATGATGCGGCTGCGGCCAATCGATCTGCTTCGGCATTTTCATCTCGTGGTACCTGATGGAACTCGATTTGATCGAACTCCCGGATAGCACTCTCTACAGCATCTTTGTATGACTTCATACGTTCCTCCTTGGGAGAATATTGCCCTGTCACTTGATTGATCACAAGCTGTGAGTCACTCAAAACTTTTAAACACCGTACCTATAGCTGTTTAGCTAGCCGAAGTCCGGCAAGCAACGCCTCATACTCGGCCTCGTTATTAGTAGATGGGAAATCTAGCAAAATTGACTGTTGCAGCTTGGTACCCTCGGGTGTTATGTGTCAATCCCGGCCCCTGCCCTTTTCCGGTTGGAAGAGCCATCAACCCGTAACTCCCAGTATGGCTCTTGAAGTGTCGGTTCCTCAGGTTGATCTTCGTACTCTAGTAGGAAATCCGCTACTGACTGCCCCTTGTGAGATACCTTCGGTGCATAGGTGATGTCAAAAGAGCTAAGTTCAATAGCCCATTTTGTAATTCGACCAGACAGGTCTACTTTAGCTAGGATAGCTCGTATAGGGTGATTTGTAAGTACCACTATGCTGTGAGACTCGAAGTAATGTCGAAGTTTCCTTTTAGCATAAATTAACGCCAGGATTACCTTTTTCGTCTTGCTGTACCGTGTCTCGGCATCCGTCATCGTTTTGCTTGTGTAAAAGATTGGGTGCTGAAACTTGCCTCCTTCTTTGATCAACACTGCGCTCGTTGCTACAGCTGATACTGCTAAGTATAGGATGAGAGTGTCTCCGGGCGTTGGAGCAGATAGGATCGGGGGTTTCGTCATGTAGCTTTTCAATTGATTGAGAGCTTCCTGCTGCTGAGGTCCCCACATATCTTTGCTTTTGGATCGAATAGCATCAAAGAAAGGTTTATACTTATCAGATAATCGGGATATGAACCGGCTGAGAGCCGCAATTCGGCCGGTTAGAACTTGCACTTCCCTGCGGGTTTTTGGCTCCTGGTTCTGTATGAGTGCCTTTGCCTGAGCTGGGCTTACTTCTATTCCTCTTTTATTTACGACGTGCCCGAGGAACTATCCTGATGAGACGGCGAAGGAGCACTTGGTGGGGTTCAGCTTCATATTATACCTCTTGAGAGTATCAAAGACCTCCTGGAGGTGCTTCGGGTGGTCCTCTTTCCATATACTCTTGACCACCATATCATCGATATAGGCTTCAACTGTGTTCCCCAGTAGATTGTTGAAAATTTTATTGACAAGTCGCTGGTAGGTGGCTCCGGCATTCTTTAGGCCGAAGGGCATCACTCTGTAGCAGTAAGTGCCCGTCTCTGTAATGAAAGCGGTTTTCTCCTCATCTTCAGGATTCATGGGAATCTGATTGTAGCCGGAGTATGCATCGAGGAATGTGAGCCTCTCATAACCCGTCGTAGCATCCACCATTTGATCAATTTTGGGCAGAAGGAAGCTATCTTTTGGGCAAGCTTTGTTAAGGTTGGTATAATCTACGCATACCCTCCATTTCCCATTCTTCTTTTGAACGACTACTACATTTGAGAGCCATTGTGGGTACTGCACCTCTCGAATGAATCCTGCTTGTAATAGTTTATTTACTTCCTCGGCTATTATGCGATTCCGTTCAGGTGCGAACCGTCGGTGCCTCTGCTTGACCGGCCTGAATTCTGGGTTAACCCTCAAACTATGGCATGAGACCATAGGATCGATCCCCACCATGTCCGAGTGATCCCAGGCAAAGACATTTGAATTGCACCGAATGACCCAGATCACTGCTTCCTTTTCTTCGGCTGTGCAAGATGAGCCAATGTAGGTGACCTTCTGAGGGTCGCCGAGGACTACCTCTATAGCTTCGAGGGACTCCTCGGTAGGTGCTTCAGCCTCGGCTTCTTCCTCTGCCTTGAGATACTTGGGCAGAGGATATTGTAACTGCTATTTGATTGCGCCTTTGGGATTCGCCTCTAACTGAGGTGATTTCGACGCCTTTTTTGCTTCATGTAACGTTAGCATGTAACATTCTTTTGCAGCCACCTGGTCTCCCCAGAGGTCGATGACTTCCCTGCCATCTGGGGATAAACACCTCATTACTTGATAAAGGGTAAAGGGGACTCCGTTCATTCGATGGATCCAACCTCTCCCCATAATGAGGTTATAAGACGGATGAATCTCCGTCACGACAAAGTTCTCCTTCAGAGTCCTCTAGCTGCAGTAACGGATAGATCGATCACTCCAAGCGGATATACCTTAGTACCATCAAATCCCATTAGGGGGCTGGAAGTTGGCCTGATGGACGATGGTGAAACCCCCAACTTATCAAAAGTTGTTTTTGTAATGATGTTGGCGCTACTTCCCGAATCTATCAGCACTCTCCTGATCATATAATTCGCTACCAGGAGGCTGATGACCAAGGGGTCCTCATGCGGGCGCTGGACTCTAGAAAGGTCATTGTTACCGAATCCAATGTTGATGCTGCCTGGTGCAACTGTGTTCACCGAAGATAATCTTCGTAACTTATGAGCCTCTCTCAGCCTGGATCTGTACAACTCTTCAGACTCTTCATCATCCTCTGACCTTCCATGTATAGCATGGATAACCTTTACCTGACCGCCCTCTACCCGTCGAGGGTTAACCTCCCTAGGTTTTACGTGCTCCTTCGTGGCGAGATACTCCACCAACTCTTCTCTCGCTATCATGCTTTCTACCTGTCGCTGAAGTGACCTGCAGTCATTGGTGGTATGCCCATAGTCTCTATGGTAGGCACAATGTTTGCTTTTGTCCCTCTGCTCTAAGGGTTGTTTCATGGGCTGAGGAGTTGCGAATCTCGTCTTATTCTCTTGGAATAGGCGCGCCAAGGTAGTACGGAGAGGGGTAAGCCTGTCCTCTGTCCTTCGCCTCTTCTCAGACGCTTGGGTGACTTGTGTGGCGGTATGAGGAACGTTCTGCATCCTTGTGCTCGCAGCTTTCTCTCGAGACTTGTTTTCCACTGTGACGAGGGTAGCGTGCTGTGCACGGTGGGCTACGTTTTCCTCCAACCGAATGTAGATTTGTGCACTAGCGTTCAAAGTCTGCATATCCGGGGAGGAATATTTGACCAAGGATGTGTGAAACTTGGTTCCCTGGATCATTGCCAACTTAAATGTTTCGATTGCCGTGGCAGGGTGGCAATTTGCTATCTCCGAGGCCTCCATGTTAAACCTGGATAAAAAATCTTACAGAGTTTCTCCCTTCCTTTGCCTTATGGTGAAAAGGGTGGCGATACTTTTCTTCTGCTTCTTATTTCCGCAATACTGGGCTAAGAACATAGTGCACAAGGTCTCATAATCAGGGATAGACTTGTGTGGCCTATTCCTGAACCATTCTAACGCTGCTCCGGTTAAACTGGTAGGAAAAACCTTACACATCCACGGATCGTTATGATCGTCCAGTGCCATCTTTTGCGCATAATGATCGAGATACCGAGAGGGGTCTCCTGCCCCATCGAACTGGGTGAAGGATGGCATAGTGAACTTCTTTGGTCTCTCCACAAGGTACACCTCGTCAGTAAAGGGGGTCTTGATCAAGGAGTTTTTGTGCTCTCTAGCCATCTCGGCTGGTGTCTGAACACTTAAGAGCTTCTTTTCGTTGAAGGCATCTTGTACGCGTGCGCCATCTGGAACGCCATTGGACCATACCGTAAGCCTATGGCTAGACTCGGCCTGTTCGTCCTGCGTGCGACGCGGGAGATTATCCGAAGCAACCGCCTCGGACCTCGTCCCTTGCTTTTGCTGAACCTCATTAGGTCGAGCCCCGTTGAGTGGTGTCTCGTTGGCTGGAGGCTCGTGAACTGGAGGTAAATTCTGGGTGGGGGGTGGTGCTGCAGCATCGCCTGGTGGTGGTTGTGGCGTTAGCTTGGCCATGGCCGTGTGCAGCGTATGAGTTTGTTGCTGAAGCGCAACTATCTGGGCGACACTCGTTTCGTTTGCTTGCCAGAGTGTCTCAAATTGGTGCAAGAACTCCTCTCGTATCTTTTGCATCAATTCTATCTGTTGATTCGTTGCTGACTCTCCGTTTGACATTCCAGATACGACTAAGGATTTGATTTGAAGAACAAGTGGGAGTATATTTTTATACGTTCTCACAGACGGCGCCAAAGTGTAGGTGCAAAATTTCGCTCAACCAATAATGATTGAGAAAAATAAAACAACACACTTTGAAAAAACAATAAGAATAAATAAGAACAGTGCATAGAGAAGCGTAGAATTGCTTGATCCCTTTATTGGAGGTCTTAGCCTCTATTTATATACAAAAGATTGCAAAATTATGGTAGGACTCGCTTTGCTTGCCCTCCAATTCTTTCTATATAAACATTCTTTACTAATAGAGTTCTTTCCATTGTCGAATTTTATATACATAGAACTTGCCTTGTACAGAACTTCCTATCTCAGAATTTTCCTTCTACAGTAAATCCTTCAACTGGTAGGACTTGTGCATTCTTGAATAGCTGGGCTGAACATATTTTGATCCGGCTTGGCTTGAGTAACAGGCCGGATGTTAAATATTAACAAGCTGGGCTGATGACTTCTTGATTCGGCCTTGATGGAGGTTGGAGGACAAATAACAATGGTCTTGGGCTGTAAATACCCTCAATTTGGGCTTGAGCATGATGGGCCTTATATGTCCTTGGAATGTAGATATGGGTAGTGGTGACGTGTGCGCTTTTTATTGGAGGGAGTTTTTTTCCCTTCACACTTTGCCCTAAATTTCATTTTTAATTGAGTGACGGCTCCTATTAAAGAGGGAATTGAAACCGGTTTTTTACTTTGCTTCAGAAACGGTTCGAGGTCTTTCATTATTACTCCGTCATACAAGATTTTGCAAGAGTTACATTTACCCTTGTTGCACTTCTGCGTTCTTCATTCCATCGCTTTGTCAGGTTAGTTTCACATCTTTCTCTTCAATCTTTCATTATGAGTACTTCATCTACTCCCGAACGTATAGACCTTGGGGATTCTGAATACACACCTTCATCTTCCCCCGTTCGCATTAGGGCTCCCCCTCCTAGGGTTTCTACAGATCTCCTTTTGTTGAATCCATTAGGTACTTCCCCTCTTCCAACCGAGACATCCACCTCAGGCTCTGATTATGTTCTTACTCATGAAGAGAAGAAAGCAATTATCTCTATTCGCCGCATCAAGTTCTCTATTGCTTCGGTAATGGAAGAATTTGATATTCCTGAGGGAGTAGAAATTGCAGAATATCCCGAGGGTGCCGATTTTACCTCCGGCGAGGGAATTGAGGAGGATGAGTTGCTTCTTTCGGTAGGGCATCTTAACGCCCTCCGATTCCTTCTTCATCCCTTCTATCATTTAGTTTTCTATAAGCTGGGTCTTGCCCCCCTTCAGGTAAATCCTAATTTCTTTCGCATCCTTTCGGCACTGTTGGTGCGCCGGAAATTAGAGCCTCTGGATTTGACCCTTGCCGACCTTCTGCTTACTTACAATATATCTAAGCATGGGACCGAGCCTGGTCGCTTCTTTTTTACCTCTCCCCTTCATCAGAGGATATGCACGAACCTTCCTTCATCCGAAAAGAAGTGGAAAGAAAGGATGGTTATAGTTAAAGGAAAATGGTTCGTGCCCCAATCAATTACGCTCCCCATCCCGCGCAAGTTCGGGAAATTAGGTATAGAACACTTAACCTCCCTTCATACCAAGTGTTTTGGCTGTTTTCCTTGCCAAGTCTTAATGTTTCGCCGTACTTATGAGTTTGTTGGTGTTTTTTCAGCTACATTCCCATCCTCCGCAGCAAGGAACAGACTTTCTTTTCTTGAGGAACGAGTCTGTAGTGACCCCTCGCCTATCGAGGACCTGCTAACTTCTTCAAACCTCAAGGATATTGCCTCCAGTGCTGTTGCTGCAGACCTCATGGATCTGTCTCTACCATCCTTTGACAGTTTCCCCATGACTGAGGAGGAGATACGGAGGGCTGAGGCTTTAAAAAAGAAAGCCGAAGATGCCCAACCTTTGGTTGTTATTAGATCAACTGAGGATGAGGTGGAGGATGAGGAACCACCAATGAAGAAATCTCGCCTCAACCCCTCATCCTCTGGCAAGGGCAAAGTCCCTTCTAAGAGCAGAGGGAAAAAGGCTGGAGAGGCCGAACCTGAAGATGAAGTCAGGGCCTTTGTTCTGGCTGAGACTGGGGCTCGTTGGACTCCTTCCTTCACCAGGGCTGACAGGTCAGTCCTGCACTCAGGGGATTCTGTGATTACAGACCCTTCAGCTGCACTGGCGGTGGCTCGAGGAATGTGGCTCCCAAAGGACGAGGAAGCCATCAGCCAAATGGGGTTGAAACAACTACTCCCCTCTGCCCCGGTCCGGGCCATAGAGGTTCGCATTGCTCCTTCAGAATTATGTTACTCTTGCTTGCTTATGTTTCTACTTATGCTTATATTTGCTCCCCTATTAAACAGAGTCTATACCACACCATGGCCCTCTGCGCCACTACTGAAGCTCAATCCCTCTCCATCAAGAAGCTGGAAAAGGATCTTGACAATGCAGAGAAGAGAGCCACTACTTCCTCTACCAATCTGAAGATAGCTTCTGAAGCCAAGGATGCGTATAAGAGGCAGTTGTCAGCCTCTGAGGCTAAGGTGGCTTCTCTTTAGGCCGAAGTTCAACGCCTGACCGAGGCTCTTACTACTTGCTTCAAGGCGGGGAAGCAAATGCAGTGGCGCTACTCCTGTCTGGCACACCTGGTTAGTGCTAAAGCGTTCCGGTCTGGCTATAATCAGGGCTCAGGCCCTAAGACGATGGATCCGGACGCTTTTGACAAGCAGGTGGGGGTGCACTTCCCATACAATGAAGGGCCAGAGGCTTTGGAAGCTGAAATTCGCTTTGCCGAGATGGTGAAGGGGCACCTGAAGGGTACTCCTAGCTCTTCTGCTCCTGCGGCTTCAATCCCTCCTACCCCAAGTCCTACTGTAGTGGATGCTTTTGAATCTACTCCATTCGATCCGAAGAGGAAGTAGAATCATGTATTTTGTTTTTATGGACAGCCTGTTTGGGATAATGAATATAATTTTTTGTTTCAGGCTTACCTGACTTGTTTTTGCTGTATGCTTTTGATACTGTTCATATTTCTTTGACTGGTAATGTGTTTAAACAATAAACATTATCTTTATGCTTCGGATTTATGCTATCCGCGAAAAAGCAAGGATGGTGGGAAGAAGGAGATCCTTTTAACAGTTTAGTTGATATCTCAGGATGATTCATATGGACAATGATTTAACTGTTAAATGAACCCTCCTTACCTTTTACTTGCCTGCAGTAGACGTATACATACTCTTTCCTTCTCGTGTGTTCCTGATGTGGGGTGGATCATGATGAACTTATGATATATCCACATCTATAGGGTATTAAACACTTGGAATCCGGAGGAAAGAGTTCTGATCCGGGCACCAGAGGTCTGAAGCGAATTATTCCTCGGCACTGAGTGTGGAGGAATATTGCTGAATAGGACACTTAGGGTCCAAATCTGTCTCGGACATTTAGGATTCGAGGCGAATTGTCCCTCGGCACTGAGTCGTGGAGGACTAGTATTGAATAGGACACTTAGGGTCCAAAGCTGTCTCGGACACTTAGGATCCGAGGCGAATTATACACTCCCTGGCGTGGAGCCGGAGGGGAGGTTTTGCCGAGCCGGACACTTAGGGTCCGAGGCGAGATTTTCGCCGAGCCGAACACTTAGGGTCCGAGGCGAGATTTTTGCCGAGCCAGACACCTAGGGTCCGAGGCGAGATTTTTGCCGAGCCAGACACCTAGGGTCTGAGGCGAATGAACTATTCCTCGGCGCTGAGCCTGAGGGGAGGTTTTGCCGAGCCGGACACTCAAGGTCCGAGGCGAATGAACTACTCCCCGGCGCTGAGCCTGAGGGGAGGTTTTACCGAGCCGGACACTCAAGGTCCGAGGCGAATGAACTACTCCTCGGCGCTGAGCCTGAGGGGAGGTTAAATGAATTACTCCCCGGCGCTGAGCCTGAAGGGAGGTTTTGCCGAACCGGACACTTAGGGTTCGAGGCGAATGAACTACTCCCCGGCGCTGAGCCTGAGGAGAGGTTAAATGAATTACTCCCCGGCGCTGAGCCTGAGGGGAGGTTTTGCCGAACCGGATACTCAAGGTCCGAGGCGAATGAACTACTCCCCGGCACTGAGCCTGAAGGGAAGTTTGTTTTATATTTTTCCTCAAACCACTTATCATGAGGCCGAGAATTCAAAAATGATAAGAGGCCAAGAAAGCGAGTAACAGTGGCTGTGAAGTTTTCCATTTGTTGACTTTGGAGACTTGCCTCCTCCACTGATACTCCCTTCTTGGCAACCAAATGTTGTGGACCACGCATATATGAACCGTATTTCTTTTCTATTTCTATCCGATGTGGGACATAGACTAAATTTTGTCAAAAAGGTCGGTGTAAGGAATGCCTCTGGTATTGAGCTTGACAGCCTTAAATACCAGTGGGCCCTCCTTACACCGTAATTAACTATTTGAATATTTCCATATATAACAGAATGTAGCACATACTTTTTTGTCGATGTGGGACAGAAAGTTTTAAGCACAGGCCATAACTCATGTTTTGTTTTCTTTTTTTTTTTTTTTTTGAAAAAATCATCGTGACGAATGCCATGCATGCATAAAAATCGCATAATCATAGAGTAGTATGGCCCCCCATATTTATAAAAAGAAACAAAAATAGAGGAAAGTTGTACTGAATATAGAAACAAAATAAAGAAAAGTTTGGCTGACTGTGGACATACGCAGCTTTATTTGTGAAGAAGTTGTAGCAAAATTGACAAACTTAACTAATGGAAATACCTTTTCAGGTGTATTGCGTTCCAAGGACGCGTAATGGGACGTCCGCCAGCTTCGGCCAAACGATATGCTCCTTTCCCCACTACTTCGGTAACCCTATAGGGTCCGGTCCAATTAGGTTCCAGTTTCTTTACATGAGCTGTCTCCTGCTTCAAAACCCAATCGCCTACCACAAAGCTCCTGAATCTGACGCGTTTGTTATAACTGTTACACACCTGCTGTTGGTATGCCGCGAGACGAATTGCTGCTGCATCTCTCCTTTCGTCCACAAGATCAAGGCTATGTTCGAGTTGTTGCTCATTGTTCCCCTCCAGTACCAAGGATGTCCGAAAGGTTGGGATTATGGACTCGGTAGGAATGACAGCTTCGGATCCATATGCCATAGCAAATGGGCTTTCTCCCGTGGGTCGTCTTGGAGTGGTTCGATAGGCCCAGACCACTTGAGGGAGATTCTCGTACCACTTTGTCTTCAATTTCTCCAATTTTTTCTTTAAACACCCGAATATCGTGCGATTAGTTATTTCAGCTTGCCCATTGCCTTGTGGATGACTAACTGCAGCCAATTTTTGCAGGATTCCATGTTCGCTAAAGAATTTCCTTGTACTTCTGTTATCGAGGTTCTTACCATTGTCCATTACGATGACTTTTGGTACCCCAAACCGGCAAATAATGTTGCTCTAAATGAAATGCTTTACTTCTTCGTGGGTGACGCTAGAGAAGGCTTCAGCTTCCACCCACTTGGTGAAGTAATCCGTAGCCAGAAGCACATGCTCCTTTTTTTCCATGGTTTTGGGTAATGGTCCTACTATATCAATCCCCCATTGGGCGAACGGCCATGGATTAGCCATGGCGTGCAAACCTTCAGCAGGTTGGTGCTTTATTGGATCATGGCACTGACACTTGTCATATCTTCTTGAGTATTCCTCGGCATTCCGAGCCAAGTATGGCCAAAAATAACCTTGGGTTAGAATTTTGTGTGCAAGGGATCTTCCTCCGGAGTGGTTTCCACAATCTCCTTCATGAACTTGTTTTAGAATTGTGAGAACCTCAGTAGGGGTTAAACACTTGAGATAAGGACCGGAGAATGACCTTCGGTACAACTGGTTATTGATGATTGCGTACTTAGCCGCGGTAAGCCTAAGCTTCCTTGCCTTAGCTTTCTGATTCGGGAGAACTCCTTCCTTGAGGTAGGCCTCGATTGGATCAATCCAGCAGGGCTCGCGTGGTACTTCCGGGATCACCATCACCTCTTGCCGGGGATTAATGTTGGGTTCTTCGAGAACATCGATTGGAACAAGCCGAATCAACTCTTCATCTGAAGATGATGCGGCTGCGGCCAATCGATCTGCTTCGGCATTTTCATCTCGTGGTACCTGATGGAACTCGATTTGATCGAACTCCCGGATAGCACTCTCTACAGCATCTTTGTATGACTTCATACGTTCCTCCTTGGGAGAATATTGCCCTGTCACTTGATTGATCACAAGCTGTGAGTCACTCAAAACTTTTAAACACCGTACCTATAGCTGTTTAGCTAGCCGAAGTCCGGCAAGCAACGCCTCATACTCGGCCTCGTTATTAGTAGATGGGAAATCTAGCAAAATTGACTGTTGCAGCTTGGTACCCTCGGGTGTTGTGTGTCAATCCCGGCCCCTGCCCTTTTCCGGTTGGAAGAGCCATCAACCCGTAACTCCCAGTATGGCTCTTGAAGTGTCGGTTCCTCAGGTTGATCTTCGTACTCTAGTAGGAAATCCGCTACTGACTGCCCCTTGTGAGATACCTTCGGTGCATAGGTGATGTCAAAAGAGCTAAGTTCAATAGCCCATTTTGTAATTCGACCAGACAGGTCTGCTTTAGCTAGGATAGCTCGTATAGGGTGATTTGTAAGTACCACTATGCTGTGAGACTCGAAGTAATGTCGAAGTTTCCTTTTAGCATAAATTAACGCCAGGATTACCTTTTTCGTCTTGCTGTACCGTGTCTCGGCATCCGTCATCGTTTTGCTTGTGTAAAAGATTGGGTGCTGAAACTTGCCTCCTTCTTTGATCAACACGGCGCTCGTTGCTACAGCTGATACTGCTAAGTATAGGATGAGAGTGTCTCCGGGCGTTGGAGCAGATAGGATCGGGGGTTTCGTCATGTAGCTTTTCAATTGATTGAGAGCTTCCTGCTGCTGAGGTCCCCACATATCTTTGCTTTTGGATCGAATAGCATCAAAGAAAGGTTTATACTTATCAGATAATCGGGATATGAACCGGCTGAGAGCCGCAATTCGGCCGGTTAGAACTTGCACTTCCCTGCGGGTTTTTGGCTCCTGGTTCTGTATAAGTGCCTTTGCCTGAGCTGGGCTTACTTCTATTCCTCTTTTATTTACGACGTGCCCGAGGAACTATCCTGATGAGACGGCGAAGGAGCACTTGGTGGGGTTCAGCTTCATATTATACCTCTTGAGAGTATCAAAGACCTCCTGGAGGTGCTTCGGGTGGTCCTCTTTCCATATACTCTTGACCACCATATCATCGATATAGGCTTCAACTGTGTTCCCCAGTAGATTGTTGAAAATTTTATTGACAAGTCGCTGGTAGGTGGCTCCGGCATTCTTTAGGCCGAAGGGCATCACTCTGTAGCAGTAAGTGCCCGTCTCTGTAATGAAAGCGGTTTTCTCCTCATCTTCAGGATTCATGGGAATCTGATTGTAGCCGGAGTATGCATCGAGGAATGTGAGCCTCTCATAACCCGTCGTAGCATCCACCATTTGATCAATTTTGGGCAGAAGGAAGCTATCTTTTGGGCAAGCTTTGTTAAGGTTGGTATAATCTACGCATACCCTCCATTTCCCATTCTTCTTTTGAACGACTACTACATTTGAGAGCCATTGTGGGTACTGCACCTCTCGAATGAATCCTGCTTGTAATAGTTTATTTACTTCCTCGGCTATTATGCGATTCCGTTCAAGTGCGAACCGTCGGTGCCTTTGCTTGACCGGCCTGAATTCTGGGTTAACCCTCAAACTATGGCATGAGACCATAGGATCAATCCCCACCATGTCCGAGTGATCCCAGGCAAAGACATCTGAATTGCACCGAATGACCTTGATCACTGTTTCCTTCTCTTCGGCTGTGCAAGATGAGCCAATGTAGGTGACCTTCTGAGGGTCGCCGAGGACTACCTCTATAGCTTCGAGGGACTCCTGGGCAGGTGCTTCAGCCTCGGCTTCTTCCTCTGACTTGAGATACTTGGGCAGAGGATATTGTAACTGCTATTTGATTGCGCCTTTGGGATTCGCCTCTAACTGAGGTGATTTCGACGCCTTTTTTGCTTCATATAGCGTTAGCATGTAACATTCTTTTGCAGCCACCTGGTCTCCCCAGAGGTCGATGACTTCCCTGCCATCTGGGGATAAACACCTCATTACTTGATGAAGGGTAGAGGGGACTCCGTTCATTCGATGGATCTAACCTCTCCCCATAATAAGGTTATAAGACGGATGAATCTCCGTCACGACAAAGTTCTCCTTCAGAGTCCTCTTTGCTGCAGTAACGGAAAGATCGATCACCCCAAGCGGATATACCTTAGTACCATCAAATCCCATTAGGGGGCTGGAAGTTGGCCTGATGGACGATGGTGAAACCCCCAACTGATCAAAAGCTGTTTTTGTAATGATGTTGGCGCTACTTCCCGGATCTATCAGCACTCTCCTGATCATATAATTCGCTACCAGGAGGCTGATGACCAAGGGGTCCTCATGCGGGCGCTGGACTCTAGAAAGGTCATTGTTACCGAATCCAATGTTGATGCTGCCTGGTGCAACTGTGTTCACCGAAGACAATCTTCGTAACTTATGAGCCTCTCTCAGCCTGGATCTGTACAACTCTTCAGACTCTTCATCATCCTCTGACCTTCCGTGTATAGCATGGATAACCTTTACCTGACCGCCCTCTACCCGTCGAGGGTTAACCTCCCGAGGTTTTACGTGCTCCTTCGTGGCGAGATACTCCACCAACTCTCCTCTCGCTATCATGCTTTCTACCTGTCGTTGAAGTGACCTGCAGTCATTGGTGGTATGCCCATAGTCTCTATGGTAGGCACAATGTTTGCTTTTGTAATGATGTTGGCGCTACTTCCCGGATCTATCAGCACTCTCCTGATCATATAATTCGCTACCAGGAGGCTGATGACCAAGGGGTCCTCATGCGGGCGCTGGACTCTAGAAAGGTCATTGTTACCGAATCCAATGTTGATGCTGCCTGGTGCAACTGTGTTCACCGAAGACAATCTTCGTAACTTATGAGCCTCTCTCAGCCTGGATCTGTACAACTCTTCAGACTCTTCATCATCCTCTGACCTTCCGTGTATAGCATGGATAACCTTTACCTGACCGCCCTCTACCCGTCGAGGGTTAACCTCCCGAGGTTTTACGTGCTCCTTCGTGGCGAGATACTCCACCAACTCTCCTCTCGCTATCATGCTTTCTACCTGTCGCTGAAGTGACCTGCAGTCATTGGTGGTATGCCCATAGTCTCTATGGTAGGCACAATGTTTGCTTTTGTCCCTCTGCTCCAAGGGTTGTTTCATGGGCCGAGGAGTTGCGAACCTCGTCTTATTCTCTTGGAATAGGCGCGCCAAGGTAGTACGGAGAGGGGTAAGCCTGTCCTCTGTCCTTCGCCTTTTCTCAGACGCTTAGGTGACTTGTGTGGCGGTATGAGGAACCTTCTGCATCCTTATGCTCGCAGTTTTCTCTCGAGACTTGTTTTCCACTGTGACGAGGGTTGCGTGCTATGCACGGTGGGCTACGTTTTCCTCCAACCGAATGTAGATTTGTGCCCTAGCGTTCAAAGTCTGCATATCCGGGGGGGAATATTTGACCAAGGATGTGTGAAACTTGGTTCCCTGGATCATTGCCAACTTAAATGTTTCGATTGCCGTGGCAGGGTGGCAATCTGCTATCTCCGAGGCCTCCATGTTAAACCTGGATAAAAAATCTTGCAGAGTTTCTCCCTTCCTTTGCCTTATGGTGACAAGGCTGGCGATACTTTTCTTCTGCTTCTTATTTCCGCAATACTGGGCTAAGAACATAGTGCACAAGGTCTCATAATCAGGGATAGACTTGTGTGGCCTATTCCTGAACCATTCTAACGCTGCTCCAGTTAAACTGGTAGGAAAAACCTTACACATCTACGGATCGTTATGATCGTCCAGTACTATCTTTTGCGCATAATGATCGAGATGCCGAGAGGGGTCTCCTGCCCCATCGAATTGGGTGAAGGATGGCATAGTGAACTTCTTTGGTCTCTCCACAAGGTACACCTCGTCCGTAAAGGGGGTCTTGATCAAGGAGCTTTTGTGCTCTCTATCCATCTCGGCTGGTGTCTGAACTCTTAAGAGCTTTTTTTCGTCGAAGGCATCTTGTACGCGTGCGCCATCTGGAACGCCATTGGACCATACCGTAAGCCTATGGCTGGACTCGGCCTGTTCGTCCTGTGTGTGACGCGGGAGATTATCTGAAGCAACCGCCTCGGACCTCATCCCTTGCTTTTGCTGAACCTCATTAGGTCGAGCCCCGTTGGGTGGTGTCTTGTTGGCTGGAGGCTCGTGAACTGGAGGTAAATTCTGGGTGGGGGGTGGTGCTGCAGCATCGCCTGGTGGTGGTTGTGGCGTTAGCTTGGCCATGGCCGTGTGCAGCGCATGAGTCTGCTGCTGAAGCGCAGCTATCTGGGCGACACTCGTATCGTTTGCTTGCCGGAGTGTCTCAAATTGGTGCAAGAACTCCTCTCGCATCTTTTGCACCAATTCTATCTGTTGATTCATTGCTGACTCTCCGTTTGACATTCCAGATACGACTAAGGATTTGATTTGAAGAACAAGTGGGAGTATATTTTTATACGTTCCCATAGACGGCGCCAAAGTGTAGGTGCAAAATTTCGCTCAACCAATAATGATTGAGAAAAATAAAACAACACACTTTGAAAAAACAATAAGAATAAATAAGAACAGTGCATAGAGAAGCGTAGAATTGCTTGATCCCTTTATTGGAGGTCTTAGCCTCTATTTATATACAAAAGATTGCAAAATTATGGTAGGACTCGCGTTGCTTGCCTTCCAATTCTTTTTATATAAACATTCTTTACTAATAGAGTTCTTTCCATTGTCGAATTTTCCATACATAGAACTTGCCTTGTACAGAACTTCCTATCTCAGAATTTTCCTTCTACAGTAAATCCTTCAACTGGTAGGACTTGTGCATTCTTGAATAGCTGGGCTGAACATATTTTGATCCGGCTGGCCGGATGTTAAATATTAACAAGCTGGGCTGATGACTTCTTGATTCGGCCTTGATAGAGGTTGGAGGACAAATAACAATGGTCTTGGGCTGTAAATACCCTCAATTTGGGCTTGAGCATGATGGGCCTTATATGTCCTTGGAATGTAGATATGGGTAGTGGTGAAGTGTGCGCTTTTTATTGGAGGGAGTTTTTTTCCCTCCACAGAGGGGTTTTGCCACTTACACCATTACAAATCTTAGCAATACCGACTACTAGCCGGCAAAAATCCCTCCTATACAGTCCATTGGACCAACCTTTCCAGATTTTGACTCTTTAAAAATGCCACTTTAGTTTTTTCAAAAGTCACGTCAATAATTTCAAAAGTTAAGTTAGTAATTTTCGCTTTCCAAAAATATGCATTTCATCAGGCTCTTCAAATTTTTGCTCTCCAAAAAATTTTTTTTAAAAAAATTAAATTAAATTAAATTTTAAGATTAAAAATAATGAATTAGGATAAGAATTACAAAATCCTACAGAAATAAGAAAATGAAATTTTAATTTTAATTTTTTTCTTTTAAAGTTTTACAAAATTAATTTTCTTAAAAAAAAATTTAAAAAATTATAGCCTTTAAGGCACTGTTTGTGTTAGCCAAACAGTGCCTTAATGGCCAAATGCACTGTTTATGGCCGTAATTTAAAATTAAAGCAAAGAAAATTTTAAAAAAATCAAATTTTAAGGGGGAAAAAAAAAGGTTTTTTAATTTATTTTTGGCACAAAAATATATATTTTTTTGAGACAAACAGTGCCTAAACAATATATTTTTTATTTACTGAATTTTATTTATTTATTTTTTTTAAAAAATGAGCTCAAAATAACATATTTTGGGTTTTTCCAAAAAAACTAGGCTGCCAAACAGTGCCTTAAGGAAAAACTAGGCACTGTTTGGCAGCCTGAAGGAAAAAAAAAAAAAAAAAAAAACGCTTCAGGCAAAACAACGTCGTTTTGCTAAGAGAAAAGACAAAAAAATATATTCCACGATGAGGCCTGGGCTCACGGTATTTCGCGAGCTGCTGTGGGCCCCGCTCAGTTCAGCGAGGCTGTTGGAGTGACCTTGGTCTGTTTGGCTCGCGGAAAGGGCCTTCGGTGCGGATGCTCTTAGACTCATTCTTTGACTAGTTACAAGACTCTCCAACCTTTGATTCCACGAAACCGAATGCTTTACTGTGCCATTGCATTCGTGGCCTATCATATGGTCATTTGTTTTTATATTGCTTTTGCAATAATAATACAAGGCTTATACAACCAGTAAGTTATATTATTATTTTTTAAGATATCAATATAGTATGTTGCATTAGCAAATACAGGAGTCGTCCATACTCCATAGATCCCCTCCATAGGTAACTAACCCTACATCCACTTTTATATTTGTGGGCTCGCGTAGCTGCAAACTCAGAAGCCATTAGGTTTTTAGGATGTTTTATGCACCTTAAATACTATTTTGACTGGAACAACAAAAATCACCTTTTAGACATCAGTTATAATCCTTTTTTTGTTTTTCTTATATTTTAGTTTATTGTTCTACTTCACCACAAGGTGGATTGAAGAACTAGTATCGTCTTTTTGATTCCGGATTGTTGTGGGAAATATTCTAGGGATGGAGCTAGTACACGAGTATATCCGAACCTGATGTTTCTTATGGAGCAACTTTCTTGACAGAGAACCCTCGCAATGATCTTGAAGATCTAAATCCTTCACATTACTAAATCACAGGCATTGGAAGGAGCAAATTACTGGTTAACATGAGCTGGGGTACAGGAATGAAGGGCTTGTTGAAGTTCTTGATGCTCAGCAATACCTACTGGTTCCTGGAGAAATAAATACATCAAATCACAGGCAACATGTTCTCAGTTGTGAGAGCAGAAAGCATGTGGCATGAAAGGCCAACTATCAAACGTTCTTCTTGTATCCTATTTTTCCTTAAATTTTATGTTAAGAGTAGGATGGTCATTCTTTAAGTCAAGATGAGTTAGAATAGAATTGACATTCTTTAGATCCAAACAAAAAAAATGGTCAAGCTTTTTGTGTGAATGACCATTCTAATGAAATTTAATTTGCTTACCAAACAAAAGAATCCATTCTCCACACTGCCATTCAAGTCATTAAGCATTCCAAAACTAACACCTGAACATGAATCCTTCCTAAAATGATTTTTACAAAGGTTTAATACCTGATCATGAACCACTTCACTATAACTGTTTTGACTCAAGCCGCACTCACAACAATTACACCAAAAAGTCGTTAATCATTCCTAAAATGATTGATTTACAACAACAAGAAGGAAAAACTAGAATGCAATGGCGAATATACCGATCCTGTTCAAGAATGAGCTCCTTAACCTCACAGTTCTGTTATCCACCAATCTGTTCCCAACTTGGTCTATTATGATTGAAAAGCCATCAAAATTGAGATAGCAACTCCTTCACCAGCACGACGCCTTGACATAAACAGTCGAAGTAACGTGGAGTGTGAACTTAACTTCATCATGCCACTGCACTAACTAGAGCTAGCCCACAAGGAGCTAAGTTTGGCTGCAAGCTTTGCACTCTTGTAGTCCTCTCTAAGCTGGATAAACCTGAATTTGCAGTCAATTCAAAAGTTTACCATCTCATAAAGGGAATATGGGTACAGGAGGAGACAGTCGCCAACTAAGAAAAGAATAGATAATTTATAGACATTAAAGGTGTGATGTCATTGTCTTTCTTTTTCTTCCCCCTAACACATTACTGATACAAGTTATGTACCTAAAAACCCTAACTGCAGTATGTGATTCCTTCCTGAAGCATTCAGCTATGGACTATAATTGTAGTTGAACGCGAGTAAATCAACCCATGATTTTTCCTAAAGTTGTATTGTTCACAAATTAACAGTTGATATAAGTAATAGTGAGAGATTTTCTTTAATGCATTTTAATTAGTGGAAAAACTGTGCCATAGAAATGAAGTCATTATGTTCTACAAAAATTCTGCAGTCAGTGCTACTCATTTTGGGTTTTAATATATAAAAAATCGCCAATATTACATTTACCTCTGTGCATCTTTCCGAATACTTGGGGTACCCTCAAATAGGGTGGAGAGACTTTCAGGAGCAACGATAAAGACATTGGCCATGCTGGAGGCAAAATTAAATCAGTAAATAATAATAGAGTGATAAATGAAAAGCCTGAGATCTAACAAACCCCTACAACTTACATGCCCAACAATTCAAATTTCTCATCCACAGAAGGAGCATTAAAACGACGCACAAATTCACCATACTCGGTTATGTCACGCTTCAGCCTCAGCCCTCCACTATAAACAAAATCAACGGCCAATTAAGTGAAGCAAAATGGTGAGAACAACAACAGCAAATAAGTTGACTGGTTAAAATTCAGAATTATAACAGCAGTCAATTCAATCTAATTGTTTTGAAGATAAAATATGATGTAAAAAGAAACTTCCGGCGAAAAAAAAAAATAATGCAAAAAGAAGCTCAATGATAGATGGCAATGATACAAATTTGTAAAAATTACAACCAAGTTTTACTTTATCCATTAAAAGACAAATAAGTCATACTTTTGAAACTTTTTCTATTTAAGTTTTAAATTGCTAAATATTTCATTTACACCCTTGCTAAATTAGATATAAAATTTGGGCTCAAATCATCCATTTATAACTTTATAATATTAGATATAACATTTAAATAAAAAGAAAAGAAAAAAACTTTACAATTCTTTTTAAAAAAAATATATAATAAGATTCTTAATTGAGTTTCATTTAAATTAATTATTATTTAAACTCATAATGCAATATCCATTAATTAATAAAAACTAAAAGGAATACATAGGACTTATTTTTCAAAAGTAGGACTTATTTGTCTTTTAATGAGAAAAGTAGGGACTCAATAGTAATTTTTACTAGAAATTTTACCCATAATGGGATCGAATCTGCTCTTACCTATCCCTACAACACTAATAACTCTTTGTAAGAGACTAAGCTCTGATACGTCAAAGTACGCTAAACCCCAAACTGCCCTTAGACAAGCGAGGGGGAATGAATGGGTCTTGAAATTTTATTGATGACTTAAAACAGAAATTTAAATTTTACGTAACTAGTTTCAATTGAAATTAAAATCTTAACTAAAAATCATAAACCACAGCAATAATCAGCATTGTGCAAAAACATATAAAGCAAATGGAAATTTACATGAAAACACTGATATTACGTCAAATAAAAAATAATAATAATTAAAAAAAAAAAAAAAAAGACATAGGGTAAAAACCACAAGAGCTAGTTCATGCAGATCAATGAAAAGACATTCATTCACAATTTAGGTATCAGTTTCTAAAACCCAAAAAATACCTAGTTGCTTCAAACTCAGACTCACGTCAGATGTTCTTTGGATCTGCTGCCAACAATCTATGAATTCGCTACTCACAAAATTCGGTCATTAACTTTTATTTTTGATCTCCACTAATTGTCCAAAAAAGTTCTGTTTAGAGTGGAATTTTGGTGTTGATCTCTTTGAAGCACTTTGATTGTAGATAATCAACACTCCAACAAACACTCACCACCCGTATGCAATGATGATGAATAAAAGAAAACAATATGCAATCAATTGCCTATGCTCTCAAATCTCAATATGCTTTGGATGCTCTATGTGGCCTCTATATGCCTCTATGTTTACACAAACTTAGGGAATTGCAAAGCCAAAAAGAACTAGGGTTTTAAGTGTTTGAAATCAAATTGAAAACTGCCATTGTGCCATCTGCAGAGTTTGACCAATCCGACTGAACTTCGATTGATACAACCTACACCAGTGAGGGTCAATCGATGTCTTCAATTGATCATTGCCCCTTTACTTAGATTTTTCAAATTAAAATACTTTGATGCATTCAGAACACAATTTTAAGGATACATTAACGTCAATGTAAGATTAGAAATCCTATTTTGGTGGGCGAATCCTTGAGTGCGGAAATTACTTTCTTACCTTGCTGAATCTTTGGAATCTCCATAAAGTACTTGGATTGTTGTAACACCTAACTCAATCAACAACTTTTAGAAACACCAACTTGAAATTGAAAATACAGACTCTGTTTTGTACTAAATTTACCAACTTAAGTCCTATTGACCAAACATTAATTCATTTAAGGAAGGCCATACCATTTGACTCCACAACAAAGACAATAGTGACAAACTGACAATAATTTGAAACCATTATAGGATCATTTTTCTCATACTACAAATACAGCCTAATTGTTGTTGCTTTCGAGATTAGTCAGAACTAGAATTAGAACTGCTTACACCAGCAAAGAAAAGTAACAAAAATGCAAATGTGCTCAGCAGAACCAAATCAAAATAGGGTGGATAAATATACTTTTTTATGCACGCACACACATTGAACAATAATTGCTGCACATTTGATGATGATAATATTTCTGAGAAAAGTCATTTATAAGTAAAAATAGGTTGGCAGAAAACCTGACTTTTGTCAAGCAATGCTCACACCAAAGATAATCTTCAAACCCTCCTTCATTTTGGGTTGTCCAAAATAGTAAATGTCCACTTTAATAATCTTCAGACCCTCTTTATATTTTGGGATTTCCAATAGTAAATGTCCCCTTTAGTAATCTTCAAACCCTCTTTATATTTTGGAATGTCCAATAGTACATGTCCTCTTTTGAACAATCAATGAAAAGGTTTCAGCTATCCAAATTATCCTTAGATTTTGAAAACTTCCCCAAAAAATAACAATGTAAAATCTTTTATGTTTTGAAGGTTAAATTTAGAATTTCAAAGAGAGACGTGCATTAAATGCATGTCCCTTTCAAAGTTGAAATCCCTAAAAGGGAAAAGTATTTTGGGACAGAGGGAGCTAGGGAGTGATCGAATACCTTCTTTCGTTCACCATGTCAAAATCCATGTGATTGAAAAGTTCATACAACAAAGAAGTTCTAGCTCAGCCTCTAGCTCTTCCAGCAGGAGAAACTCAGACTAATGGGATCAAGAAGAGTTAATATCAGTAGGGATTTATGTAATACAGTGGTTTCTTTCCAACAATCTCTCCAAGTAAATGTTTCTAACTCAACTTTAGCTAAGGACAAACCTTGGGAGGGGACATCAAACTTCGATGTTAGGTGCGTTAACAAACAAACATGTAGAAAAAAGACTAATAACATGGAGAATGCATCAGAAATGACTGGTGCATGTGAATATGAGAGGGAGTGAGCAAGAGAAAGATTGATAACAAGGGACTGTAATAATTGCCTCCAAAGTAATAATAAATTGATCAATGTTTGATACTTTCCAAACTAACGAGAAAAATAGAACTCATGGGGAAACCAAAAAAAACTGTCATTGTCCAAATTAATCACCATTTTAAGTTATATGGAAAAACACACGAGTCACTTCTGATGCCAAATTTCCTTATTGCATACAACAGCAATTATAATTATTTTTTTATCTAGTTTTGCAAAAAAAAAAAAAAAGGAGGTTTCAAAATTTTTCCTTTCTTTTTCTTTAATACCAACATTTACAGATGCACTTCCTCAATATGGAGATCACTTCTCTGTCGTAGGGAAACTAGAACAACAATAATCAATATGCAGACATAATTTTGGCAAGTCAATAGGCATGCAACCCTTTTTTTCTTTTTTCCCCTTATCTGTAAGCATACATTAACATAATAATAGGGTAAAGTGCCAAAAAAACCCTTCAACTATGACCCATATGGCAAATAACCCCCCTAAACTACAAAAGTGGCAGAAAAAACCCCTGAAATATCAACTTTAGGTGCAAATTGCCCATTCCGGCAGTCGGAATCTCCCATGCCTATCACCTGACAAACCAATTTTAACTAAATGTCCATACAACCCTTACAAAAGCTTAAAGACCATAATACCCCTCTTATTTCCATTAAACCCAAACCCCAACCAAACATGCCCTATTTCTCTTTTCCAAATCCATCTTGCTCGATCAGACTGAACCTTCCAATTCTCTCTCTCTCTCTGCGAGTGTGGACTCGTATTTTGTTCGTACACAATCAATGGACAGAGATGGGGAACTGCGGACTAAGCCATTGCATTTCCCATCTCTCTTCCTATATATATATATAGTGTATCATTCAGTCATTCAACAAAATATCGCTCTGTCATCTCTCTCCGATACAAGCCATGGATCACGATTGTCGGCAACCCAACCACAAGACCCCAAAATCTAGTCCCAAGACCCAATCGCAAAATCCCATGAAAATTTTTGTCAGGTAAACCCAATTGCAAAGAACCACTGCCACTACAATTGCAAAGAAATTTTTTGTCACCAATCACAACGCAAAACCCAATTGCAATTCTCCATGAAATCTTTTTGTCACCAATCACCAAGCAAAACCCAATCGCAAAACTCCATCAATATGTTTGTCACCCATCATCACCAAACTCATATAACAAAGCTTTAATTGAAACCACTGCCACTACAAAAGCCACGTCGGCGGGTCTCGCTGTCAAAACACCATCACAGCATTCTCACAGCCATCGCCATTGCCGATTATCAGGCCTTTATCTTCGTTGGTTAAGCCTTTCGCCGTTGTCGCCACTGGACTGATTCCTACTGCCGCCATCAAAATCTGTCACCATCATATTCCTCGCCAAATCTTTGCCTTCGTGGGATCTGTTGGTTGTCGCTGCTGCTTCACCGTCATTGGAGGTGGTAGAGATCCATTGAGAATCACAGAGAGAAAGAGAGTGGTAGAGAGAAATTCCTTCGTGTCGGTTGACCCTTATATTTCACCCGATATCTATATATATACACACACGCACACACATATGGCTTATATACGAATAATTGAATATTCAAATATCACAGTTTCTCTTTATATTAAATTGGGTGAGGTGTCGGCATATAACCGGTTGTTGAGATTTTTTTTTTCACTGGAGTTGCTGAGTGAAACGGTGGCGTCTTGATCGTGGGTAAAATAGTCTTTTAACAATTCCGATAACAGCAATTGACCAGATTGTAGTTACCTGCACCAAATCATTAGTTTAGGGGGGTTTATTGTAGTTCGGGGGGGTTAGTTGAACTAGGGCCATAGTTGAAGGGGGTTTTCTTGCACTTTACCCTAACAACAACAACAATAATAATAATAATAAACTATGAAAGATAAGAGCGAGGCTTTACCTGGTGTTAAAAGTGAACTTCTGCCAATGATTTAGCAGCCCTTTGTACAAGCGGTTACCCTATCGACAGATTCACCATGTTAAAAGTGAACACAAAAGGAAAATTTGCCGAAAAATATAACAGAAGATGAATTTCCAAATCAAAACCATTGCAAACAGAGACTCAGAAATGTAGGAAAGGTAGGTGTCTATTAATTCAAGCTATTTGTCGCTGTTTAACTGAACAGGATCTTTCAATTATACTATATTATGACCATAGTTTGGTGGCTTCATGTATTTTGTCAATTTTTTTGTTTTTTGTTTTTTAATGGTCGTCCTGTTTTATCAATCATTAGACAAAAAAACAAACAATGCATTAATGTATGCTTATGGATTAGCATGTGCAACACATGTTTATTCGATTAATGACAAATGCATGCAGAAACCTATTTGCATAGATGCGATCATAACCAGAAGAAAGAAAATTGTATCAATTAGCAGTGACAATATCATCTATGCAAGATCATGAAAGATAAGACATTCAAACATCATTCAAACTTACGGACTTCTGCATACGAAATACGCACACATGCTATCCGAATAAGGCAGAAAAAGTTGGAGAGTAACATAGAATAGACTTATGTGTAATAAAAGATAACAGAGAGAAAAAACATTGTACCAATTCAGCAAGGAAAGCTTGCTTGTTAAGACCTTCTAGTGCAGTGAATGCCGATTCAAGCACACGAGAAAGGTATGCTACAACTCTGGCCAAGCGAAGAGAGAGGTTAATTGGTAATGGAAACAACATATCAAATAAGGGGCAGATCTGTCATGAAGAGTGGAGTAATAAGCCAACCAGAAAAATGATGAGAGGTAAAAAAACATAAGGTCCTGGAAATGAAGAAATGACTGCATCTTGTCAGTGTTATGAAAAAAGTAGCAGTTACAATTCAAATGCCATGAGAATAATACTGATTCACATCAGATGGTCCGTGAAACATCACGGGTTGACTACGCATCCATGCAGTTTTGGAATAGAACACTCACAAATTGACTTATATTAATTCAAGTACAAGTTCAGACTTTGTATACTCAGATATACCTTGTACAAGCATTTGTTGGGCGATGATCAGGAGCAATACCATCATCAGGTGACCGATAATCTGTTACCTTCTGTTCAGCTAACAGCAATCGCTCTACCTGCACAAGTTCCATAAGAAAATATATTTGAATATCTAGCATGAGGATGAACAACAATATACCTCAAGCATACATGGAGGACCTCGAGTCAAAAAGAATATTTGATCATCACAATAAAGACAAATCCAAACATCAGCAGAATAGCAAAAATACAAACTACCATATTAGAAGTAACCACCATAACATACAGCTGACACTTAAAAAATTGGCTTTATTAAGAGCATGTGCCATACACCTAAATATTTTTTAGGCAAATTCATTAAATCACAAACCTCAGCAATAACAGTTTCAATGCATTGTTGAAGCCCTTTGTGAGCAGCACCCTCTGCACTGGACATAGCTGTTGCCATTTCTTCACAGGAAGCAGCATGTGCACCATCAACAGGTAGTAAAAGCCGAGATATAGAATTTGCAAAATACTGCAGAAGAAAAGTTCAAATCAATTTTTATTACAAAGAAGAATCGGAACATTCTCCCACAAGCTTTGGTAACAAAATCATACTTGCTGAACAATAGCCACACTGCTTCCGCAACGTTGTACAGCCACCATAAATGATCTAAAACTGCTTTCACCAGCAGCAGCAGCAGCTTCTGCCTACGCATGACCAAACCATCTATCATAACTCAAACTATTCTCAAATTTTAAAAAAGAACTTATTTTAGTGAATTTATATAGTACAGACAAAAGACTATTCCGAATGCATGGACCAAAAGAAAATAAAAAAAGAAAAAGGATTGATCAAGTAATTACAGCAGAAGCAGCTGCAGCAGCCACCCTCCTAGTAAGGTTTGACCCCAGCACAAACTTTTCCCTCAAAGCTGCAGCTTCAGTCAGGCTGTCTCTAGCTCGCTCGAGTCCTTCTGTTATGTATTGACCAACCTGCAGAAGGACAAAGGAAAGGGAAGGCGAGAAGAAAAAAAGAATTATGTGCCCATGACATAGATAAAATCAATGCCACAATATACAGTTAAAAACTCAGACTATGGAAATTAGGTCAGCCAACTTACTTGGTCAAGCAGGCAAGTGAATACAGCTTTTACGTTGGCTGCAAGTGTAGCAGGCTATACAAAGACAATTTGAAGAATCAATAAGCAAAAACACTGCAAATTATCTAAAACTATAATGCTGATGAAATTCAATATAGAAGTATGCACACAAGAATCTAAACTATTAGACAGGAATACATCTAAATAAAAAATAAAAAATAAAAAACAATAAAGAAAGTACTTGAATATAGTATTGCAAGAACACTTTAAATTATCCAGTGGAGATGACAGAAAAACTCAATGCCAGCTGCAAATAACAACTTATTATTGTGTCCACAGCTTTCACCTCCCACATTTGGTGCTCCTCCCCCACCCCCCCAGTTTTTTCAAATTTACCATCAGATTTAAGTTTTTGAAAGATCACTTTGACACCCCCTCCGAGTTGGGAACCGTTAACAAGTTAAAAATCCATTGTGCATTTATCAAACTACTGACTGAATTTTATAATTTACTACCATACTGGTTATTTAAGAAATGTAGCAAAAAATGACCAATTTACCCTCTTAAACTCTCTACACCCCCGTCTCCTCCATCTGTGGTTCTCTCTCCTCTTCCTCAATGCCACCACTACCGACACATACGGCCATTGCCACAACCACCATTGCTGCTGCCGCCGCCGCCGCCGCCGTCAGCGCGACACGCACAACCACCATCATCTCTCTCTCTCTCTTTTCAATCCTTTTTTCACCATCACTGCAGGCTGCAGCGACCCATTTGGACAGACCTAAAATGAACAGAACCCACCACCCCCTCTACTCACCCTCCATATTTACCAAACTGACCCAGCGGTTCTCATTGCCATCATCAGCTTAGGCACTACTGTCACCATTGCACTCCTAATTGAGCAATTCTCCTCCTTCGCCGCCAATCCAAATCATCGTCCTCCACCACCAATCCACCCAAATTGAAACCCCACAGCCCATTCGAATTTGTCCTGTAGACACTAAAATTTCATGGGCTTTTGTTTTGACAAATTGGTCCATCAAATATGGGTCTCATATTTAATTAAATTATTTAATTGGCCCAAACTTGGTCAACTTAAATTATTTAATTAGCCCAGCCCAGTTAATTAAATAAAAATATAATTATTTTCAATTAAATATATTTAGGAATAATTATTTTAATGGATAATTATCACAATATAACCGGCCCAGGCCAGTTATAATTGTGTCCTTATCAAGAAAGGGCACACGTCATCATCCTATTCATCTAAGAAGTCTATAAATAAAGGCATGGAGGAAGGAAGAAGGTGTACAGAAATTCAGAGACTCGGAAGTCCATAATTCAAGAGTAAAAAAACAGAAGCTCTACCGACATTCATCCCCAACACCCAATCCTTGAAGAAGAAGAGCAACAAGCACATCCAAAATCATGTCGTTCTTCCATAAATTCAACAAATTATTTGAAGACGAAGAACAACAAGCACATCCAAAGTCGTGCCGTTCTTCCTCAAATTCAACAAAGAAAAACAAGCACATCAAAATCGTGCCGTTCTTTTCTCCGTGATTTAACAAGTTTGAAGAATCACTAAACACTGTTCGAGATCAAGCTTCGTCAACCCTCGATCAGAAATTATCGGCGATCTTCCACAACTACAAATACTTGAAGAAGATTGTCAACAACCCGATTCAAGATCAAGCTCCAACAGCCCTTGGATCCAACCAACAAAGGAGATCGAATCAGATGATACTTTCTTTCTTTTGTAAAGAATACCTCAGAGGATTATACTCGAATTTTCATAAATCAATAAATTATTATTTGCCCCATATTTCATTCTTTAATTTGCAGATACGAAATTTGTGTGTACATGTCCGACAACAAGCACTGGAAGCATGCCACTACTTTTCATACAATCTCTACAGCCATTTATACATTGGGGTCATATTCAGTACATATATATAAACACACATCTTTCATTAATTACAAAATTGTACTATTTAGATCACTCAAAACTCGATATTACTTGTTCCAAATTGTCCTATATAAGTTATTGAAAATTTTTACTTCGTCATAAATGTTGTGTAACATGCAAGAGAGAGAAAGCTAGCTTAATTGCATGTTGAAGGAGACATAGATGGTCACAACATATGGCTTCAAACACCACTAATATATCATTATTTACCTCCATCACCACTTCAAATTAATGGGCAATTCCTCCATTAATATATCTTCCAAAAAACCCACAGTACCCTCCAAACGTTGTTCTAGCCATCATCAGCCAGGTCATTCAAACCGGAGGTAACGTTGTTCTAGCCATCATCAGCCGGGTCATTCAAACCGGAGGTAAAGGCCTAACAATGGGTGGTGACTGGTGGTGTGGAGGGTGCAATGGGAGAAGGGCCGTTAGGGGAAGAGAAAGAAAATGAAATCTTATAATTTGGATATTACATAATAATTTTTTATATCTTAGGAAAATTGGTAAAATAGTCAATTTATAAAGTTAATAGTCATTTTTGTCATTTCACTTCATAGTATTTAAGGAAAATTCAAACCGGAGGTAGTCCTTCTGTGTTTTTTTTTTTTGTCCTAGCGGGTAGAGAGAGAGAGGTAAAGGCCTAACAATGGGTGGTGACTGGTGGTGTGGAGGGTGTAGTGGGAGAAGGGCCGTTGGGGGAAGAGAAAGAAAATGAAATCTTATGATTTGGATATTACATAATAATTTTATATATCTAAGGAAAATTGGTTAAAACAGTCAATTTATAAAGTTAATAGAGTCATTGACGTCATTTCACTTCATATTATCTACTCTTTCGATTGACCTAAAAGTTGATGACAGTGGTGGTTGCGGTGATTTTGTAACACCTCAAGGGAGGTTGACCACAATTCTTTTCAGAACTTCAATCTAAGTAATTTCGAGTAACCTCAAGAGGTCTGAGAGTAATTTCAGCATGTCTGTACAAATCTGTGCTACATAGTGACGAAGATAAATCATCAGCAATTAAAGCGAACCTCCACCGTCCACCTGACTCAAAATGGTTCAACCTGTCTTTCGTCTGTATCTTCTAACACAACATGTAAGTGGGAGCGCCACTGGTAAATGGTAATAGATCTTCTTTTAAGAATTTATATATGGTCCTTGCCTTCCGGAAAGCTGAAGACACAAGAGCAAGGCTTACAGCCGAAGAGAATACAGAGGCAGAAAGAGGGATGCACAAGAATAGAATAACAAGAAGAAAGAAACTCTATTCTGGTCTCTCCATGGACAGGAACAAAACCTGTTGGCTAATACATTGTGAAACTGGTGCACCTTGGTTCAAAGAAAGAAAATAGATACGATACGTCATTCTCGTAATACATTGTATTGCCAAGGAATTCCATACCAAAAAAATCAAAGAGAATCAGATACCAAATAAAAAATGCAATACATTTGTTAAGGATTCAGATACACATACATCTCAAAATTATGACATTTCCATGATGGATATATAACTTAATATATGCATGGTAACTTGATCTTTATAACACACAACCTTTTGGGGAAAAAAATGCTATAATTTACAAGAGGCTCAAATGTCGTAGTGAATTATCACAAAGTGAACTTCAAGGTACATGGTAAAGTCTCTCAACTTTTCAGGATGGCAGAAATGCTTAACTAGGCATTTTGAATTCACTTGTTGGCACCAATTGTGTAAACACGTTAGAACTTTCAGAAGTAAAAGAAACATCAAATGCCTAGACAAAATTTACCTGAGATGACAACAAAGTGCATCTGGTAATTGCTTCTTCATTCCACCGCACAAATTCTGTCACCACAGTAACAGATATCTGTTGATGGGAAGATGCTAACGAAGCTCCCCTTGAGCGTCCAATTGACCCAGTTGACTCGGATGATTGCTGGTTTTCAGCACGCAGTTCCCCCATCTGCATGTTAAAGTTGGTTGTAGGGAAATGACAACACCAAGACGAAGTCAACAACAGCCAAAGAAAGAAGGGGGAGGGGGGGAGAGAGAGAGAGAGTTAAACCTTTGCTTTATAGAGTTGTCTCAGAGAGGCCTGCTCATGCTCAATATATTGATCTTTGTGAGCAAGAAACAAAGACTCTGTTAGGCCTGTATCAAAAAAGAAAGCTGATTTCAGGACAAAAGTGAAAGAACTACGTGAAATAAATTTCAGTACAGTGTAATTCAACCAATAAGAAATTTAAAGAAAAATTCAGTTATGTTAGCTTTCATTTGAAAATATCAAGACTGTTCTTCATTAACTTGTTATAAATAAACTCTCTACAACAAATCGAAACTGAATGAATATTTATTATTTAACAAGTTGGAAAGTGCAACCTTCACTACTAAAATTGGCAAAATGAGAAAACAAAAATTGGACTTCGTTCATAAAATATGACCATAAACCATGCATTTTGCCTTTTCTATCCTGCTAGCTAATTATTTTACGTTCCTAGCGAAAAGAAAAGTATTTTACAGAAACAGAAACAAAAAAGCAAACACAGAACTCTATGATTGAACAGTTCAATTATTGGAGCAAATCTAACAATCAAAAAGCAGCCAAAATTACCTTTACAGCATTTGGAACAAATCGACAAGGTTAATCCCAGTTACAGTATTGCATGCAAATGGTCTCAATCCTTCTTTTAGGGCTGGAAAACTTTGTGGTATTTTTTAATTTTTAATTTTTTATATAATTTAAACCCAGCCAAGCTTCTTTACACAAGGTGCAATCTAACCATGCCCAGAAAAGCAACTTTCATGTTTCCTTCACCAACATCATGAATATTGAAGCCTTTTTAATGTACTGTATAGCTCTTTCGCTATCCTTCTCCTCAAATAAACTTAGAGAACAGATCACGGCCATATTGAATCAACAAAGCTGCCTAATATAAACATAACTTATGTACCATTTAATCAAGTGTAACCATGGCAATGTAGAACCAACTCACAGGCAGGGAGTTCAGGTATTTGATCTAAAAAGAAGCTAGCAATGTTTTCTTAACTGTTACCTTCAACCTCCAAGTCACCACACCCCACAGCACGTAGGTCTCTAGCAAGTTCCTGCGTTTTATCATATGCCACTGCTAGCACTCTAAGATACTGAAACATCAGGAAAACACAACTGGGGTCAAAATCCAACTTTAACATAATTGATGTAGGTATTAAAGAACAATTGCAGCCTCAGTAATCAACTCACTAACAGAAGTCCGCCTTCTTCCATAGGAGGTGGATTAACAAGAGATGGTTTCTGCAACAGTTTGTCAAGAAGTGTAGTAACTCGTTGCTCCAAAACTCGCTGCACGAAAACCACAGGAGGAAACTCGTCATTATTGTAACATTACCAACCAATATGATCCTAGTATCTATACTTCATTTGATGCATTGCCACTAAACACATACGGAACAGAAAAGAGAATAAGTGAGTTGAAGATCAGATACCTGAACCAAAATTGACATAACATCATTTGCAGAAGGGAATACAGCCATTATTGTGGCTGCTTCTTTACGAACAGTGTCTGTAGGTCAATCATTACAAGTACATCAAATTCATTGAGTCCTAACACCCTTTCATTGAGATAAATTGCAAGCCTTCAAACCTGTGATTTCTTTGTACAATGAAGAAAGCCCACGTGCAACATTGCTAGGACTAGGTAATGTACCCTGGTCACCAAGAACCAATCTAGTGTCTGCATTCATGACCTCCACGTCAATAAACATTGGACGTGTTGCCACATAATGTTGCATAGCACTTGTTCCCCTATTAAACTGCATTGTAAAAGGAAAAAAACAAGAAGGTAAGAAGGTGTACAAATTACCAAGATTTCTTTATCGTCGAACCAGTTTCATCCTTAAACTAGATGGGGTATAACTCGAAATGATCCGCTTATAATGATAGATGTATCAAAAACGCTTGATCCTATCCGAAGAAAATTGCAGAGAAGTAATACAAAAGATGTAGGGAATCCCCTCATTCACAAGAAAAAAAAAAAAAAAAAAAAGAAAAAAAAAATGGAAATTCCACGGCCAAAGATACAAACTACCATTGAATAGATGCAAAAGACATAGTTGGAGACTCCATTCATCTAACTCTGAGCCAATATGTAGCAGAAGCGGTCTTGAACAAGGCCAATTTTATCATTTAAATGTAAGAAATTCTAAGGTGAAATGCCTTGAGCATAAATCTGGAGCGCAAATAGCACTTTCCTAAAAATATCCATATTAGTTATGCATATATGTGTTCATCAAGCTCCATTTTTGTCTTGTCACACATCCATCTCAAAATTCTCATTTCTGTCACATCCATCACTTAAGAAGAAAATAACAATAAATGTGCATAGATTGAACTTTTTTCTTCAAGTCAAACACAAATGACTCAATTGTCAATGAAACACGAACTCAGCCATGTATCATCTTTTATAGCTGTTTCTAACCAAAATGAGCAGACTGGATCTCATCAACAAGCAAGTCCCATCTAAAAACTTTACCTGGTGAAAAGTTACAATGAATAAAGAATTATAGACTACGTAGTACTACTATATTAGAGTGGATGGTTAAAAACTTGTAAAATAGTAGCAGGCAAACTCGGTAAAAAAAAAAAAATTCCAGAAGCATTTGATCACATTGATTTCAGAACAAAATCATCTTCTCAACGACGACGTAGATATAGATCTGGACATTAATACCAACAAGTGTCAACTAAGAGCTACTAATCCCATCAGCCAATGTGTGCATCTGAGAAATGCATGTTCATAGTTTCTTTTCCAGGCACTTGCCAAGCCCCTGGCTGGCACAAGTCAACTCCCACGTAAGCTCTTTGTTTCACTGACTGACTTGTTAATACATCAACCAAAGAAACAAGTGCACAAATTAACCCTGTACAAATGCATTAATTCACATTAACTTTTAGTCTTTTACAAGCTCGAGATTTAGCTTTCTTAAATTTGGGGATCTTTGTGGTTTAAATGCTTAAAAGAGTTTTAAGGCCTCAACAGTTATGGTGTATTTAGGGTTTTAATAAATTTAGGGTTGCGTTCAAATTTTAGAGCTAGGGGTTTAAAGGGTTCTATATTTAGGCTTTGAATTCTTTAGTTTTTTAAACTTCAAGTTTAGGGTTTCTTTTCCTTCTCCAAAAATTTTTGGTTTCACATATGGGTTTTTCTGTAGTTTATGACAAAGTGTAAGATAATATAGTTTGAGGGTAGGTTTTTTTTTTTTTTTTTTTTTTTTTTTTTTTGATAAGTAAAATTGAATAAAAAGTGCTCAAAAGGGGAGCGAATCCCAAGAGAAACACACAAGGGCAAAAAGAGCCTCTAAGCCTTCAAAGAGGCCAAAAAAACAACAATCTCCTCTACATATATATAATCTCTCCCTGAAACCCAACAAAAAAGGGTGGAAATAATAGAGAACTTAAGCATAGTAATAGGCATCTCCTTTCCTTCGAAATATCTCCTATTCCTCTTAAGCCAAATACACCACCACACACATAGAGGCGTAGCCCTCCAAGCATCCTGAATATGAGCCCCCACTGTACAACCTCTCCAAGCCTCAATCAACCCTCTAGAGGGATCTAGGCATAACCCAAAGAATCCCAAACAAACCAAGCATCAAATGCCAACAGTCCCTGGCCATGTTGCAATGTAAAAGAAGGTGATCCACTGTCTCCTCATCACGAAGACACAAGTAACAACAATTGACCACCACCTGATTTCTCCTCCTCAAATTATCCTGGGGGTAGTTTGAGGGTAGTTTTTCAAGTGAAATGAAAAACATATTAATGCACTATCAGAGATTTTTATAGAATTTTGAATCCATTAGGAGTCTACTAAATTACCGATTCCCTTCAGGGTACATACCTAAAAAAAGTTACAACCATTCCAAATACAGCCCCAAAACATTAACTTAGTCAAAAATAGCTTGTTTCCTGGAAAAGAACATTGCACGTATAAAAGAAGTTACCTCTTAAATTTCCACAAATCAAATAATTTCAAGTGATCCAAATAATAAGATTTAAAAAATAAAAAAATAAAAAAATGTGATACTTTATATTTCTCAGGCACTCAGCACATGACATGATACATATGCCAATATATGTGACTCAAAGTTGACAACATTAAATACATCAACAATCAAGGCCCGGTATATTTTTCCTTTTTTAACATACTTTTTGGTTCCCTAGCATTAAATTTGCACAACATTTACAAATACAACCATAGTAAATGTAATTAACCAAAGGGTAATATGAAGTTCACATAAATTACCTGAGATAAAATTTTAGCGCACTCTGCCATAATAGACAATTCTCTCCTCTGTGAGGCTGCATCAAATCGAGCCAACAATCTATTCTCCAATTCTACACAAATGATAAAAGGCAAAAAAGCTCAACAATATGTCAACTTACAATAAATATCATTAAAAAACAAGGGACTTAAGGAGGCTACCCTTCCAAATCCTAAATGTTTGCACAGATGATTTTACAAGAATAGGGGGGGAAATCGTTCTGCACATATAACAAATCTTTGTTCATTATACTATTGTTCCTCTTTTGGCCAATACAAGGTGCGAGTTCAGCTTAAAGTCCCTTATATTTGAGATTAAAATTTACCACATTCTTGATTAACTGTATAGTAGAGGGAGAACAATGAAAGATCAATAAAGGAGAGAGAAACGGACTTTTGAAGTCCCAAAAAATATATTCAAAAAGTCATAGAAAGTTGTGCCTTAAAATGCAGTTGAATACACAAAATTGAGAACCAAATGAAAGCTGTGCCTAAAAATCATAGAGAGTTGACGGTCAAATAAGATGGTCACATCTCTACATCTTTTTTCCGGTAGGTATATATACAGCCCACTGGAGGCATTTAATCACCAACTGATAAAAATGGAAAAATCTTCTTAATGATCACTTTTCACAAAATATACTTGGGATAGCTAGCAAGTCAACTGCCATGGCCCCCCAATCCTTCTGACTAGGAGGGGAAAGAAGTAATATCTGTCCCAATTAAATATAAATAATAATGAGACCCTTCAGCCAAGATGCAACGGTTCAAATAGATGGAAAGTTAGGATTAGTGCCAACAAAAATGAAATTGTATCTTCCATACGCTATGTTTGAAATATATGTAAAATACAACAGATAAATTTTGCTTTCAATGCTACATCTAGATGCTCCAAAAATTTTCTCCTTGCTCCAATTAATATAAATAAATGAAAATAACTAATAATAACAAACCGTTGCAGTATTCCTGAAGGTTAGCAAGAGCAACATCCAAGCCTCTACTTGCAGTTGCATTTCCCACAACTGACGGTGCAGATATCCCTTGTCTTCCAACATCTTCTTCAGCGAAAGACCCTAAATCAACAGTAGCAGCATAAAAAGTTATACTTGTTCACAAAGCTCTGCAACAAAACATTAGAATGTAAAAATTATGGAGATGAAAATAAAGTGAATAGTTCAAGGATTCAAACTACATATCTATAAACAAATTTATATATTAAAATAAGTATGTGCAACTCATCCAACATTGCCATATTAGTGCATTACCGTTTGAAAGAAAGATGGAGCAAATGCCATGACTTCCTTCAAACTGTAATGCACTCATCTCAATAAATTTATGATGATGGAGTACAAAATCAGAGAAACCAAGGATGTAGTGTGCTAAATGAGGAAGATAAAGAATGAAATTTGAAAAAGCATGAATGCAATATATTAAAAAGGGGTGTGGGAAGAGTAGTAGCAGGAAGAAGAAGAAGAAGAAGAAAGAGGACAGCCATCTACCAGGAACGTGTAAATGCATTTCTGTCAGTAAGTGTTGATTGTATCAGAACAACAAAAAAAAAAGTTTGTTTCTACAACATACCCATATACTGAAGGAGCTGACATCCAATAAATTTGGTTAATATAAAAGGAAGTGCATGTAGGTGTAAATTTGTGTTCACCTCTTCAATTATATTATATTTGTTTTATCAATAAAAAAGGCAACAATTATTCTTTTTTAACTGGAATTTTTTTAGCTCAAGAAGAATGGAGAAAAACTTAATTTAGCCACCCCAAGCAAATGGCTAGTTTCTGATCTCTCCCCCCCCCCCCCACAGAGAATGGGACGGGGATAGTAAATCTTTAAAAGTTTTAGGGGCAGGTAAGGGATTAGAAGCTTTAACCTGAATCAGGGAGGGGAGGGGATGGATATGTAGTTTCCCAGCGCCGCCCTGATTATATAGCATATTTACACCCACACCCTTACATTAACTTAATACTACTTAAACACCCTTATACACACATATATCTACTCTCCTCTTAGGGTTTGGTAGTCGCAGCCCACTCTGCCCTCACACGCAGTCCACTAAGCCATGGACGCAGTGTCCAGGACGCTTGCTATTGTACTGATCAACAATGCCGGCCACCGATCAGAACAACGATCGGTAGTCCAGGACGCTCCATCAGAACAGAGATTCCGACCACCGACTATACCAGCCACGCTATTTTCCAATTGCTCTTGAAGGTGTTCTTTCCATTTTCTACAGTCATCTCTTCCACGCAACTTGGTCATCTATCCCGATTACTTCTTCTCATCCCAAATTCAAATCAGCTTGCTAATCCAGTTCGTACTTGCCATTCCTGTGCGGCTCTAGGTTTTCTCTCTCTACTTATATATAATTGTGAATGTATGTATCTAGGATTATTTTTCATGTGAATCATATCTTCTTGCGTGTATAAATCAATATATCTATATATGTCTATAGGGTCTGGATGGGGATGGGACTAGGAGTACAAACTCGCCCCAGGGTTGGGACGGGGATGGTATGGAAGAATTTTCAATGGGCGGAGTAGGGTTTAGCCAAACCAGTCCCGAACTCGCCCCGTTGCCATCATACCTACTTGCAGCCCAGAAGAGAGGTTGAAAATCTCTCTCTCCCATGCTTGAGTTCCCCATTTCAAAAAGTATACTCCATTGAAACAGAAAGTAAACAAATAGAAACAAGAAAGAAGAAGGGGAAAAAAAGAAAAGGAAAAGCAACAAAATTACAGCAAATGAGAAACCACACATAATGAAGCGAAGTTGTCAGCACGCAAAAGCAATGGTACATCCAGCAAGATTATTAGTATAAATAAATGTTTAGATTAGTCAACTAAAATTTTGAAAACAGTAATCGATCATCGATTCAGCAAGGTAAAATTATAAACACTTTGGATTTGGAATGAGAGGGCAAAAAGGACTCGTTTAATGATATTTACCTACAGTAACAATGGCCATTAAAAATACTTATCAAAAAAAAAAAAAACAATGGCCATTAGAATGATGTAGAAAGAATGAAGATATGTACATGGACTCAATAAAACAGGACTATTGGATTCACATACATTAGCACAAACAAATAACAGGGACTTAGATTTGAAGAAAGATTATCCTGATAAGTGACAGTGAAATCATACAATAACCATGGCTTTTGGTATATATCTTCTCGCCCACTAATTCAGCTTTCAAGTAGTCAGAGAGGGGGAGAAAGAAAAAACAGCTTGGTATAATGAGTGACAAGTTAATAATGAACATCATTCTGGTTATGAAAGGCAGTAAGGAAGTTTGTAAGAAATAAGAATGCATAATTATGAAGCTTTGCAGGAAAATAATGCCATCTTACGCAATTTCTGTGCAATTGAAGCAGCGTCAGCAACACGACTATCATCAGAAAATAAAGGTGAAAGTTCCATTAGGTCGCCCGGGCTGCTATTAAACTCCATCAAATACTGAAGAAATAAATCAACCAAACAGTGTTAGAGAATCATAAGCAAATGACTTCAATCAGTATGTGCAGTCATTAATAATACCTTTATGAGATCCATCGTCTGGCTTGCAGTTTCACGCTGAGCATCTGCACTCTGGAAAAAAAAATGCTCAAATAAATTAAAGCAAGGATCACATATAGCCCAAAAATTATAGCAAAATAACAATTAGATTAACTTAAGTGCATATGGTATCTGAAGCATTAATTAATCAATCATTACACAAACTTTACCTGCAGATGATCTCCAATTTTGGCAGCAGTCTGTCCAACACTAGTAATACGCGAATCCAACCGTGCAAAGCTATCAAACAAGCCATCTACACCTTTTTCCAGCTGAACATTGAGTGAGATAAACATGAAAGGTAAGTGAAAGTGTATCTTAATAATAAGTACGCATTAAATTCAGGTTCATGAAACCGTTCATAGCACAACGTACTTCCATGATTTATATTAAGAGATTTACAGCAATTAGTGTTAAATGAGGATTATCAGAAACTATAAAGAGATGTACAGCAATTGGTGTGAAAAGTTAATTCTGAAAAGGCATTTCAAAAATTTTAAAAATAAAGAAACTGGTGCCGACTTCAGGTTGCTTGTAGAAACCTCATTCCTTTATATAAATTTTTAGGTTTATCTGGTAACTTTCAAAAACAATGGAGTAATCCATAAATGCACTCTAAGAACTAACCTCAGCAAGTGTCTTGCGGTGCTTAGAATCTTGGACAACAACGTCCTTCTTGAGATTGTAAAGTTTTCCATCAATCTTTAACAAAACATAATATATTAAATATTTTTTTAGAAAACACCCCAACAGATAGTCTTATTGAGTTTGCAGAATTTATCACAGTCCCAAATAAATACCTGTTTTCGAAGATCAACTAACTTTGTATAAGAATCCTTAAACAAATACAATAGAGCATCTACTTCTGGAAATAAAGGGCTTGACGGCCCTTGTGCTGATTTTCCCGCATCAGAGGGAATTCGCATATTCCCATTTGGCAAATCATCACCAACGTTACTATGCCCTTCTAATGAATCTGTTTCTTCTTCTTGATACGAAGGGAGCAGCTCATTTACTAAGTTTCCAAATAAGGCATCAAATGAAAAGTCCCCCTACATTAAAAAAATTCAAAAATAACATAAATAAATAGACTCAATGTTCATTCAAATGCCAAAAGTTTTCGTATATACCAGTGGAGCATAGTACCACTACTTATCTACTTACAGAGACACTTAACACAAACAAACATGAAATTGACGAAGTTTGAGCCCTTACCTTAAAGTCATCTACGTCTAGCTCAAGTGGAACAGAGTTAGCAGCTGAAGATCTTGAAAATCCATCACTCCTAGTTCTATCTCTACTCTCTTTCATCTTATCCATGAGGGAGCAAAAAAAAAATCAGAAACAAAATAATATACATCCACAGTTGGAAAATAATAAGGGACATACACATACTCATCATTCGGCTCAAACTTAAACAAACATCACTTGACGATCACCAATACTCAATTTGGTTGACAAGAATATATGTAGTCACCTTTCATATATCCATCACATAGTTGTACCATTAGGTAGATTTAACTTTCTTTTTTTCTCCCTTTGTGGGTAAATGACATCTCACTGATATCTATAAATGCATCTAATTTTGCTCATTTTTACACCTACATTGTGTTGCAATTAACATCTCAATTATGTCAATCCACACTCCAATACTTCATAATGCATCCCCTGTAGCAGAAAAATAGCCATTGCAGAAGAAAAAGAAAATTAACACCATCTTGTACACCATGAATTCTCATTAAATTAAAGATTCGTAAACTTAAAGTATTCTCAGTTCAAAGACAAGTACATCTTCTATATGGTTAAAAATAATATCAAAATAAATCATTTTTCCATCTTAGTGTTTTAAATGACACACATACATAAATGTATTGGAATTTGACTGGATGTTCCAAATTGATGGTCAAACATATCCTTTAAAAAAAATTTGCCAATTTAAAGTTGGTATTCAATTCGGATCCGAATTTCACTGGATTCAGGCATACGTTAGGCAAATTTAAACAGTGTGATATTGTAGGTTTTCTTCATCAATTCTATCAGTACATTATTAATCTGTTCTTGAACAAATTATAGAGTTGGAACAAATCTTGGAGTGATGGGTTATCAAAAATAAACCATGGTACCCAGTTAACCAAATGAAGTCAGAAATCAAGAAACACGTTTTAAGATCAACGTATATATATAACCTGTAACAACTAAAGAAACCCATAGTAACCCAGTTCATCAAAACAACTACAAAGTCTTACAAATCTCGATATATACATCATGGATGAGCAAAAAGAAGAGAACCTGATCTACACTTCGAATGGGTTTTCTCTTCAGCGATTCAAACCCTAAGCCGATTCTTCACACGTACGATCTTCACAATTCGCTCGATACAATATTTGGAGAAGAATGGCGATGGGAAATCTGCGACAGAGTGAGAGGAGGGGAAATCATGGAGCCGAGGTGCAGGTGGTGTTAGAGTCGTTAAACTTCTGGCTCTCGGGCCGGATGCGGGTTGAATATGGATGCTCGTATTCTGACCCATTTTTGACCAGGGTTTAGCTTGACCATCCGTGTTTTCCCCACTCAAAATAGTTGGCCTGTATTTACCATAGTCCTTTTGGAAATCGATATTAGAAAGTGGAATGCGTTAAAAAGTGAAGCGAATGAAAGGTGAATAAATTTTTGAGGATTCATTTATTTGTTTCTAAATTTTTTTTTTTTATGAAAGTTGTGAACAAGTATTACTTTATTATTTGGATAATATTAAAGTGAATAGAAAATATAACGGTTCACTTAATTGTCTTTATTTTTATTAAATAGGACATTCGGTCTAAATTAATTTATATTAAACAAATATTTTAGGTATTTTGAAAAACAAATAATAATATAAGAATTTAAATTAAAAAAAAAAAAGTTGCAGGACATAAAGATATTTATACCATTCTTATCAAAAGTTATTCATAAACATGTTTTATTTGTGAGGTAAAAGTAGGTATAATTGTATTTTCTAAAATTAAATTTTTTTCTTGTGTTTTTGTAATGAAATTTTACATGAAAGTTAGGTATTAAGAAAAGTTGCTTTCACACGAAATTTTCATTTTTCATGTTATTTAAATTTTTAATATTTAAAGAGTTTTTTTTTTTTAGCTGAATTTGCCACCCTTCTCTCTCATACCTCCGTCACACAATATTTTAACTAACCATACCAATTTTTCACAATGATCAAGTGTTAGTTCCAATGAGCCATAACAGGCATTTGACTTGATTTGGGAAATCAAATCCTATATCACATCGTAACACAAGTAAAATTGTTATAAATATAAGAATAAATATATTCATACACAATCAAAGAAACAAAGAAAGACATTTGTGAGATCTCGTTCAAAGTATGAAGTCAGTGATACAATATGATTCATATTTATAGGATGAGAAAGAGCATCTTTTGCCAACTTGCACGAATGGGAAAGATTGATTCTATATAGGAATGGCAAATTTCCCATCCCCGCCAGTCCCGTCCCGTTTATAATGGGAATGGGAACCCTTTTATGTAATGGGGATGAAAATGAGGGTAAATTTTGAAAACCCGCCGCGGCCAGGGATGGGGTAAATCCGCCCCGCCCCGTTTAAGTATTGAATTACTAATATACCCTTACATTTAACAATTTATTACTAAATTAGATTTATTATATATATGAAAACAAGAAAAATTATGTTTTTTTTTATAAATAATATATGTTAATCTGGGCCGGGGCCGGAGATGGGGATAAGAGGTCGGGGGCGGGTATGGGGGTGGTGATGAAATTTTAAGCAGGGATAGGGGCGGGAATGAGGATTGAAAAATTCAGCTGTGATGGGGATGGGGATGGGGATGGGGATGGGGAATGCGATCCCCGCCCCATTGCCATCCCTAATCCCATACTATAAATGATAAAAGTTTATTTGTAATGCATGCTAGCCTACAAATAGCATTACCACTTGCATATAGATTAAGTAATATACTTGTGTCACTTTGTTGTAATTATTACTTCTACAAATTGTAGCCCACAATTCATTTGCATACTTGTGAGCCCCATGACTATAAAACTCCCCCTTGGGGTCCATAATATTATATTAAGAATATGCCTCATTAAAAACTTGTCAGGAAAATCCACTAGGACAAAACCTGAGCGAAGGAAGAAGAGTACAATATTCTTGTGTGTTTGAAAAATTATTGCATGATTTTGAACTGCCTCAATAAAACTTTGCCAGGAAAATCCATTAGGACAAAACCTGTAGGGGTGGCAATTTGGGTTCGCGTGTCATAATCATGACGTGTCGAATTAGGGATATAACACTAAACAAGTCAACCTGAACACGACACGATTAATAATTATGTCACATATCCTAAACCCGAACACGACATGTTTATTAAACGGGTAACACGACACGACACGTGTAACCCGTTTAACATGTTTACCCGTTTAACCTATTTATGGTGTTTACCCACTTAACCTGTTTAAAGTGGCCAAAGATTAAAATACTAGCAAACATTACTAGAAAATTTGTACTGCAGTGATGTAGTCCAAAAGAGAGATTAAAAGCCAAAGATAAAGATTAAGTCACAAGTCATAAGTTACAGACCGAAATAAAGATAAGTCATAAGTTATTACAGACCGAAATAAAAATATTTAATAAAAATGTTAGGGTAACATGCAATCTTCTTAAAAACCAAAGATCCACAACTCAAAAACTTCCTTCTGGAATTTGCATGCACTCTTTTCTGAAACACCAAAAAGTAGAAATTCTTACAAAATAGGTAAGTGTAAAATAAGTTTAGATTAAAAATATATATATATATACATATATATATAAAAGAATGCAGGCAACAAATTATGTGAAAAATAAAACAAATGCAGATGACTTTTTTACCTAGTTGGATTTTAATGTTCGGTCACGCTAACATTGGAGGAACATTGGCCTTCAGCAGGGTCATCATTATTGATATTAAGTTTTATCACATTATCAATCAAGTCATCCATTTGAAGCTTTATTGTATCTATAGTAAAACATACACAAAAAATTTATTACTTCACTATTTTCTGCAATAATAAAAATATAGTTTGAAATTTATTATAAGTCATTTACCTTTCAAACTAAAAAGCCAATCCCTCGTGCATACCAAAACCTCCACATTTTCTGGTTTAAGTACACTACGATATTGATCAAGAGCCTGATCACCAACACTAAACGCAGACTCAGAAGCAACTGTTGTGATTGGAATGCTCAATATATCACGAGCCATTTGAGCAAGCACTAAATACCTAAACTGATTGGCTTTCCAATAGGTAAGCACATCAAAGTTCGTATTCTTATTGATTTTTGGTTCATCTAAATAGAGTTCCAACTCTGATTTTTGGACATTTCAAAGCAATTTATCATTCTCAAATGAGTCTGTTAGTCACTAATTGACTCTAGATGGGGGGTGAATAGAGTCAAGGAGCAATTTTTTCAATTTAAAAATTATATTTCTACCAAGCTGTTGAATATCAGTTTATTGAAATATTCAAGCAAAATAAAGCACAAAAATAAGAGAGATAGAGATAAGAGATTGCAAACAATGACTCGGTGATTTAGCGAGGTTCGGAAACTCCTACTCCTCGGCTCAAGATCCCCCTTGAGACTTCCCAAATTCACTAGAGCTTCTCCTTAATGGTGGAGAGCAAACCTTCACTTTTAAAACAAGATCTTGCTTCTCTTCTTTGCTAGGAGAACACCCTTCTCCTAGGCTTTCTTTTGGGTTACACCAACCCTTTACAATAGCTTTGAAATTTGAAGAAACAAGTGTACAAGAATCTCTCAAAGATAGATTACAGAGTTTAGCTCACAACTATTGAAAAGATGAATATACGTGCAGCTCAGAATTATTACAGTGATATGAAATAACAGAGAGGGAATGAAAGCTCAGAAAACTTCTTTAATGCTTTTCAAGGAATGATAGAATGTTCTCTGTTAAAAAAGATCATTTAGTTTGAAGACCAACCTCAGTATTTATAGAATAAACAGAGTTCAATATAGCTGTTAGAGGTTGTTGAGAACATTTAATGAAAATGTTTACGTTACAGTTCAAAACCCTAAAGAGAGCCGTTTCTTGAAAACCAAAGAGCCTGCTCTTTGTTCATTTTCCTTGGAAAGAGCCTGCTCAATAAAAACGTGAGCCTGCTCTTTATTTTGAAGATCCATTTTCGTAGCTTTCTTGGAACAAAAAGAGCCCTCTCTTTCTTTTGATTGAGCCCTCTCTTTTTCTTAAATACTTCTCAAAGACTTACTGGAGTTAAAGAAAAGAATCTTCTCAGAGCTCACTGAATAAGAGAAAAGAGCCTTCTCTTTGTTTTATGGAGCCTTCTCCATCTCACATTATGATACTTAATATGAAATTCTTTAAGTCCTGTGAATGTGATCATGAGCTGATTTTATTTTCTTTGAGAAATAAAATGGGAATGCAATGCATGGATTGAATTTTGAGCTTCAAATATATTCAAATTAACTTTGACATTAAATCTTAAGCTCTCACCATCTAATCTACCATTTTCTTCAATCTTTGACCATGATCGGTTAGCCTTTGATGGAGTACTTGAATAATCTTTTCTTGCAACTTCAATGCTTCCTTGAATCCATTGCTTGAGTACTTGGAATGCTTCTGGCTCAATATTGAGGATTGAATTAATTGATCAACTATATAGCACTCAAGGAAAATATTAGTACATAAACATCATTAATGGTTTGTAATCATCAAAATATAAGATTGACCTTTAGATTAAATCCTTAGGCCAACAATCTCCCGCTTTTTGATGATGACAAAACATTGATGTGTTTATTGTCAAAGTGGAGTTGCATTTTGAAATAATGCTCCCCCTATCAATAAGCATATCTTGAATTCATGTCAACAACAAATATTTGAAGAAAAATATGTCTCCCCCTATCAATGTGCGTCTATCAAAAATAGCAATGTAATAGAATAGACACAATATAGCCACAATATAGCATAGAACACATCTTTCTCCCCCTTTGTCATATCAAAAAAAAATCTTCCTTTATCAATGGGAAATACTGACCTTTGCATGAAATATCAAAATGGATAAAGAAAAGAGCAATTAAATAGCAAAGATGGCAGTGTATAGAAAACAGAAGGAGAATTAGAAGACAACTACCATATGAGTAGATAAAAGCAGAGTTCATGATAAGGAGTTCAAAATGAAATAACATAAGTAAATAGAACATATCGAAAAATATGATTCTCTAAAGCAAATATAGCAAATGAGACCACAAAAATAGGTTTTAGACGGGGGTGATACTGTGCTAAGGAGAAGGAGGTCTATTTCCTTTGCGAAATGCTTCAAAATCTTCATTAAGATAAGTGATGGACATATGCACTTTGTCAAGTTGTCTTTGCTGGTGTGCAAGAGTGGTTTGTTGTTCTTCAAGAGTGGCTTGATTTTGACGAGTAGCTTCGAGAATTTTCAATAAAAGATCACGATTGGTGCAATTTTCAGCTGGAACTTCATCCTCTTCAGCACTGTCATCACTGTCATGTTCTTCTTTATCCTCATCATCAACTTCCTCAATTTTTTCTCCTCTATCTCGAGCCTCTTCAAACCTCCGTTGCTTAGGATAGAACCACATACCATTTGAATCCCTTTTTAGCCCCATTGACGTAAGATTTAAAGCAGTGAGCATGTGTCTTGACCCTGGTTTAACTGCTTCAGAACTATCTAGCGGAACTTTCATATCCATGAATATGTGAGTGAGAACCATGGCATAATAAAGAGAGACCTTTTTCTTTCTCTTACAAGCAAGCAAATGATGAAATATTATGTATGCAAGATCAAAGGGCTTTCCATTTAAGACACACCAGATAAGGAAGACGTCCATGTGAGTGACTTTGGATCTACTGCCGGATTTTGGAAGAATGGAGTACATGATGATCTTGTGAATCAATCGGGCTTCCATGGTTAATTGCCTGGTGTTTACCACTTTTGTATTGGTTACACAGGAATCATAACTCATTTGCTGAATAGCTGTGAGTTTGTCAAAGCCGTGTCCAATAAACCATTTGGAAGGAGAATAGAATTAGATGCCATCCTCAAGTTTGAAAATTCGAGCAATGTTACTTCTATCAAGGTAAAAGTGAACTCCAGCTACATAACAATTAAGTTTGTCTTCTCCAGGACTTTCTTCAAGGTGAGTGTAAAATAATTTTACGAATTTTGGATAGTATTTGGTACTCAACCCAACAAAGTTTCCTAGGCCAATTTCGTCAAACAATCTATAGGTGTTGAGATGAAGATCATCGCAAATTTTTGTGGACAATACCATTGCTGTGGCCAATTTTCTATGTTGATAGATAGTGTCAAATGCTACTTTGTAGGTGGGGTTTCTATAAAGCATGGTAACAGATATTTGAGTTTGTGGACTAGGACTTGAACCAACATCTTGAGATCTTTGAGAGTTCCATTTATGACCACGAGGAGGATTCTTTCTACGAGAGGATGAAGCCGTGGACATTTCTAGAAATTGAAACTGAAATTTCAGAAGGAATACTTAGAACACATATCTAAAGAAAAATTCACTTAAATTTGTTTGGAGTAAAAAAAAAAAATTCAATTATCATATACTGGAAATTTCAAAGCTCAAATTGGTTTTGACTGAGAATTAATGATTATAATTGAGAATGATTTTGAACCAATGTACCAATTTAAGTTTTATACTTAAAAAAAAAAAACAAAAAAATCAAATAATATGATCTATGTAATAAAGTTTACAAATTCATCTTAAAAGTTGAAATTCAACAGAATTTTGAAATGTACTGCCCAGATGAATTATAAACAAATTATTCAAAGATAAATTCAAACTAAAAGGGGTTTGATAACCAAAGTTATGCAATATATTTCTAAGATTTGATAAAATAAATTCATAGATTAATCACAAGACAAATGCATAACTACTAGAAAATTGAATTAACAAACCAAGAGAGTAGCCATTTCTACTCAATTATGTTCTTTCCATGTGAGGAGATAGTCTACAGTGAAATCAAGGGTTTCATGGATGAGAGATGAAAAAGCAATGAACTCTGAAATTTGTTGAAAATAGATCAACTAAAATGCAAGAACTCATAACTTTGAGATGGAATTTGAGGAAGGGAGTTACCTGTGAAGATGCCCAATGGATGAAATATTTCAATTCTAGCCGAGAGAGTGCTCTGGAATAAGCCTCTGTTATGTCTAGAATGGAGTCAGTGTGCTGAAGGGAAGGTGCCGAGATGGAATATGAAAGCCTACTGTGCACTTAAAAATGAAACCGAGAATCTGTGGGTTTCATTGATTGAGCCGGCTTACTAGTTCATAGAGCCAGCTCAATGAAGGTTCTTGGAGCCGGCTCACTAGTTCATAGAGCCGGCTCAATGATGTTTCTTGGAGCCGGCTCTTCTATTTCATGGAGCCGGCTCTTTCATTCTTTGGCCCTGCATCCAAGTGCAGATGTGAGATGCCGAGAGCAATGAGATGAAACTCATCAATTGAGCAGGCTCCTCCTTCTGAAGAGAGACGTCTCCATTTATGTGTATTGAGCCGGCTCAAGCAAAATTGGAGCCGTCTCTTTACAACCTGCATGAGATCCCGAGAGTTGAGTGTTTAAAAGAGTGTGTGTGAGCCGGCTCATTGTAGAATTGGAGACTGCTCTTTCTGAAATCTGCATAAGATCCTGAGAGCAACAAAAGTGTATGCAGATTATGGTTTAGGTTAGGAGCCGTCTCTTGTTTTATAGAGCCTGCTCTCTTAGTTTGTAGAAACTGCTCTTTCTTGAAAACATAGAGATCCCGAGAGTATGCACTTTGAAATCATTTGTGAAGCCTGCTCTGCTTTGTGTGGAGACAGCTCTTTTTCTGAATGGAGCTGGCTCTTTAGCTGCTAAAGCTACTTTAATATTTCTTCTTCTGCAGACATACCTATTTCTCTTTTGAGCAAGCAAAATCTGTCCTCTTGGAGTGGTTTTGTGAAAATATCTGCTAGTTGTTTTTCAGTATTAATGAATACAAGCTCAATGTCTCCTTTTGAGACATGATCCCTAAAAAAATGGTACCTAATTTCTATATGCTTTGTCCTTGAATGCTGAATAGGATTTTTTGAGATACATATTGCACTTGTGTTATCACACATAATAGGAACATGATCAAAGTAAAGTCCAAAATCCTCAAGCTGTTGTTTAATGTAAAGCGTTTGAGCGCAACAACTACCGGCTGCAATATATTCAGCTTCTGCCGTTGATAGAGCTACGGAATTTTGTTTCTTGCAGGACCAAGATACTAATGATTGTCCTAAGAAATGACAAGTTCCGCTAGTAATTTTTCTATCAACTTTGCATCCTCCAAAATCAGCGTCCGAGTAACCGACAAGCTCAAGTGATGTATGCCTAGGATACCAAAGCCCTAAGAATGTAGTAAAACTTAAATAGCGAAAGATGCGTTTAACGGCACATAGATGAGATTCTTTAGGGCAAGATTGAAAACGAGCGCATAAGCATACACTAAACATGATGTCCGGTCTACTTGCGGTTAAGTATAAAAGACTACCAATCATACCCCTGTATTTTTTAATATCTACATTAGTGCCCCTTTCATCTTTGTCAAGTTTCAAGGATGAGCTCATTGGAGTATTGGCATGTTTGACTTCCTTCAAGCCAAATTTCTTTAGCAAATCTTTAACATACTTGGATTGGCAAACAAAAATGCCATCAAGTGTTTGTTTGATTTGCAATCCTAAGAAGAAAGTAAGTTCACCCATCATGCTCATTTCGAATTCATTTTGCATGCTAGAAGCAAATTTTTCACATAGTACACTATTGGTTGATCCAAAGATAATATCATCAACGTAAATTTGAATAACCAACAGGTTGCTATCAATGGTTTTAGTGAAAAGAGTATTGTCAATTTTTCCTCTAACAAAACCATTAGCAAGTAAGAAACCACTTAATCTTTCATACCAAGCTCTTGGAGCTTGTTTCAAACCATACAAAGCTTTTGATAATTTGTAAACATGGTTTGGATAAATGTAGCTTTCAAAGGCCGGCAGTTGTTCTACATATACTTCTTCTTCAATGAATCCATTTAAGAAAGCACTTTTTACATCCATTTGGTATAATTTAAAGTTTTTGTGGGATGCAAAAGCAAGGAGCATTCTTATAGCTTCAAGTCTAGCTACGGGGGCAAAGGTCTCCTCAAAATCAATTCCTTCTTCTTGATTATAGCCTTGAGCAACAAGCCGTGCCTTGTTTCTCATAATTATTCCCGATTCATCCTTTTTGTTCCTAAATACCCATTTTGTGCCAATGATAGTTTTATCTTTAGGCTTTGGAACCAAATTCCAGACTTTATTCCTTTCAAATTGGTTAAGTTCTTCTTGCATGGCCAAGAGCCAAGATTCATCATTTTCGGCTTCATGAATATTTTTTGGTTCAAGTTGGGAAACAAAAGCCACATAATTGCAGATGTTGCTCGTTTGAGACCTAGTGCTTATTCCTTTAGATGGATCGCCAATGATTTGATTTATCGGATGATTAGGCACTTGCTTCCAAGCCTTAGGAAGAGTGTCTTTATGAGAGAGACTTTCTTTTAGAACATCTTTGGAGCTATCTTCAAGAGAAGAACCATTTAAATCAAGATTTTCAATATTCTTTTCAATCTCAATCACATCTTCATTATCATCTAATGAACGTCTAAGAGGGGGTAATGGTGATTCATCGAATACAACATGTATTGATTCCACAACCACTCGTGTTCTTTTGTTAAACACTCTAAATGCTTTGCTACGAGAAGAATATCCTAGAAAAATACCTTCATCTGATTTAGGTTCAAATTTTCCTAGATTATCTTTGTCATTTAACACGAAGCATTTACACCCAAAGACTTTAAAGTATCCAATATTTGGCTTTCTTTTGTTCCAAAGATCATAAGAAGTCTTATTAAGGAGTTTTCTAATAATGACTCTATTTATAACATAGCATGAGGTGCTAACGGCTTCGACCCATAGAGATCTAGGAGAATTATGTTCATTTAACATAGTCCTAGCCATTTCTTGGAGAGACCTATTTTTTCTTTCAACAACTCCATTTTGTTGAGGAGTCCTAGGAGCTGAAAGATTATGATTATATCCATTGTCATCACAAAATCTTTCCACATCTTGGTTGTCGAACTCTCTACCTCTATCACTTCTAATGGACTTAATTTTACATTCTTTTTCATTTTCAACTCTCTTACAAAATTTAGCAAAGATTGTATGAACCTCATTCTTGTGTGTAAGGAAAAATACCCAAGTGAATCTAGAGAAGTCATCCACAATGACAAATGCATAGAGTTTTCCACCAAGACTAGCAATTCTCTCCGGACCGAATAAGTCCATGTGAATTAATTCAAGTGGTCTTGAGGTTGTTATATCCTTTTTCCTTTTAAATGATGACTTGATTTGCTTGCCTATTTGGCATGCGCTCCATGTTTTATCTTTAGAAAAATTAGTCTTTGGGAGGCCTTTGACCAATTCATTCTTAGATAGTTTTGAAATCAAATCCATACTAGCATGACCCAACCTTCTATGCCACAACCAACTATTTTCATTTGAGGATACAGGACATTTGACATCTTGATCATGTAATTCACATAAAAGCAAAGTATATACATTACCATTTCTTAGAGCATGGAAAACTTCTACATTATCCTTTTTGACAATGCACTTGTCCGATTTAAACAACACATCATATCCTTTATCACATAATTGGCTAATACTAAACAGATTATGCTTTAAGCCTTTAACAAGCAACACATCATCAATAGATAAGGAGGAGGAGATACCAATAGTTCCAATGCCAATGACCTTGCCTTTTGAGTTGTCGCCGAATGTGACGCTTCCTCCTTTATGAGGTTTGATGGAGCGAAATTTTGATTGATCTCCCGTCATATGCCTTGAGCATCCGCTATCAAGGAACCATTTGTCCTTGGATGAATATGGAAACTTTAAGCAAACCTACAAAAGGAATTTGAATAATCTTCTTTTGGTACCCACATTCTCTTGGGTCCATGAGAGTTAGGAAGAGGTGTATAAGTCCCTTTAATAACCCAAATTTCTTTTGTCCTACATGGCCTAATAGGACAATGATTGATCTTATGTCCTATTTTTTTTACAATAGTTACATTGTGGACTAAAAGAGGAATTTTTAACAAAGTAATTGTTCAAAGATATTCTCTTTTTCAATAAACAAGAATCTTTGTTGTGAGGATCAAATCCAAGTCCATCTTTGGCATAAGCATTTCTTTGCTTTCCAAGTATGAGACCCAAATTCTCTCTACCTTTTGTGAATTTAGCTAAAGTTTCAATTTGATCTTCAATTATAACTTTCAATGATTTATTTTCAGAAATTAAATCAATTGAAACCGATTCTTTAGCTAATTCTTTTTCCTTTTTCAAAGCTTCATTTTCAAGTTGAGATTTTTCAAGGTTTTGAGAGATGATATACATTTCCCTCTTGAGAGTAGCACATTTTTGAACCATTTTGCCTAATTCATCATGCAATTCTCTAAAAGCATCTAGCAAATAGTTGTGTGCATCAACCAATTCATCATAAGTAGTTTCCAAATCAAATGAGTTATGATTAGAATTTACCTCATCTTCATCGGCCATGAGACAAAAATTAACCAATTCATTTAGATCATCGTCACTTTCGGATCCATTTGAATCATCATCCTCCCATGTAGCTTGCATGGCTTTGCCTTTCTTTTTCATTTCCTTTTCATTTTTGTAGGCATAGCAATCGGACTTGAAGTGCTCCGGTTTTCCACAATGGAAGCAAGTAGGTGCTTCTCTTTTTCCTTGCTCACTAGACGACCCATTTCTTTTGAAGTGGTTGCTCTTTTGGAACTTCTTCATTTGAGGAATTCTTCTTACGGTTTTGGTAATGAGAGCAACTTCTTCTTCTTCATCATCATGAGGAACTTTATCAATTGTAACTTCTTTGGTAGTAGCTTGTAGAGCTATATCCTTCTTTTGAGTTTCTTCATCTTTATCATTCATTTCTAGCTCGTAAGCCATTAATGAACCAATAAGTTCGTCAATGGGAAGTGTGTTAAAATCTTTGGCTTCTTGGATGGCGGTCTTCTTAGCTTCCTAATTCTTTGGCAAAGATCTAAGGATTTTTCTTACATTGTCGGATGATGTATATTTTCTTCCAAGAGCTTTCAAGGGATTAAAAATGTTAGTAAAACGAGAGTACATTTCACTAATAGTTTTTTTGTTATTCATGGTAAAAAGTTCATATTTATGGACAAGCATATTCATTTTGGATTCTTTAACATGACTAGTGCCTATATAGGTAACTTCAAGTTTATCCCAAATTTCTTTGGCCGTTTCGCAATCCGAAATTCTATTGAATTCGTCTTTGCTTAAGGCACAATAGAGATTAGTGATAGCCTTGACATTACATTGTACAAACCTACGGTCATTGAGGGTCCATTCAATATCGGGTGTTCGAACATTTTCACCTTCTACTATCTTGGTTGGAACATGGTCTCCTTTTTCTATGGCTTTCCAAACATCTACATCTATGCCTCTTAAGAATGCTCTCATTTTGATTTTCCAATAGTTGTAGTCACTTCCATCAAACTAAGGGGGTCTATTGTTAGATTGACCTTCTTGATGGAAAAGTGCATTGGCCATGATCGTTCTCTAAGATGATTAGTCTTTTTCTAGAGATTAGGCTTTGATACCAATTGTTAGTCACTAATTGACTCTAGAGGGGGGGTGAATAGAGTCAAGGAGCAATTTTTTCAATTTAAAAATTATATTTCTACCAAGCTGTTGAATATCAGTTTATTGAAATATTCAAGCAAAATAAAGCACAAAAATAAGAGAGATAGAGATAAGAGATTGCAAACAATGACTCGGTGATTTAGCGAGGTTCGGAAACTCCTACTCCTCGGCTCAAGATCCCCCTTGAGACTTCCCAAATTCATTAGAGCTTCTCCTTAATGGTGGAGAGCAAACCTTCACTTTTGAAACAAGATCTTGCTTCTCTTCTTTGCTAGGAGAACACCCTTCTCCTAGGCTTTCTTTTGGGTTACACCAACCCTTTACAATAGCTTTGAAATTTGAAGAAACAAGTGTACAAGAATCTCTCAAAGATAGATTACAGAGTTTAGCTCACAACTATAGAAAAGATGAATATATGTGAAGCTCAGAATTATTACAGTGATATGAAATAACAGAGAGGGAATGAAAGCTCAGAAAACTTCTTTAATGCTTTTCAAGGAATGATAGAATGTTCTCTGTTAAAAAAGATCATTTAGTTTGAAGACCAACCTCAGTATTTATAGAATAAACAGAGTTCAATATAGCTGTTAGAGGTTGTTGAGAACATTTAATGAAAATGTTTACGTTACAGTTCAAAACCCTAAAGAGAGCCGTTTCTTGAAAACCAAAGAGCCTGCTCTTTGTTCATTTTCCTTGGAAAGAGCCTGCTCAATAAAAACGTGAGCCTGCTCTTTATTTTGAAGATCCATTTTCGTAGCTTTCTTGGAATAAAAAGAGCCATCTCTTTCTTTTGATTGAGCCCTCTCTTTTTCTTAAATACTTCTCAAAGACTTACTGGAGTTAAAGAAAAGAATCTTCTCAGAGCTCACTGAATAAGAGAAAAAAGCCTTCTCTTTGTTTTATGGAGCCTTCTCCATCTCACATTATGATACTTAATATGAAATTCTTTAAGTCCTGTGAATGTGATCATGAGCTGATTTTATTTTCTTTGAGAAATAAAATGGGAATGCAATGCATGGATTGAATTTTGAGCTTCAAATATATTCAAATTAACTTTGACATTAAATCTTAAGCTCTCACCATCTAATCTACCCTTTTCTTCAATCTTTGACCATGATCGGTTAGCCTTTGATGGAGTACTTGAATAATCTTTGAATTCTTGCAACTTCAATGCTTCCTTGAATCCATTGCTTGAGTACTTGGAATGCTTCTGGCTCAATATTGAGGATTGAATTAATTGATCAACTATATCGCACTCAAGGAAAATATTAGTACATAAACATCATTAATGGTTTGTAATCATCAAAATATAAGATTGACCTTTAGATTAAATCCTTAGGCCAACAGAGTTAAATTCCTACATTACGGTAATTAAGAAAAACAAATAGATCAATTGACGGTAAAAGTAGAAAAACAAATAGATGTAATGAATAAAATAGGCATTAAAGGAATTTAATATCTCATAAAAGTATTATTCACCTTCATAACATCAATGAACATTTTAGTTAACTGTCCCTCATCAACTTGCGGGTGCCCACTTTCATCATTTGGTGAAGATGTGGATTTGGTGGTACAAGCCATAGGAGAATTCAACAAATATTGATAAAAAAGGTTAAACAGTACATCACGAACTAGTGTGCACCATTAAGCTTGTTATAGCTAAAAATAGCAAACCCAAACTTGTATCTAAGATCTAAAATCACAGCAATAGCAAGGATCATGCTATAATCAGACCAATACTTTGCAAACTTTGAATACATTTGAGTTGCCATCTTGCTCATAAACTGATCCTTAGTATCCATTTCCTCTCGTAATGTCAATTGAACCGAAACCACAGATGGAAAATACAAGTTTGATGTGAGATACTTGGATCTAGAAAAGATGTTTGTAACATCATAAAAACAGTTAAGAACTTGTAAATCTTTTCTATCATACTCCACTCCTCTTGAGATGGGCAGAACTTGTAATTTGAATCACTCAATTGCAAATGACAAAAAGCCCGACAATAATAAATGGCAAACTCAAGCATAAGATATGTTGCATTCCATCTTGTATGAACATCTTGCCTTAACCCTCTTTTACATTATAAGGAAACATGAGAGACACATTCCAAGAATTTTTGTTTCCTCATTTGAGAACCTTCGACATATTTAACACTCTCATGAATCTTTATGATAGATTCATCAACCTTTTTTAATCCCTCTTGCACTTTCAAATTTAAGATATGTGTACAACAACGAATGTGAAAAAACTCTCCACCACTTAATAAAGCTTCATTCAAATTGAGTCGAGACTTCAACAATTCAACAAATGAACAGTTTGAAGAAGCATTGTCTAGAGTAATTAAAAATAGTTTCTTTTCAATCCCCTATTTAGCTAACAATGTATAAATCTTTTCTGTCAAAGCAACACCATTGTGTGGAAATGGCATGTAAGAGAGGTTCAAAACTATTTTTTGTAAGCCCCAATTCACATCAATAAAATGTTCAGTGAGAGATAAGTACCCATCAGTAGTCAGAGAAGACCACAAATCATATGTTAGAGAGAAATCCTACCATTTGTTGATTCCAACATATGTCGAAGCCTACCCTTTTCATTTTTATGCATCCTTAATATGTCAGTCTTGGCTGTGTTCCTACTTACGGGCTGAGCCTCCTCGTTTAAATAATGACACATGTTTCTGATGCCCTCATATTCAACAAATTGAAATGGCAGATCATGCATAATAATAGCAACACTCACTAACTCACGAAATTTATTAAAATCAAACTTAGAAGCATACATAGATATGGATCCAGATGACTGAGATAAAAGCAACTGACCTATGTCCCGTGTATCCTTCTTAACACACGAATCTATATGCCTCTTTAAATTACCAGTGCCATACTTGCCCTCCGCAATATACTCAGCCCCACACTTCTTACATTTGCATCTTCTCTTCTTGTCCTTGTCGGGTGGAAGTATATCATAGTGCAACCAAACTTTTGATGTGAGTTGTCTTTTGCGCTTCGTATCTTGTTCTTTTTCGGTTGCACTTGCACATCTGCATGTTCATTTTGATCCACTTTAAGGTCAATCAAATCAAGATCATTTTCTGATCCACCTTTGTCAAGTCTCATGGCAGAATCCATTTAAATATTACCAAAAAAATAAATAAATCAATCAATCAAATATATATAATAATTAATAAAGAGGACATATATAATAATTAATCAAACAAAAATTGAACAAGTTAACCTATTCACCCCCTCTAAATTATTAAAGTGTGAATCACAACTTAATCAACATAACAATTTACACACTACAATACTCACGTAACTCACACTATTAAATTGATAACCAAAAAATAATAATAAATAAATCTTTACCACTTATAAAATTATCAAAATTAGAAACTAGAAATAATCACAGGCATCGCCATAAGAATACATGTTTTTAATTCCATAATGGGTGTCTGTCTTTATTTAGTGTCTGGTATTGAAACTCAACATTCAAACCGCCACCAGTTTTATCAAATCACTACATAAATTTAACCTCGTTGCCACATTGACAACAATTTATATGGGCGAAACACCATTATCTAAATATCTCATAACAATATATTCAAGTGAAAGAGAAACATATATAGCCGAATCAAAAGGACAATGCAAATGAAATCACATTGCTGTATTAACCGATGATCCAGTCACTACAATACACAGATCGATCATTAGAAATTCACCCAACAAGTGATTGACATAAAATTGATAAGGAAATCAAAATGGAAATAAAGATGACAAATGGAGTGTTCGATTGAGCAAACAATGCAACACACAAATTATTTCCAAAACAACCATATTGAATATGTAGCACACTATGTCAAACAATTTAAATAGATCAAACCAAACAACACAATCAGCAGAACAAAATAAAACAGAAGAGGCATACAAGGTTACAAACCAGTGAACACCCCCAAATTAGAAAGGACAGAAGTACTGAGCACGATACATATATACATCAAATTTTCTAAAAAGCAACAATAATAATGGGAAAAAAATTAGATAAAACTTGTTTAAAAGTAGATCTGAAAGAAAAAAATTAAAGAAAACTTGTTTTCAAGTAGATCTGAAAGAGGAAAGATAAAAAAAATCGAACTCTTGTTGTTTCGAAGTAGATCTGAAAGAGAAAAAACAAAAAAATTAAAGAAAAGTAGAAAACTTACTTCGATTGTTCAAGGTTTGTGTTATTCGCTGGTCACTCGAAGTGTAGACTGTAGTGTTCTTGGTCGTTCGAGGTGTGGTGTGGATTTAAAAGAGAAAGGGAGTTGTCTGGCAGTTTTTCAGAGAGAGATAGAGGAAAGAGGAGAGACTGATCGTGAGAGATTGAAGAGTGAAGAAAAGGTGCCGCGTAAGTATGATATATTTTGTATAATAGCCTTAATAGGGTTTCTTTTGTAACCATGAAATGACCAAAATGTCCCATAATAATCAGGTCAAAACAAGTAACGGATTAAACGGGTTCACAGGTGACACATTTAATTAAACGGGTTACACTGGTTGAGGCACAAAACCCGAACACGACACGTTTAACTAAATGGGTTATTCGTGTTAACCCGTTTACGACATGAACCCGTTTATGGTAAACCCATTACCCATTTAACTGGTGTCGTGTTGGTGGGTCGTGTCGAACTTTGTCACCCCTAAAAACTGAGCAAAGGAAAAAAAGTACAGTAAATGTCAATACATTTTTAAGTTCTCCCTTTCATCAATGCCAAAGATTGATAAGCGTGTATTTATAAACTTGTCGTTATCAAATACACTCCATATCAACATATAAAATACCTATAACCATTTAACTAAAAATGTCTAATGGCAAGTAGGGTCGAACCACGCATTCAAGGTAAGTTTCTATTTCCGAACAAGAGATTTAAAAATATTGATTTTGAGATTTGTCACGAACTGTGAAAATGAAATTACAATTATAAAACATTAAACATTCGAATTAGAAATTAAATGAGAATGAAACTTGTGAACATATTTTGCATTAAATTAAACGAACTTTAAAGAAAATTACATAAAGAAATAAATTATAATTCTCTAAATCTATCCAACTCTATCTTTAACTCCCCTCGTCATTTGCCTCCGAAGTGTGTCTTTTATAGCCAAAGGAAGACACCCACTTGTAGGATGTGATGATGGCCCAAACTGCTTCTTCATTTCCTTCACGCCATTTAGCTGCTATTTACTGCACTGACCATTCATATGTTTCCTACCTACCCTTACTGACTTCTTCCTTTTTTCTCTCTTTTCTTTTCTTTTCTTCTTTCTCTCTCCTCCTTTCTTTTCTTCACGTGCACACACTTTCTTCATTTTGTTTTCTTTTGTTTTCTTCTTTTCTTCTTTATCTTTTCAAAATATAATATTTATATATATATATATATATATATATATATTTTGCAGATGATGATGTGGCATGCTGATTTTTACTTCTTTTCTTCTTTTTCACACATTAACACCTATAAAACACAAAATGAGCATATAAGAATGTTTAAATAATATAAAAATCTAATTAAAAGCTTATTTTGGTGCATAAAATAATAAATTTTATGTACTTATCAAACTACCCCCAAACAAGCTTTTGCTAGTCCTCTAGCAAAGAAAGACAAAATTAGATAAGTTCATAAAAAATATTACTTTTATTAACAAAAAGATGTGCCATTTTCGCAGGCTACTTTCGATTGCATTTACCATATGTAATAAGGTCTTAAACCACTAGGTTACTCCTAGTGGACAAGTTATAACCTCGTGAGGGTTTCCAGTGAAGGTACCCACAAATTTCTAAAGAATTTTCCTGCATATTTACAAAATGAAAAGTTTCAGAGATGAAAATATCAAGTTTTTTATATACAACAAGCTACTAAGGTGTTATAAAAACAAATATTTCAAGAAAGTTCACCCATAAACAACTTAGAAGTAGAGAGTGTGTGTGTGCAAAGTCAACAAAAATCCATTTTCAAATCCAAGTGATGAAATTCACAAGTCTTTAGAAAACTATGTTTTGACTTCAAATCTCACAGTAAATATCTCTCTAAAATAACATCTCTCGAATATTTGGCTAACTGTATCTCTCAAATGTATGTGAGTAGGAACTCTGTTTCCAAAGTAAAATCAAGCTCACATACTAATTATTTGAAGGACCGATACATAAAATAGAAGAGTCTCATGACAGGAATGTTGATCACTTTTGAGAGAATGTCGAGTTACCCACCATAACGCCTTCTTATTTACTATGCACTATCATACCTTTTCTAAAAATATGATTGAGCTCAATTTGTACATAAATGTTTCTGAGAATGAGGAGTCTTCAAAATACTTGAAAGAGATACTTTACTCTTCTTCTTTTTCATTTTCTTCTTTCTTCTTTTTCTTCTTCTTCTTCTTTTTTTTTTTTTTTTTTTGAAGAGGATATAAATGACTTCTTGATCCCTTTTTCTTTTACATACAGTCATCCCTGACATTTCTCAGAAAAAATAATAAGATTACAAGAGGTAATGAAGGTATGATAGTACATAGTACACTAGAAAACTTATGTTTCTCTTAACTCGATGTGATTTCATTCTCAATGATCCACCAAGATGAAGGATTATGAGACTAACAAAAAAAATTTATCGCACTATCCAAGAAATTTGAGCCATCTTGTGACTCGGAGTTAGCATAAAGCTCTCTAAAAAGATGAAAGGCACGAAAGCTCACATGGTTTTAAGTCTCCAGTAATAGATGTCTAGATTCTTGGGAGATTATTCACTCTTTCTTTCAAGCTGCGACTTTATGCAAAAATATTTCTACTTCTAAATTCTCATGGTGTAATGTCTATCATTATATCACCTAAGTAACAAGCTCAATCTCAATCTAGAATAATGACATCTCTTAACTTTCACAAAGTAGAAAAAACATGAATTTTTTTTTTTTTTTTTTTTTTTTGTAAAAAGATTTTCAAAAGAGGTACATGTTTTGATAAATCTGTCCTACCCCCAAACAAAATAAAACACTGTCCCTAGTGTTTGAAAAATAGAACACTGAAAAGTGGTGAATGAAATGGACAATGTACCACTGGAGAAAAAGAAAAATTGGAACGAATTACCTTAATGGATTTGGTGCTTCTGAAGTACAATACTACAATCCTTGTAGATAGTCATTGCAAAAGAGAGACCAAATGTTCTGAAATTATGATAGATTGTACCCCCAAACAAAATATAAGCATAGCTAAAGAAATAGAAACAAGGAATTGGGTTACCTCCCAGGAGCGCTAAGTTTAACGTCTTCAGCCAGACGCAAGGGGGATAGTACCCCCAGAGAGATCAATCCGAATAGACAGGATCGATGAGGAGAATTTCCTCAATTTCATGAGACTCGAGCTCAAGGAAAGGTTTTAAGCGAGGAGCATTAACTTTAAACAATTCCCCAGTCGTGGGGTCTTGTACCTCAATTGCAACATGACTTGCCACATGTTTGACAAAGTATGGGCCAGACCAATGTGACCGTAACTTCCCAGGAAACAATTGAAGACGGGAGTTATACAAAAGAACCTTTTGTCTGGGGAAGAAATCCTTTCGAAGAATGTGCTTGTCATGTTCCGACTTTGTTTTGGCTTTATACATTTTGGAGCTCTCATAGGCATCATTTCGAATTTCTTCCAACTCATCAAGCTGGAGTTTCCTATGTTCACCAGCTTTATCAAAGTCGAAATTCATGGCCTTAATGGCCCAATAAGCACGGTGTTCTAGCTCTACTAGCAAATGACAGGCTTTTCCATAAACCAAACGGTATGGGGACATTCCTATAGGGGTCTTGTAAGCAGTCCGGTATGCCCACAAAGCATCCTGAAGCCGGAAGGTCCAGTCTTTCCGTGTAGGATTAACTGTTTTTTCCAGTATTTGCTTGATTTCCCTATTGGATACCTCAACTTGACCATTGGTTTGTGGGTGATATGATAGGGCCACTTTGTGAGTGATACCATATTTGGACAATAAACTTCCAAGGACTTTATTGCAAAAATGTGAACCATTATCACTTATAATGGCTCGAGGTGTACCAAACCTAGGTAAAATTAAGTCTTTGAAGAAATGCACCACAACTCGATGGTCGGCTGTCTTGGTGGCTTAGGCTTCTACCCATTTAGACACGTAATCAACAGCTAGAAGGATGTAAAGACATCCATATGAGGAAGGAAAGGGTCCCATGAAATCAATACCCCAAACATCAAAAATTTCAACAACTAGAATGAGTTGTTGGGGCCATTCATTACGCTTGGTAATCTTACCTAACAATTGGCATCTATGACAAGCCAAACAGTAGGTGTGGGTATCCTTAAAAAGGGTGGGCCAATAAAATCCTGACTGCAAGATTTTTGCAGCGGTTCTTTTAGAGCTAAAGTGGCCTCCACAGGCCTAATCATAATAGAAGGAAATGACAGACCCTTGGTCTATCTCAAGGACACACTTACGAATGATTTGATCTGGACAATATTTGAACAAGTAGGGGTCGTCCCAAAAATATTCCTTAACCTTAGCTAGGAATTTATCTCTCTCCTGTTTGGACCAAGTGGAAAGAATTTGACCTGTCACAATATAATTGACAATATCAACATACCATGGGGCATGAGTTATTGCAAATAATTGTTTATCCGGAAAAGCATCCGAGATTGGAATGGATTCAGTAATGGACTCAACAACAAGACGGGACAAATGATCGGCCACCACATTATCGGAGCCTTTCTTATCACAAATCTCAAGGTCAAACTCTTGAAGAAGTAAGATCCAATAGATCAACCGAGGTTTGGCATCTGCTTTGGACAAAAGATGTCATAATGCAGTATGATCGGTATAGATAATGACCTTGGAACCGATCAAATAGGAGCGAAATTTGTCAAAAGAAAACACGACGGCTAACAACTCTTTCTCCGTGGTGGAGTAGTTGGTTTGGGCATCATTTAGGGTTTTGTCGTGCTTTCTCAATTTTTTAACCTAAGACAGCTCCTACTGCATAATCCGATGCATCACACATGATTTCAAAAGGTAAGTTCCAATCTGGCGAACGGATGATGGGTGCGGTGGTGAGAGCTGACTTTAATTGTTCAAAAGCAGAGTGGCAAGCATCGGTAAACTCAAAGGGTATATCCTTCCCTAACAGATGGGTGAGAGGTCTTGCTATCTTACTGAAATCTTTAATGAAACGATGGTAAAAACCAGCATGACCTAATAAAGCTCTAATATCCCGAACAGTTTTGGGAATGGGTAAACTCAAGATAAGGTCAACTTTGGATTGATCTACCTTAATTCCTGCAGCGGAGATATTATGACCGAGAACAATTCCTTTTTTAACCATGAAATAATACTTTTCCCAGTTAAGAACCAAGTTAGTGTCACGACAACGCTGAAGAACAAGAGTAAGGTGGTGAAGACATTGCTCAAATGATGAACTAAATACAGAGAAGTCATCCATGAAGATTTCAAGAAAATTTTCAACCATGTCACTAAAAATACTCATCATACACCGCTGAAATGTAGCAGGTGCATTGCATAAACCAAAAGGCATGCGACGATAAGCAAATGTGCCAAATGGACAGGTGAAAGTGGTCTTATCTTGGTTATCAACGTGGATAGGGATTTGATTATACCCAGAGTAACCATCTAAGAAGCAATAAAAGGATTGACCGGCTAATCTTTCTAACATTTGATCAATGAAAAGCAGAGGGAAATGATCCTTTCGAGTGACAGTATTGAGCTTTCGATAATCAATGCAAACTCGCCATCCAGTTTGGACACGAGTAGGAACCAATTCATTATGGCTATTGGATACGACGGTGATGCCTGATTTTTTAGGGACAACATGAATGGGGCTTACCCACTGACTATCAGAAATAGGATAGATGACACCGGCATCAAGAAGTTTGATAATTTCAGCACGAACAACTTCCTTTAAATTAGGGTTAAGTCTCCTTTGGGGTTGCCTATAGGTTTTTGCATCATTATCTAAATGAATACGATGTTGAACCACTAAAGGACTAATGCCGCGAATATCATCAATGGACCACCCTATGGCTGCACGATTTTCCCTAAAAACCTTAAGAAGTTGGGTTTCCTGATGGGTAGTTAAGTCTGAAGCAATTACCACGGGAAAAGTGTCGGACTCACCTAGGTAAGAGTACTTTAAAGACTTAGGTAGAGGCTTTAGTTCAACCTTGGGTGGCTTCTTCTTAGTTTCAAGAGCAGTGGTAGCGGGAACAGATAATGGTTCAAACCTAATCTTTGATGGTTCAAAGATTGGAGTGGAATCGAGTAAAGCATTGACCTCACCAATATAACTATCCGCATCAAACTCATCACAAAAATGTGCTAAACACTGTTGGAGTGGATCCTCAAGGTAAGAGTGCTCAAAGGTGTGAGCGGCTAATGACTCAATGAGACAAATTTCTTCAATGGAATCTAAGTCAGGGGGTTACTTCATTAATTTAAATACATTAACTTCCAATTTCATGTTCCCAAAGGTTAAAGTCATATTACCGTTTCGACAATTGATCACAGCATTAGCGGTAGCTAAAAATGGTCGACCTAAGATGATAGGAATTTGCGTACCTTGGGTAGGTTGGGTATCTAGAACAATGAAATCAACCGGGTAATAGAAATCAGTTATTTTCACTATCACATCTTCAATTATACCCCTTGGAATTTTGACAGAACGATCAGCTAATTGGATCCTAACATCAGTTTTCTTCAAATTATTCAAGCCTAGCTCCAAATAAACTGAATATGGTAACAAATTCAGACTAGCACCGAGATCCAACAAAGCATGGTCAGCAAACTTTTCTCCAATCCTATAAATGACAGTTGGACTCCCAGGGTCTTTATGCTTAACCACAGCTTGATTTTGTAGGAAGGAAGAACAATTTTGGGCTATGAAATCTTCTTTTGGGATGTTAGTTTTCCTTTTGACTAAATCTTTGATGAACTTTGCATAAGAAGGAACTTGTTTAATAGTAGTAAGAAATGGAATATTAATCTGAAGATTTTGAAAAATATCTAAGATCTCACTGTATTGTGACTCTTTCTTTTTGTTGACTAGTCGAGAAGGAAATGGGGTGGGGGGAACATAAGATTGAAGATGGATTGGATCAGATTTGGAACCTTGGTCCTCTTTGGTGTTGGGTGGATCTGATGCACTAGACTTGGATGGTGCACTTGTAGCTTGGGTGGGTAACTCAACTTGGTTATTGACTTTCTTCCCTGACCTAAGGGTTAAGATGGAGTTCACTTGATTATTTGATTGGTCAGTGGGAGGAGAAATTCCAATGTGATTCACTTCTTTGCCTCTTGGATTAATTTTAGGTTGGCTAGGCAAGGTACCTTTTTGTCTTTCAGACAGTGCAGAAGTGAGTTGTGTCAACTGACTTTGGATAGATTGCTAAAATTGGAGTTGACTCTGAGTTAAGAGGTCAAAGTGACTCTCTAACTTTTGAATTCTTTGATCTGATTGCTTGTTAGATTGATTAAGATTAAGGGCAAGCATTTTCAGAGTGTCCTCATAATTGGTAGCACGGTGGTGCTGTGGGGCAGAAGCAACATAATTGCTCATTGGATCAATTGCAAGTTCTCTATTTTGGTTGAACTGATTGTTCCTAGGAAAATATCCTAGAGGGACAAGAGGACCTTGAGGTTGTGCTGGCCTACTGGGATTACCTTGGAAACCTGGAGGACCACCTAAGTTTTGTGGAGGCAAATTTTGTCGCCACGAAAAATTTGGATGGTTTCTTATATCAGGATGATACGTCTGACTAAAGGAATTAGCCGTCGGTTTCCTATAGGTATTAAAGGCACAAACTTGTGCATCTGAAGGTTCAGATGTACAGTAAATCGGACAAGCCTCAGTGGGATGAGATGAACTTGAACAGACATTGCATTTTGAAGATGCGGACATAAGAACAAAGGCATCAAAATTTTTATTCAAATATTTAACTCCGTCAGCTAAACTTTGCATTACTGATTTGAATTCAGGTTCGGGTTTGATCTCAAAAGGATTGGATGTTCTTTTGGCGGGATCATTCCTAGAGAATTCGTCATCACAAGGGTTCCAATTCCAACTTTGGGCATTCTCGGCAAGTTCTTCTAAGAAAGCATAAGCTTCTTCAGGAGTTTGGGATTTAAACTTTCCTTGATGCATTGACTCAATCATGGTTCGGTTAGTAGGAGAAAGCCCTTTATAGAAAGAATGAACCAATTGTGGTTTCTCAAAGCCATGATGTGGGCATTTGAGAAGTAAATCATGAAAACGCTCCCAAGTTTAATGGAATTGTTCTTCATTTTTCCCTTTGAAAGTGCTTATGGCATCTCTCATTAACTCTGTTTTTTGCATTGGATAAAACTTGTTCATGAATTTTTTAACAAGTTCATCCCAGGATCTAATGGAGTTTGGAGGAAGAGAGTTAAACCATGAGGAAGCTTTATCATCTAAGGATAGGGGAAACAGACGCAATTTGACACCTTCATCATCTAAATGCTGATTTTTGAAAGTACTGCAAATGGTTAGGAACTTCCCTAAATAGCCATAAGGTTATTCACTTTCAAATCCATGAAATTTAGGCAACATATTAATGATATGAGCTCTAATCTCAAATTGAGGTCCGACTAGAGGAAGAACAATACAATTAGGTGGATTGGCTGTGATAGGGGCAAAATAGTCATTCAAAGTTCTAGGAGCAGGTGGGACAACCGATTGTGCTGGTGGAACAAGTGGTGGAACTGGTTGAACAAGTGGATCCATTGGAGAATAATTGGATTTGGAAGAAAATAAGAATGCTTTCTCCAAAGCAATGATTGAAGGATCACTAGAATAACGGATTAACCGTTTGCTAACTCTTAACCAGTTGGGCATACAAAACGGACACCAAAGAGCACACACACAATTTTTTTTTTTTTTTTTTTTTTTTTTTTAAGGGAAAGCCCTTGAGAATTAGATCCTAAAAATGGGCTAGACACTGGAGTGATAACACAAACCACACAAATATTTTTGGGTTTTTAATCTTGAGCTTAAATTCAAAGATGAGGATTTTTTTTTTCTAAAGTAATTAAAGCTCCTATGAAAAAGCTCATACTCTCTTTTAGAACAATTAAAGGTTTATCAATTAAGGCTTGCCAACAAGACAACCAGGGAAGTTTCCAGGAAGTGTGGGGAGGACGAGGCCTGCTTAATGACGGTACGCCCATACCTTTAGACACTGTCGAGTTGGAAGGTTCTAATTGGAGTGACCAAAAATTAATTCTGTCCAAGAGGATCCTATGAGCTATGTGAAAAACCCTATGGCCAATGTCTACTTGATTTTAAAATTAAATTAAATTTGGCTCGGGTTTGACAAATGCAAGGATTTAATGATTTGTGTGGGCCACGGAAAACGGGTGATGAAATCCCGACCATATCTTGTTTGGGTTTTGCCCTTAAGTATCTTATGCAAATGCTAATTAAAAGATGTACAAATAAGACAATCAATAAAATAAAAATAAAAAAGGAGTGAGTGTGTGATTTTTTTTTATTATTATTATTTTTTTTTTAGAGATAAAGAAATACAAAAATAAAATAAAATAAAATAGAAGAAATTGTGAACCTAAGGTTACGTCTAAGTTATTCTATCCTAAAATTTGCATGCAAAAAGTTAATCACCTAAAAAAACTAAGTTTTCTTAATCTAAAATATATATATATATATATATGAAACCGCTAACGGAAGATTCGCGGTATAAAAATATGAGTTACTTACTTAGAAGACAAAGCTATTGTTTATCGTTTTTTCCACATGTGCTCCAATAAAAATATCCAAGCTTTTGAATGTTCCAAAATAAGTCCCCAATTTGAATCGGCAATTTTTATTTTTATTTTTTTATTTTTTGGTTTTGGTTAAACTGGTTTACAACAGAACCAGTTTAGATTCTTGTCCAGGTCCTGAACTAGGACAGTGTTACACTTGTAGCCAAACAGAGAGATATGGGCCTTTAAAACTATATATATATATATTATATAAGATATATTATAGGGAAAATTACATATAAATGGAGTCAAAGTTTCATATTTACTTAGAGACTGAGTCAAAGTTCCATATTTCTCTAAAATGGATTGCTGAGGTGGCACATGATTTTTTACTGTTTAAAAAATTGTGGTGCCTAAAATGCCCTTCCCTAATAAAAAAGTAGTACCTTCAGTTCAAAAAAGTAGTACCTTCAGTTCAAAAAAGTAGTACCTTCGGAGAAAAAGTAGTACCTTCAGTTCAAAAAAGTAATACCTTCGAAGAAAAAATAGTACCTTCGCGGAAGGGTATTTTAGGCATCACAATTTCTAAATAGTAAAAAATTATGTGCCACCTCAGCAATCCATTTTAGAGAAATATGGAACTTTGACTCAACCGCTAAGTAAATATGAAACTTTAACTCCATTTATATGTAATTTTCTCTATATTATATATAATACATACATATATCATATATGTGGCTTGTCAAACCCAAACCCGGAAGAGTTTCAGCGAGGATGAGATGGGCAGCCGGCGACAGCGAGCTTGGCTGTGAGCTGCGGGGCAAGGTGGACAGCGGGTCTACGAATCGGTGTTCGCTAGAGGCTCGCGGGAGCGAGCTTAGAAAGCGGCCGGCGATGGAGGACCTGCGGCTGTGGTGACAAGGACTGCTTGGCCGCGGATGACTCGGCGGCGAGCTTGGATGAGATGGGGAAGGACGGCGGCTGTGATGGCGGGCTTGGGCAGTGGCTGACGGCGGTTGAACTGTGGTTCGGCCATGATGGGCACGGCGAGCTTGGAGGTGGAGAGCTCGCGGCGGAGAGCCGGCTGTGGATGGCTCTGCGGTTTGTGAGGACTCGTTCACGGCTGCTCGCGGCACTGGCGAGCTTGGATGCTTGCGGCGATGTGGATGGCGACTGGAACGGACTGGCGGTGAGCACGGCTACTAACTTGGTTCGGATGATCAGAAGGCAGTGAGCTTGCGAGCAAGGTGGACGGCGGACGGTGCGAAACAAGGAGAAGCCAAGCTTCTTGTTCTGGGTTTTGAAAGTTTTTTTATTTTTTATTTATTTTTTTTATCACTGCATTCTTGTTCTGGGTTTGAGAAACATACTATATATATATATATATGTATATATATATATAATGATGAAAACAAACCAAACAAACACTAGCGAGTTTAATGTCTCTCAAACTGGGTTTTTTTTTTTTCCTGTCACTAGATTGACTTTCAGTTTGAACAATGCTTGAACTGAAAAATGGGCATGTTGATGTACTGGGTTTGAAGAATAAAACACCAGTAACAATGGACAACTTTTTTTTTTTTTTTTTCCGAAATAACACAAGAAACAGAAAACAAAAAATAAAAATAAAATGACCAAAATAAAAATAGAAAATAGATGAAAGATAGAATAAAAATGGGTCCAAAAATTTTAACTCAACTTTGAAGCGGCAACGGCGCCATTTGATAGACATGTATTTATAGACTTGTCGTTGTCAAATACACTCCATATCAACATATAAAATACCTACAACCATTTAATTAAAAATGTCTAATGACAAGTAGGGTCGAACCACGCATTCAAGGTGAGTTTCTATTTCCGAACAAGAGATTTAAAAATATTGATTTTGAGATTTGTCACGAACTACGAAAATGAAATTACAATTATAAAACATTAAACATTCGATTTAGAAATTAAATGAAAATGAAACTTGTGAACATAATTTGCATTAAATTAAACAAACTTTAAAGAAAATTACATAAAGAAATAAATTATAATTCTCTAAATCTATCAAACTCTATCTCTAACTCCCCTCGTCATTTGCCTCTTAAGTGTGTCTGTTATAGCCAAAGGAAGGCACTCACTTATAGGATGTGATGATGGCCCAAACTGTTTCTTCATTTCCTTCACGCCATCTAGCTGCTATTTACTGCACTGACCATTTCATTTGCTTCCTGCCTACCCTTGCTGACTTCTTCCTTCTTTCTCTCTTTTCTTTTCTTTTCTTCTTTCTCTCTCCTCCTTTCTCTTCTTCACGTGCACACACTTTCTTCATTTTGTTTTGTTTTGTTTTCTTCTTTTCTTCTTTCTCTTTTCAATATATATATATATATATATATATATATATATATATATATATATTGCAGATGATGATGTGGCATGCTGATTTTTACTTTCTTTTCTTCTTTTTCACACATTAACACCTATAAAACACAAAATGAGCATATAAGAATGTTTAAATAATATAAAAATCTAATTAAAAGCTTATTTTGGTGCATAAAATAATAGGTTTTGTGTACTTATCAAAGATCTTTAGGTTATCGCATCTCAATGCTGTGAACCAATTTCTTGAACCCCATGGTTGGCAGTGCCTTAGTGAACAGGGCTGCTAAATTTTCACATGAACGTATTTACTGAATATCAATTTCACCATTCTTTTGGCGTTCATGTGCGAAAAAGAATTTTGGTGAGATGTGTTTCATCCTATCACTTTTGATATAACCCTCTTTCATTTGTGCAATGCATGCAACATTATCTTCATATAATATTATGGGGCTATCTATTGATGAGAAGCCACATGTTGATCTAATGTGATGGATTATGGATCGTAACCAAATGCATTCCCTGCTGGCCTCGTGAATTACGAGTATATCAAAATGGTTTGAAGAAGTGGCAATCAATGTCTGTTTCATAAAACGCCATGAGATAGCAGTGCCACCACAAGTAAACACATACCCTATTTGTGATCGAGCTTGATGTGGGTCAGAGAGATAACCATCATCTGCATATCCAATTAATTGGGATTTTAATTTTTTTAAATAAAACAATCCCATATCAATTATTCCACGAAGATATCGCAATATGTGTTTGACTCTATTCCAATGTCTATAGGCTGGTGTAGAACCGTATCTTGCTAATAAGTTGACTGAAAAAATAGTGTCAGGTCGTGTGCAATTTTTAAGACACATAAGAGCACCAATTACACTAAGATATGGTACTTCTGGACCAAGGAGTTCCTCGTCATCTTCTGGAAGTCGAAAAGGATCTTTTTTAACATAAAGTGATTGGACAACCATTGGTGAGCTCAAAGAATGGGCTTTATCCATATAAAAATGCTTCAGAATCTTCTCTATATATGTTGACCGGTGGATGTGGATTCCTCTTGATAAATGTTCAATTTGTAGTTAAAGACAAAAAGTTGCCTTTCCGAGATATTTCATCTCGAATTCTTTTTTTAAATAAGTGGAAATATTTAAGAGCTCTTAGAGAAGTTCCCACCAGATTCAAATCATTAACATATACTGCAACAACAGCAAAACCTGATTCTGTTTTGTTAATAAAAATGCATGGACAAATATTACTATTCACATACCCTTCTTTTATTAAGTACTCGCTAAGGCGATTGTACCACATATGCCCCAATTGCTTCAATCCATACAAAGATCGTTGTAATTTTATTGAATACATACTACGTGGTTTTGTATTTGGCATTTTGAAACCATCAGGAATCTTTATGTAAATATCATTATCTAGTTATCCATATAAGTATGTCATTACCACGTCCATTAGATGCATATGCAATCTTTCTGTGACTGCCAAATGTATTATGAATCTAAAAGTTTTTGCATCCATTACCGGAAAGTATGTTTCCTCATAATCAATATCAGGTCTCTGTGAGAAACCTTGTGCTACCAGCTGAGCTTTGTATTTCACAATTTCATTTTTCTCATTACATTTGTGTACAAATACCCATTTGTATCGAACAAGCTCAACACCCTCCGGTGTTCAGACAACTGGTCCAAATACTTCTCGTTTAGCTAATCAACTTAGCTCAGCCTGTATTGCTTCTTTCCAATTCGGCCAATTATTTCTTCATCGACATTCTTCGACGTTTCGAGGTTCCGGATCATCATTTTCAATATCAAGAGCAACGGAATAAGAGAATAAGTTGTCAACAACAATTTCATTTCTATTCCATCTTATTTCATAATTTAGTGAGATCTCATCATTTTCAGGTACCATTGTCTCATCAAGGGCATGTGCCTCATCAAAGGCCACATTATTATCATTTACTGTCTTTGCCTTATTAAGGCTTATCATTTCATCAATTTTAGGTATTTGGACCTCATCAAGGGTTATAATTCAAGATTTATTGATATTTCTATTGCTCTTTTGCAGCCTCTTTAGGAGCACCAACTTTTCTTTGTGTTTTCATCTTGCGAGGAACATCTTTTGCACCAACTGGTCTTTCACGTTTCAACTTTATTCTAGATGCATTTGCTGCAACATTGACAGATTGTCCCAAAGTGACATCAATTTTTGCTAGAACATTTGTAATTGGTATATGTGATTTTATTACATTCTTTGTATCAATAAATGAATCAGGTAATTGATTTGCAACATTTTGCAAATGAATAATCCTCCGAATTTCTTTTTCACATTGATTTGTGCGAGGATCAAATGAGATAATGTTGAGGCATTCCAAGTGATCTCATTATGCCTTACAGAAATTTTCTTTTCTCCCCCTAATAGTGGGAAAACAACCTCATTAAAATGACAATTGGTAAATAGCATTCTAAATACATCACCTGTTAGGGGCTCAAGATATCTAATGATAGAAGGATAATTAAAACCAATATATCTTCCAAGTCTACGTTGAGAACCCATTTTAGTGCGTTGTGATGGTGCAATAGGAACATATACGGCACAACTAAAAACTCGTATGTGAGAGATATTTAGTTTTTATCCAAACACAAGTTGTAATGGTGAAAATTTATGGTAAGCAGTTGGTCGTATGCGAACTAATGATGCAACATGTAATATGGCATGTCTCCAAGCAGAAACAGGTAATTTTTTATGCATCAGTAAAGGTCAACCAATTAACTGAAGTCTTTTAATAAAAGATTTTGCTAAACTATTTTGAGTATGAATGTGTGCAACAGGATGTTCAACACTAATTCCAACTGGCATGCAATTTTCATCAAAAGCTTGAAAAGAAAATTCAGCGGCATTATCAAGACGGATTGCTTTAATTGGATAATCGGGAAAGTGTACCCGCAATTTGATAATTTGAGCAAGGAGTCTAGCAAATGCAACATTACGAGTAGAAAACAAATAAACATGTGACCACCATGTTGAGACATCAATTAAGACCATAAAATAACCAAATGGTCCACATGGTGGATGAATTGACCCACATATATCCATGTGAATTCATTGTGAAAAGGTGGGGGATTCAACAGTGACTTTTGAAGGGGATAGTCTAATAATCAACTTGCCTTGTGAGCAGGCGATACATAGATGATTATTTGATAAAAGGATTTTTTGATCCTTTAATTGGTGCCCATATGAATTTTTAATAATTCGATGCATCATTGTAATCCCCGGGTGACTAAGTCGATCATGCTAAAGTACAAAAAGTTTTGGGTCACAAGATTTTTAATGTATCACAACATTTGACTCAACTGTCCTGATGGTTGTATAGTATAACCTAGAAAAGAAAATATGAAGTTTTTCAAGTATATGTGTGGAGGGAAAAATCCCCCTCTAACGAGGATCATCCACATCATCACGCTCAAATTTATATCCTTTATATTATGAGGGCCCAATCTGTATCAAGCCCAAATTATAAACGCCCAATCCAGAACGAGCCCAAGTTGATTCTTTCTTTAGATCAAGATCATTAACATTCGCTTTCCGGCCCATTATTCAAGCCCAGCTGATTTAAGATACATTCGGCCCAGGCTATTTAAGAATGAACGAGTCTTGCCAATTGAAGGATTCATCATAGAAGGTAAATTCTATACAAGGAAGATCTATAAAAAGGGAAGACTGGCATGGAAAGAAGTATAAAAGGAAACAACATTATAAGAAGGAGCATTGTATATTGGAGGACAAGCAATGCGAGTCCTACCATAATTCTACCACCTTCTTGTGTATAAATAGAGGCTTAGACCTCTAATAAAAGACATCGAGCAATATACGTTTTTCTCTGAGTATTATATTTGCTTGTTTTGAGTGAGTTGTATTTTTCTTTTTATTTATTTTAATAGAGAGAAATTTTGCACCTACACTTTGGCGCCGTCTGTGGGAACCGTATAGAAATATACTCCCACTTTTGCTTCAAATCGTTTCTGTTATTACGATCTGGAATGTCGAACGGAGGGTCTGCAGCGGCGACTGATCAACAGATAGAGTTGATGCAAAAGATGCGAGAAGAATTCTTGCACCAGTTCGAAACGCTTCGTGAGGCGAACGAAGCCAGCGTAGCCCAGAATGCCTTGCTTCAATAGCAAAACAACACCCTTCAAACGACGATGGCTCAGTTGACACCACAGCCACCACCAGGTGATGCGGTAGCACCTCCCCCAATCAAAACATTCTTCCAGTTAACGAGCCTCAAGCCAATGGGGCATGGCCCAATAAAGCTCTGCCTAACGAAGTTTAGCAAGAGCAGAGGACAAGGACCAAGGCGGTTGCTTCGGACAATCTTCCTCGTCGCACGCAGGACGAACAGGTCGAGTCCAGCCATAAGCTTATGGTATGGTCTAATAGCATTTTGGATGGCGCAGGTGTACAGGAGGCCTTTGACGAAAAAAGACTTCTGAGGATTCAGATGCCCGCCAAGATGGCCAGAAAGCATAAGAACTCTCTAGTGAAGACTCCGTTCACCGATGATATATACCTTGGTGACAGACCTAAGAAATTCACAATGCCTTCCTTTACCCAGTTCGATGGTACAGGAGATCATTCTTGTCACCTCAATCACTGTGCACAAAAGATGGCTCTGGACGATCACAATGATCCATCATATGTAAGGTTTTTTCGACTAGCCTAACAGGAGCTGCATTGGAGTGGTTCAGGAATAGGCCACACAAATTTATCTTGGACTACGAAACTCTGTGCACTTTGTTCCTAGCACAGTACTATGAAAACAAGAAGTAAAAGAAGAGTATCGCTAGCCTCTTCACCATAAGGCAAAAAAAAGGGGAAACGTTACAGGATTTCTTGTCCAGATTTAACATGGAGGCCTCGGAAATAGCGTATTGCCATCCTGTGACTGCAATAGAAACGTTCAAGCTTGCAATGATTCAGGGAACCAAGTTCCATACCTCCCTACTCAAATATTCCCCTCCGGATATACAGACTTTCAATGCTAGGGCACAGCTCTACATCCGACTTGAGGAGAATGTAGCCCACTGAGCACAATATGTGTGATACCCCTCGATTCTAGAGCCACGGGTGATCAAGTCCGAGCACAGATCCGAGGGATACCAAACAATTAATATGTAAACAAGCAGAAATTAAAAACTGAATTTAAGGATAAATTAATAATACGCTGAAAGAAATCTAAAATAAGAAACCTCAAACTTGAAATAATAAATTAAGTATAATTTAAAACCGTACAACTCGGGAATCCACCTAGTGGGCCCCTAATCCCAAATCCTTGAATAAATTTACAGAATTAAAATCCAACATTAAAATAGAAAGGAAATCCTATGTAATCGGAAGAGTGAGTGTCCGTATCTGCATCAACACGATCACGCTCTAAGCCTGGTACTGTCAACCACCTGAAAAAAATAATAGAGTGGGTCAGGCCCACATGCAAGTCATGATCTACTACGATCTAAACAGAAATCCGATACGCAGTACATCAAATAGACTCAATAATATCTAGAGTAGTCCATATATGTATATATTACACACTATAGGACGCTCACTAGTCTAATAGGTATGTCTCAGCCTAAGTAGAGAAACCATGCAAATCGCACGTAATGTGGTTATGTGTATCTAGACCTACCAGGGAACAAAACCACTGTCCAGTTATCCATCCTAGGCGATAAATGCACCCTAACCATAGTCCTGAGACTCAAGCTCATATCATGGCACCATAACATAAATATATAAAGTCCGTTCAAGGTGTGTCATTCAAATAGTTTATTGACCTGACACATAGTTATAAGTAGGACTTAACTTTTGTAGTTAATCCATCTTATTTCAATATAGGTAGGACTTAGTGTTTGAACTAATCCATCCCCAATATAGGTAGGTCTCAGTGTTTTGAACTGAACCGTCCCTAATATGCCACCGTCCCATACCGGTGCATAGACATCCACATAAGTAGGACTTAACCTTTTATAGTTAATCCAACTCATTCCAAAATAGGTAGGATTTAGTGTTTTACTAATACATCCCTAGTATGCCACCGTCCCATACTGGTGCACACAATCCTCCAAACAATATAATTGTAAAGACAATAATTGTTACTGTCCAGTTATCCAGAATATGCATAAATACAGTTCAGTATATATAACATGATGTTTGGCATTCATTACAGAACCTAAATATCACATTCCAACCATTTAAATTTGCTAATATGAGTCATAGCATTCAAATCCTCCATTTACCATAGTTGACCAACAGTATAAATAGTTATCAACTATATTCCAAAATAAGCACAGATATAATTTCACATGTGTAAAACTAAATCATGCATCCACTAACATAGTTAGAATCCAAATCCCAGTCCTTTAAATTGACAGAATCCAACTATGCAATTACCTCCTCCAAACAGTGTCGTAACAGATGAGATATATAACAGATTTAATTGTCAGTTAATCCCAACTAAGCATATATGTAATTAAATAACAGAATTCTTATAACTCAACTGCAAAACATGATTTATGATTCTAAGTCATACAGAGAAACTTAAATCCCTAAAACAGTAAGCTATTACCAGTTTATGTTAACCCTTTCTCCTACAGGTTTACTTTGAACCTTAGGCTAATTCCATCCCAAATTTCTGGATTTAAGCTTACTTCTCAATTCTTATATCAATCTTAAGCAGTGTATTACATCATTTAGTAGCCTTGAAACAGTTTCAGAAACATAGTCTTAGCCAAACAGTCCATTAAAACTCAGTATACGCAAAAACAAAAGAAAGAGAAGGCTCTGAAACTCAAAGAGCCCTCTCTATTCAAGGAGAGCCGGCTCCCCTTCCTTGGGAGCCAGCTCTAGATGGTTGAGAGCTGGCTCTCAACCCTAGAGAGCCGGCTCTTGTGTTTTGGGAGCAGGCTCCCTCCATTTTTGGAGCCTGCTCTCACCTTTAAGAGTCGTGGCTGCGTCTGCGTATCTTCTCCGACTCCGGTGGTTTTCAGTCTTTAAAAATAGTTTCATTATAGATTTTTAAAGTCCTATCCTCATCCCAGATTGATCACAAGATAAAGTCATACCCCTTTTAGTTGAATAACAGATCAAAGTTTGAAACAACGGCAACCATATAAAAGACTGAACTTGTAGTCGACTGAGAACCAGATATAATTCCATGATGCTAGAAACTTATTTAACATGTTTAATTTCAGGTTTTAAGATCCCACTCACATCCCAGGGTAACCACAAGACAGAGTTATACAAACAAGAACGGAATTAAACATCAATTGGTAAAGCATTGACAATCAGATTTTAAGCTGAACGTGTAAAACTATGAAAACAGATTATATTCAATGATGCTTAATACTGTTACAAAATGTATAAACGATGTCATTAAGTCTTACTTTAATTCCTGGAGTATAACTAAGCATGCACAGAACACAAATTCCTGGGAAAGAGAAGATCAGAAACTTGCCTTTGAATTTCAGATTTGAAATTCCAATTCACCGTCTCTGTATAATATGTTTGGGTCCTAAACTGCAAGTCTGCTCCTCCAGTGCCTTGATTCAACCCAGAAACACCTCTCCTTCCTTCTTCTTGGTCCAACCTTGATCCAGACCAAAACCTAGACCTCCTCTCTTTATCTTCCTCTATGTCTATCAATACCTCACTGTATCTCTGTTCTACAGAAAACCTACATTTTGTTTTGTGTTGTTTTAAACCCTAATGCACTATAATATACATATATATAGGTTTAGACATTAAACCCTACTCCATATATAACCCGGCCCACATGTAAACCTAGGTTACAATCAATGACGGCTGCCTATGAAAACTATAAACCCAATGAAAAGCTATATAACAGTCACGTTGAGAACTAACTAAATTAACTATCACAAAATTAATCCAATTAAAATAATTAAAAAAAACAATCAAATCCATAATTACGACAATTAATTAATTAACTTAAACAATGAATGTAATTAAAAACAATTACACAAATAATCAAGTAAACTAACACATAACTAAATCAATTAATCAATGAAAAATAAAATAAAATTTCCAATTCTATCTTTTTGAAAACTAGGGGTATTACAGCATGCCACCCTTGTCACAGTGGAGAATAAGCTTTGGGACAAAGTTTTAAATTTAAAAAGTCAAAAAAGCCAGCACACCTCAGCACCGGTTACTCAGGTACCTGAGAAGAGACAAAGGACAGAGGAGAGGTTCGCACCTCTTCGCACAACCTTGGCTCGGCTATTCCAAGAAAATAAGATGAGATTCGCTGCCCTTCAGCAAATAAAGCAACCCTTGGAGCAAAAGGACAAGAGCAAGCACTGCGCCTATCATAGAGATTATGGGCATACAACCAATGATTGCAGATCCCTTAGGCAGCAAGAGGAGAACATTATAATCAGCGGTGAGTTGGCAGACTACCTCACAATAAAGGAGTACGTGAAGCCTCGGGAGGTCAATCCTCGAAAAGTAGAAGGTAATCAAGCAAAGGTCATCCATGCAATACATGGGAGATCAAAGGACGACCAAGAGTCAGAAAAAAGTATATAGATCCAGACTGAGGGCAGCCCATAAGCTAAGAAAGTTATCATCGGTGAACGCTATCATTTTGGGTAGTATCAGTATTGGGTTCGGCGATAGAGATTTATCCAGAGTTCAATTCCCCCACGAGGATCCACTAGTCATCAGTCTTTTGGTGGGCAATTACATGACCAAAAGGGTTTTAATAGACCCAGGTAGTAGCGCCAATATTATCACAAAGGTGGTCTTTGAGCAGCTGGAGATCCCGTCATCATTAAGTCGACCCACCTCCAGTCCCTTGATGGGATTTGATGGCATGAAGAAGGACCCTTTTGGGGTGATTGATTTATCCGTCACTGCGGTAAAAAGGACATTAAAGGAGAACTTTGTTCTAACAGAAATCCATCTTTCTTATAATCTCATTATGGGAAGAGGCTGGATCCATCGAATGAACGGGAATCCGTCTACCCTTCATTAGGTGATGCGATGCATGTCTCCGGATGGTAAGGAGGTTATTAACCTTTGGAAAGATCAGGTCGCTGCCAAAGAATGCTACATGTTGACACAGAATGAAGCAAGGAAGGTAGTTAAGCAGCCCCAACCAGTTACGACTCTTGGGAGTATGTCCAAATAGCAATTATAAAGCCCTCTGCCCAAGTACCTGAAAGTGGAGGATGAAGCTGAAGCTACAAAGCCTACCGAGGAATCCTTCGTGGCTGTTAAAGTAATCCTCGGCGATCCCCAGAAAGTCACCTATATGGGCTCTTACCCCATAGTCGAAGAAAATGAAGCGTTAATTAATGTCATTCGACGGAACGCGAATGTGTTTGCTTGGGATCATTTAGATATGGTAGGAATCAATCCTTCAATCTCATGCCATAGCTTGAAGGTGGATTCGGCGTTCAAGCCAGTCAAGCAAAGACACAGAAGGTTTGCTTCTGAGCGCAATCGAATTATTGCTGAAAAAGTAAACAAACAACTTCAAGCAGGCTTCATCCCGGAAGTGCATTATCCACAATGGCTCTCAAACGTTGTGGTAGTTTAGAAGAATAATGGAAAATAGAGAGTGTGAATAGATTTTACCAATCTCAACAAGGCTTGCCCTAAGGACAGCTTTCCATTACCTAAGATGGACCAGATGGTCAACGCTACGACCAGCTATGAAAGACTCACATTCCTTGATGCGTATTCTGACTATAACCAGATTCCTATGAATCCAGAGGGTGAAGAAAAGACTGCCTTCATAACAGAGAAAGGCATTTACTGTTACAGAGTCATGCCCTTCGGACTCAAGAATGCTGGTGTGACTTACCAATGTCTCGTTAATAAGATCTTCGACGAGATGCTGGGAAAGACGGTAAAGGCCTGCATTGATGATATGGTGGTTAAAAGTGTAAAGAAGGAAGATCATCTTAGCACCTTCAGGAAGTTTTTAACACTTTGACAAAAAATAACATGAAGCTTAATCTTTTCAAGTGTTCCTTTGCAGTCTCTTCAGGGCAATTCCTCGGCCATATTGTCAACAAGAGAGAAATAGAAATAAGCCCAGCTCAGGTTCAGGCCTTATAAAAAATTAAGAACCAAAAACTTACAGGGAAGTACAGGTTCTAACTGGCCGAATCGCAGCTCTTAGCCGCTTCATCTCTCGGTTATCAAATAAATACAAACCGTTCTTTGATACAATAAGATCCAAGAACAAAGATATATGGGGACCTCAACAGCAAGTTATTCTCAATCAATTGAAGTGCTACATGGCTAAACCTCCAATTCTGTTTGCTCTGAAGCCTAGTGAGACTCTCCTTATGTATTTAGTAATCTCCGGCATTGCTACAAGTACCGTACTAATCAGAGAAGAAGGAAAAAATCAGTATCAAGTCTTCTACACAAGTAAGACAATGACAGTTACTGAAACACGGTACAGCAAAGCAGAGAAGATCATACTAGCATTGGTGTATGCGAAGAGTAAGCTTCGACACTATTTTAAGTCACATAGCATCACAGTCCTAACCAACTATTCCGTGAGAGTTATTTTTTCCAAGCCAGACTTATCCAGAAGAATAACTAAGTGGGCAATCGAACTCCGTTCCTTCGATATATCTTATGAACCAAAGGTGTCACACAAAGGACAGTCATTGGCAGACTTCCTCCTTGAGTATGAAGATAAGCTCGAGGAGCCAGACCCTCCCGAACCACAATGGGAGCTTTGGGTAGACGGTTCCTCGAACCTAACTAGTGCTGGGGCCGGAGTAGTTATCACAACCCCTGAAGGCACCAAGTTGTAGCAATTAATCTGTCTGACTTTTCTTGCTACTAACAATAAAGCCACCTCGCCGGCTCCGGTTGGCAAACCAGCTCTAAATAAAGTGTCTAAAGATTTTTAGTGACTCTCAACTTATTGTGAATCAGGTGACGGGCAAATATTAACCCAAAGAAGAAAGAATGAAAGCATACAAAGAGGCTGTGGAAAGTGCTACACGAGGATTCAATCAAATTGAATTCTACCAAGTACCTCGTGATGAGAATTCCGAAGCAGATCAATTGGCTGCAGCAACATCTTCTTTAAACGAAGATTTGGTCTGGATAGTACCAATTGACATCCTGGACGAACCTAGCATAAGCCCTCGGCAGGAAATAATGGTAATCCCATATATTCCATGAGAACCATGATGGATAGATCCACTGAAAGCTTACCTCAAGTATGGAACTCTTCCGAACCAGAAAACCGAGGCAAAGAAACTCAGACTCGCTGCAACCAGATATTTTATCATCAATAATCAATTGTATTGGAAGTCATTCTCAGGTCCTTACCTGTAATACCCCTAATTTTAAAAAGATAGTCTCGGTATTTATTTATTTGTTTTAATTGTATTTTTAATTATTTAATTGATTATTTGATTAATTGCTTATGTATTTAATTGAATTAGGTATTACTTGATTATTTGATTATGTGTCTATGTATTATTTGTATTTGTCTATGTGTTAATTATTTAATTAGATTATGTACTTAAATGGTATTTTGATTAATTGTAAATTAAATGTTTTATTTTCTTTTATTATTTTATTTTATTTTTCTTTTATAGTTATGGTTAGTAGTAATGGGTCAACCAATTGAGTCCCTGGACTATTTAGGATAGGAGGTTGGATGTGTATGGATTATTACCCATGGATAATTGTGCATGTATATATATAAATATATATAATATACATATATAAAAGGGAAAGTAATTTATTAATTACTTTTATGGTAACTTAGGTAGTGATATTTAATCTGATGTATATGTTTTATATTTAAATAATAAAAATATACATAGATTTAATATGTGTAATATTTTAAGTTACTTTATAATATTATGGTAACTTAAGTATTATTGGATAATCCATTTATAAATAATGGAATGCGCATAATTTATTTATTTAATAAAGATATACATAAATTATATACGTAACATATTTTACTTACCTTTTTTAATATATATAAAAGGGAAAGTAATTTATTAATTACTTTTATGATAACTTAGGTAGTAATATTTAATCTGATGTATATGTTTTATATTTTAATAATAAAAATATACATAGATTTGATACGTGTTATGTTTTGAGTTACTTTATAATATTATGGTAACTTAAGTATTATTGGATAATCCATTAATAAATAATGGGATGTGTATAATTTATTTATTTAATAAAGATATACATAAATTATATACGTAACATATTTTACTTACATTTTTAATATATATAAAAGGGAAAGTAATTTATTAATTACATTTATAGTAACTTGGGTAGTAATATTCAATCTGATGTATATGTTTTATATTTAAATAATAAAAATATACATAGATTTGATACGTGTTATGTTTTAAGTTACTTTATAATATTATGGTAACTTAAGTATTACTGAATAATTCATTAATAAATAATAGGATGTGTATAATTTATTTATTTAATAAAGATATACATAAATTATATACGTAACATATTTTTCTTACCTGTTTAATATTTTATTTTTATTTTTTTAAGTTTACTTGGATTGGGAAAAAGGTTAGGGTTATTTTATTTAGCATATAAATATATAGCTATAGGTTGTAAAAGGGTGTTAGAAATATTTACGTGATATATTCTAGAGAGAGAGAGAGTTAGAGAGGGAAGGGGAAAAAGGAAGGAATGAGGAGAAAAACCCTGTAGAGAGAAAATAAAGAAAAAAGAAGTTTAATTTTCGATCCGAAAGTTTAAGGCAAGTTCTTCTTCTATCTCTTTCCTTTTGATTCGTGTTTCTATACATGCCTAGGAAATTCCAGAATTTATTAAACATATAAAATTAAATAATTATGCATGTTTAATTGGATTAGAACATATGTTTTATGAAATTGGTTCATATCTATTCTTGTGTTATGAATTGATAAGTAGATGATTTTAATTTGATTTATGGTGTGAATTTTTACATGTTTGAATTATATATTTTTCATATCTGTGGAATTATGGAATGTAGAAACATGCCTAGGATTCCTAAACATTAAATAGGGACTAGATTTAGGTTTAAATAAATTTAAATAGACTCAATCATAATGATGTTTGCTATTTGAATGTTTTAAACAAACGAATGGATTTAATCTTTTAAAATGTTTTAGCAATTGAGATTAAATATGTAGGATGAATTGGATATGGAGAATACTTATTTGACGGTGTAATAAAATATCATCATGTATAAGATTCAGTTTATGTAGGACATATGATATAGAAAGTTTAAATAAATAATAAGTCATTCATATTATGTGATAACTTGATATCATATTATCATACTTATTTCTGGAATGTTTGATGTATTTCCTTAATTGTTACATCGATTGTTGGATTGTGTGGTTTAATGCACCGGTATAGGACGGTGGCATTCTAAGGACGGATTAACTTATCAGTTAAGTCCTACCTATTTTATATAAGGGAATGGATTAACTAAAATGTTAAGTCCTACTTATATTCAAGTCAGGTCAGCTGAACAAGTTGAATGACTTATGCAGGATTAATTTATTATATAAGGGAATGGATTAACTAAAATGTTAAGTCCTACTTATATTCAAGTCAGGTCAGCTGAACAAGTTGAATGACTTATGGAGGATTAATTTATACTGGATAGGATGGTTACTAGATTTTATATATATAAGTACGGTGCCATGATATGAGCTTGAGTCTCAGGATAAGTGGTTAGGGCGTGTATATCGCCAGGGATGTGTAGCGAGATATAGTGTAGTTGTGTACCCTGGTAGGTCTAGGTACTCATGCCCACTATATGTGCGTTTTGTATGTTGCTTACTATTCAGGTTGAGACAACCCTATAGTCTAGTAAGGTTCCTTTAGTGTGTGTGTATATATATATATACAAACTACTAGTTACTGTTGGATTGACTAAGATGTATACGTGTATCGGATCTTTGCTTAGATTGTAGTAGAGTAGAACTTGTTTGTGAGTCTGACCCACTATTATTTTTCAGGTATTCGTCAGGAGTAGAGGTTGTTCGTGCTAAGTGGGGATCAGTCTACTTCATTCTTCCGATGCTACATAGGAGTTCCTTTATGATTCAATTTCCTGATTTAGACAGTTATTACTGTCATTTGTTTAGTTTGGATTTCTAGGGGTCCACACAATATGGATTTCCGAGTTGTATTTTGGAGGTTCAGTTGTATCAGAAGAGTTTATTAATTAATGGAAATATATTATGAGGTTTATTATTAGATTATCATTTTAGTTTCTTGTCAGCATTTTATTTATTCTTCTTTATTCTTTTGTACTCTGTGTTCATTTATTGCCGATTTGTTTTTGATATCCTCAGGTATTCGGGCGTTGGCCTGGCCAACCCGCATTCGAAAATCCGAGGGTATCACATTACCTAAAATGTTTAAGCCCCACTGAGGCCTTCGTAATATTGAAGCAAATCCATGACGGGGATTGTGGCAACCACTCTGGCGGCAGATCCTTAGCACATAGGGTCCTAACTCAAGGTTATTTCTGGCCATACCTGGTTCGGAATGCTGAAGAGTATGCCAGAAGGTACGAAAAATACCAGTGACATGGTCCAATGAAACATCAGCCTGCTAAAGACTTGTATGCAGTGGTGAATCCTTGTCCATTCGCACAATAGGGGATTGATATGGTCAGTCATTTACCCAAAACTATAGAGTAAAAGGAATACGTGTTGCTAGCCACGGATTACTTCACAAAATGGGTGAAAGCAAAGGCTTATTCAAGCATGACCCATGAGCAAGTAAAGAGTTTTCTATTGAACAACATAATCTGCCGATTTGGAGTGCCAAAGGTTATCATGATGGATAATGGTCCGAACTTGGACAACAAAAGCACAATAAAATTCTTCGCTAAGCATGGGATTAGGCAGAAGTTGGCCGCGGTTAGCCATCCGCAAGGAAATGGGCAGGCTGAAATAACTAACCGAACCATTTTCAGCTGCCTGAAGAAAAAATTGGAGAAGCTCAAATCAAAGTGGTACGAGAATCTACCTCAAGTACTTTGGGCATATCGAACTACCCCACGAAGGTTGACCGGGGAAAGCCCCTTTGCCATGGCCTATGGCTCTGAAGCTGTCATCCCCACTGAGTCAGCAGTGCCTACTCTTCGAACACATTTGGTGCTCGAGGGAAACAATGGTCAACAGCTTGAACATAGCCTCGACTTCTTGGAAGAAAAAAGGGACGCTACAACAATTAGGCTCGCTTCATACCAACAACAGTTGCGTAACAGTTATTACAAGCGGGATAGGTTCAGGAGTTTCATGGTAGGTGATTGGGTGCTGAAGCAGGAAACAACCCATGTAAAAAATTTACAACCAAATTGGACAGGATCCTATAGAGTCACAAAAGTGGTAGGGAAAGGAGCTTACGGATTAGCCAAAGCTGATGGGCGTCCAATTGCGCGTCCATGGAATGCAATACACCTCAAAATGTACTATCATTAGACGATATAGTCCGCTGATTCTTCTTTTTTCAATTCAATAATATATTTGTTTTTCTACAAATACGGCTATTTATGGCCCATATAATAAACTGTCATATTGTTGAGTACATCCTCTCTCTTTTGAATATATGTTACTTTCCGTAGTTGATGACTTGGGTACACGTGTGATCAGCGATCTCGTGAATTCTATAGTCGTTAATATTCGGTGTGGGATGCTATTTCATTTCATGTTTATATAGTTTTTTCTTTTCGTAAAAGGGGGCAAGACTAGTACCCACTAGTACCCTACTATGAATTGATATTACGACAAAAAAAAAAAAAAAAAAAAAAACAAAAAAAAAAACAAACCGACAGAGAAGATAAAAATAGGCATAAAGTCAATGATTGTTTGTGGAAACTATCGAGTGTTTGTTTGTGGAACTATCTTCAATTGGACACAATAGCTATTCATATTTTTTAAACTATTTTGAGTTTTTACATGGCAACTTATTTTTACTGTTGCCCCTGTCCCACACCGATAAAAAATACCTTTATACATTCCTTTATATAGAAAAATATTAAACTATTTGAGTGCATTGCAAGGAGGGCCCGCTGGTAACAGAAACAGCCTAGTCCAAATGGTGTTCAAAGCCTTGACACCAGCGGGCATTCTTTGTGATACCCCTAGTTTTAAAAGGGTTATAATTGAAATTTTAATATTTATTTTATTGTTTTCATCATTTATTTTATTTACGTTTGGTATTTATGTGGCGAGGTGTTTTTCTGAATTAAATTAAGTGTTGGGTGAATTTAACTGTTTATGAATTAAATTGATTTGTTAATTGTTTTGTTTTTATTTGATTTAATTTGTTTTACTTTTAATTGATTTAATTGTTGAATTTCTTAAACAAGGGTTTTATGTTTGAACGTAGCCGACTTAGGGTTGGTGTAGGATTGGAATTAGGGTTTTTGTCTCTAATTTTACATGGAGTAGGATTGTTGTTTGGAGCCTATAAATACATAAGAATATGGGGGTTTAGGGTATTAGAAACCATAAGCACAAGTCTGTAAATAGAGAGTTATAGGGAGAATTACAGAGAGATAAAGGGAGGAAGTCTAGGGTTTTGCCTTAGGCTAGGGTTAGACCAAGGAGGAGGAGGAGTAGTGGTTGGCTCGTGGATAAAACCAGAGCAACAGAGGTTGAACAGTCGTCGAAGATTTCATCGGAAAAACTTGGAAGGACGGCAACAGAGTTTTGAATCCAAAACTGTAAAGGCAAGTTCTGTTATTTCTCTCTCCCGTTGGCATGTGTTCTGTGCATCCTTAGATAATCTCTAGGGTTTCTAAATTGATTGTTAAATTGAACATTACATGCTTATTATATGTTAAATCAATTATTTTGTATGCGTGAATTAACTTTGTTACAGTTCATGCAAGTGTGGTTTGGTTACAGTGTTTATTCTTCCTAAGCATGGTTAACCGGTAAATGTTCTAAGGTTTTTATTTAAAGAAAACTGACTTAAGTAAGGGGTGGGATGATTCTAGACATACTTAGGTTTCTTAGGAAGAGTTTTAAAAACAAACAGAAGGAGTAGAAGTGGCCGGGGTCGAAGCAGATCATCGGAAACGAAGAAGGAAGCAGAACAGTGGGCTCAAAGGAGGAGAGAACCGACTCCAGGAAGTTTGGAGCCGGCTCCCCCCTTTTTGGAGGTGGTTCCAAGCACTTTGAGCCTTCTCCAAAAGTTTTTGGTGCAGGCACTCTTCAAATTGGACATTCTGCTATTTTTTTTTTTACGAACTGTGGTTACTGTTTGAGCATGTGAACTGTTTTGATGGTTTTGGGATTTCACAGAGGAATTAGGAAGTTGATTTTGGGTGTTATTAAGACCTTAAATAGATTAAAGTTGGCCTCTAAGTCAATGGGACAAACAATATGAAATTATTGAACTTTCTACGCTACTAACGGATAGGAAGGATTAAATTGCTAAATCTTGTTTTAAAAGTTTAACGGATTGTAGCATGGACTTTAAACATGATATTAAGCTATACTGGAGCCACATTAAATAAATTAATGTCTTAGTACTCATGGATTTAATCGTAGGAAAGTGTACCACGGTATAGGTGGTTAACGGATGGAAAGAGTTCAATTGCCTAATTTAATTTTAGCTATTTAACGGAATTTGTTTGTATTTTTAAATCTAGTTTTGGTTGCTCACTTGGATTATTTAATTAACAGGTTTGGTCTGTGCATAATTGGATATTAATGGTTGAAGTACTAAATTTCTTTCTGAAATGCATGGATTTAAGCTTGAAATTTTAATTATTGTAATATTAAGCATTACACTACAATTATTTGGATTAGGGTTTGGACTTAGATTGCTGAACTAGTACTTAGGTTCTGTCAATCTAATTGGGTGTTGGCCTAGAATTAATTATATATATTTTTTGTCAATTACTTGGATGGATGCTGGATAATTATCTTGAAGAACTATTAAACCTTGTCTTGTTAGTTACGTGGATGGATTCTGGATTATAGATGATGAACTGTTTAAATACTGTTTATTATATACTTGGATTATATGGATGTGTTTGATGTACTGCATAAAATGTTGCATCATTTACGGATCATTTGCATGTATGTACCGGTATGGGATGGAGACATACGGAGGGATGGATTAGATCAAAACGCTAATTCCAACTCACTTATACATACGGAATGGATTAACTAAATTAGTTCAATCCTAAATGGATGCATGTCCTGTCAACTAAAACAGTTGAACGACATAACGAATGGTTGTTTATATTTTCTGTTAGTAGAAAGGATAGGGATTTAATTAAAACATTTAAATCCTAATTTTATGTCGTGTCATGGCAACGAACTGTTGAGCGGCACTACATTGGTTTGGATGGGAATGTATATATATAAATTATGGTACCGCGATCTGAGCTTGAGTCTCATAGTCGACGGTTTGGGAGCGTATAAGCAGTAGGATGCGTAGTTAGCTATGTTGGTTGAGGCATACCCTATTAGGCTTAGGTAGTCATGCCCACTCAGGTGCGTTTTTGCATGTTGCCTTCTATTCAGGTTGAGACCCTCAGCATAGCCTAGTGAGAGTCCTGTAGTGTGGTTATATGTATATATCTATTTACGGACTATATAGATACGGCTGAGATATCTAGGATGTATCTGTGTATTGGGTCTCTGTTTGGATTGTAGTTAGGATAGAACTTATTCGTGGGCCTGACCTACTATTATTTTTCAGGTAACGGACGGTAATAGGTCTTAGAGCTTGTTCGTGCTAGGCAGAGACGACTACTCACTCTACTGATGATGTAGGTGGTTCTTGTATGGTTTAGCGTTGGATTCCTTTCCGGTGGTTCATTTCTCAGTGTTGGTTTTATTAGGGGTCCACCAGATGGATTCCCGAGTTATATTAGATTTGGAGAAGTTGGATGTATCAGATAATTCTTTATTTATTAAATTTTATTCTAAGGTTTTCAGTTTTGGATTATCATTCTAGTTTCTTTCAAGCAGTTTTTATTTATTCCTGTTTATCTTAATTATATTGTGTTCATTTATTGCTAATTAATTTGATATCCTCGGGTAATCAAGCGTTGGCCTGGCCAACCCGCATCAGGAAATCCGGGGGTATTACATTTTTTGCAATAATTCTTTAAAGCCCAAATTTCTGGCCCATATTATAAACTCTATTCTTTGTCCCACATCGAATAGAAATACAAGAGGTGTATAGTTAATATAGTTATGGCATACTACATCTGGTCGCAGCGAAGAGAGTCTATGTGGAAGATAGTCTCCCAAACAAATGCTTGGGAGACTTTCCAGTCACAGTTCCTCTTTTTCGTGGCCTCATATCCCTTTTGAATCTTCGGTTTGCCTTGCATGCGTGGTGTCTTTTCCTCTCAGGCTCAAAACCGAAGAATATATTGCCTCAGACCTCAAGAGTCCGGCACCTTATAGTTCCTCTCAGGCCCATAGCCGCAGAACCACATGCCTCGGACCTTAAGAGTCCGGTACAATACAGTTCCTCTCAGGCTCATAGCCGAGGAACCACATGCCTCAGACCTCAAGAATCCGGTACAATACAGTTCCTCTCAGGCTCATAGCCGAGGAACCATATGCCTCAAACGTCAAGAGTCCGATACAATACAGTTCCTCTCACGCTCATAACCGAGGAACCACATGCCTCGGACCTCAAGAGTTCGGTACAATACAGTTCCTCTCAGGCTCATAGCTGAGGAGTATATCACCTCAGACTTTAAGAGTCCGGCACAATGCAATTCCTTTCAAGCTCGTAGCCGAGAGGCTCGTTGCTGAGGAGTGTACCGCTTCGAACGATTCAAGTCTGAGGCTGCATCAATATGGCTTGAGCCTAAGTGGGGGCAAAAATTTCTTCGTGGCTACCACACCTACGGGCCCTTTTATTTAGCCCAATAGTGTACAACCTTTGAAAAGTTTTATCCCACATCGAAAGCAAATAAAAAAACAATGGTGCAATATATGGTGTAATCCCATACCCATTGATTGCCAAGAAAGGTGCCCCTTGATAAATAGATCTTAAAGCGAAAGTCAGAGATCAACATATCAAGGGACCCTCTATCTTAAGCCAATTCTTTTCAAAATCCTCGGATCTCGATGATATGAATTCTACATTGAAAGGTTGAAGCCCTTAACACATTCCTCCAAGACAAGGAACCTCATACCTCAGACACTAAGAATCTGAGTACAAGAAACTGGGATAAAACCCAAATGAATTAGCAAGAACCTAAGTAGCAGTTGTTGTATTCATTGACATTTTATCCCCAGAATCAACAAGTCTGATTAAGACAATTACTAAAGTCAAGTAAGTAACTTGTCCCACATCGAAATAATACATAAAAAAACAAATAGCGATATACCTATTCTACACAAGTTCAAAGCAAGAAGGGTTCCCTTGATGGTTAGATCATTATATGGTAGAACACTCCCTAGTTAGTGACCGAACTGTCATAGGATTTCCCTTCTTACCATCCTCTCCATTTTTGCTTTGGACCATTGGAAATCTAAAGTCCCAAGAGAACGAATTTCTCTAAAAAATATGAGACACTATTCGGTGACAATATGCAACTCGGATGCATCTGTAGACATGCAAACATCCAAAGGCAAATTCTCAAAAAGTAGACATAAAAATTAGAGCAGTTACTGTTCGAAAGTAAGACAAATATTGTTCTAGAACAGAAATTATACAAGTTCATTTCCTTTTGGGATTAAAAGGAGCAGAATCAAAAGCGTCCACCATAGTCGGACTTAAGGCTGGAAGAGTTAGCAGGTTAGAAGGTGGATGAGCTGATGAACTTGGAGCTGACGGTCTTCCTGGTGAGACTTCACCACTTCAGCAAATAGCACATCATCTTCTTGGGCCTATGGACCCTCAGTGTAAGGGAAAGAAACTTTCGTATCAGCATCAAAGGCCTCCGGATCCTTCAATTTTTCACCTTAGCCCTGGTTGAAGCCAAACCTAAAAGCTTTTGCACTAGATAAACATACCAAGGTGGTGTAGCGTCCTTGCATCTGTTTCCCAGCAGTGACATAGGTGCCGATTGCATCTTTTAAATGCTGGACCTCAGCCTCCAATGTCTCCACCTTAGATTCGGATGCTGCCAAACGATTCTTGTTGGTGTGATGTTGCGCGACCAAAGCTTGCAAAGTGGACTAAGATGAGTGTGACCAAGTTTTACATTTATAATTTGCCACTACTACCTTTCACCAAAAATATATTTAGGGCGAGTAGGGATCGTCCCAAAGGATTGGTGGGTCGTATTAGGTTATGGAATCGAGATTAGGGTTAGTAGGTCGAGTGATCAAAAGATTGGTTGGTGATTGAATTATACTAAGATGCAATTTAAACTAAAGTAAATAATTAAATGCAATAGAGAGAAAATAAGAGAGAGAAATATCTTGGGGTTTAGACATCACCACTAAGCATAGCTTTTCTACACCTTTAATGAATGATTAATGAGGGGAAAAACATGTATTACAACAATAGTGTGTGTGTGTGGTTGTTTCAACAAGTATGGATGACTAATTAAGTATATATTGTCTAAGCAACATAGTGGATAGCACAATATATCAAACTAAGCCATTAATCCTTTCTTTAAGCTCACGATCCAAACACATCACAAGGTTAGAGACATATGCTACTTGTTTTCATAAGTATGGAACATCAAACAACAAGCATGGATTGTCCTCCCATCTAACATCTAAACTACAACTACACTACAATTAAGCTAATGACATGAAACTAAACTAATTAAACTAAGGGAGAGACACAATCCATCAAGAAATGAGTATGAACCATCAAATAAACCACAAGAGCATTCTATTAAGCACTATGTCTTGACAATCTCTAGATCTATAGTATCAATACACATAAACATACATCAATAACATAAAATCTAGAGACAAACACATGAACATCTATTCTAACATACATAGACATATGGATAGAATAAAATGATCCATTGGAAGTATTAAACCACACAAATCATTGAATAAACAAGATCTATGCATATAAAAATGTCAAAACATATATCACAATACAAATCCCCTCAAAAATACATAAATCAAGATGTAGAAAGTATGTTTAGGGCTAACTCTAGCCCCAAGAAGATGTCTAGCCACTCATGAATGGTGTCCTCCAACCCTCAAAGGCTAACTCCATGGTAGAAATTGCTCCTCTTCTTGGTTGATGGAAGAACTCTAAGCTTGTGTCTCTAGCCTCCTCTCTTCTTTTCTTCCTCAATAAGAATATGATATGGAAATTATGCCAAAAGTCCTCTTTGTAAAAGTGGCTCATATTCCTTATATAGGTAGGTCAAATGTCACCCCCAATGACCTGGGCTCGTACACCAATATTCCTCCAATGATTGCACCATGAGCCAACCTTTAATGAGCTGGATTTTCTCTTTTTTTTTTTCAGGCTTGAGGAAGTTCAATCGATCGAACTTGTGGCGAGATCGATCGAACATGGCTGAGATCTATCAAACTTTGGCTGAATCGATCCTCCCATTGCGGCGTCTTTTTGGATATGGACAGATCTGAGATATTTTGGGGAAAGAGACAAAAGTGGTAGGTAGGGTGGTACAACAGGATAAGATTGAATCTTTTCGATCGATCTGAGAATTATTAGATCGATCAAACTTTGTGGGATCTTTGGATAAGGACAAAAGAGCTTGGATCCATCCTGAAATGTCTAGATCGATAAACTTTCGATCGATCGAATCTGCTGAATTCCATACTTTGCTTTAATCTGCTTCCACTTTGCTCCTTTCTTCCATCCAGCTTGAAATGTCTAGGAAGGGAATGGGAACGGACACCGACAGAATGACAAAGGCAGATTCCAGGGACAACAGCCTTGGAAGAAGAACAAGGGTGATTCGGATGCTCCCAGGGATATGGCACCTATTCAGCGACAACAGAATGGGGGACCACAGGCAGGACAGGGTCAGCCACAGGCTAATCGACAGAGAAGGCCATTCAGTACTTTTCAGGGTAGTTGCTATACTTGTGGGGAGTATGGTCATACTTCCAGGCAGTGTCCTACAGTCAGACAGGGACAGGGACGGCATGTACAGTCGGGACAGAGGTCGCCAGTGCCTTTACCAGCTCCACAGGTTCCACGGATTCAGGGACAGACACATCTGGCTTTACTGGCACCGCCGCAGCCTCAGGGACAGACACCGCAGCAGTTACATTATGGCAGGGTGTACAACCCTAAGCCACAGGATATGCAGGCATCTCAGGCTGTTGAGGGTAAGTTTCCTATACATGGTTTTTATGGACGTGTTTTATTTGATACGGGTACTACACACTCATTTGCAGCTAGGACTTTTGTTATTTTATCTGGGATGAGAACGGGGGTATGCACTAGACCTCAAGGTATTTCTATACCATTGGGCGATACAGCTATTATACATGAGAGTGATGGGCCTGTGACACTAGATATTGGCAGACTCAGATTTCTAGCCAACCTATTGGTCCTGGACATACACACTTATGATGTGATACTTGGGATGGATTGGTTGTCTCACTACCATGCCCAAGTTAATTGCTTTGATAGGTCTGTTGTGTTTACCATACCTGGTCAAGACATGTATGTCGTCGCTATGCCACATTTTAGCGGGGTCGGTAGCACTTATTTGTTTCATGTGGAAGAGGAAACGGAGGAGGGGACTACTGTATCAGTGGATAACATACCGATTGTACAGGATTTCCCGGATGTATTTCAGGAGATTCCAGGGTTGCCACCTAGTCGCGAGATCGATTTTGTGATAGATTTAGCTCCAGGCGCTACGCCTATTGCTAGGGCACCCTATAGGATGGCACCAGTGGAGATGAGAAAGCTGAGGGATCAGATTCAGCAGTTACTCAGCCAGGGTTTTATTCGCAGGAGTACATCACCTTGGGGAGCACCGCTTCTCTTTGTGAAAAAGAAGGATGGTTCGCTTCGCCTGTGTATAGATTACAGGGAGTTGAATAAGGTTACTATTCGTAACAAGTACCCTATACCCAGGATCGATGATTTGTTTGATAAGTTACGGGGAGCCACATACTTCTCCAAGATTAATCTGCGTTCTGGGTATCATCAACTGAGGGTTAGTGTAATACCCCTAATTTTAAAAGGACAGTTCTGGAATTTAGTTATTGTATTTAATTTAAGTTTTTATTAAGTTAATTGTTTTAATTTCCTGTTTATTTGTTTTTATCTGTTTAATTGCTCATTTTATTGTATTAATTGTTTTTGTTTTAATTGGTAAATTAAAATGTATTTTTGGTTTGTTTTATTCACTGAATTGTATTGTTAAGTTTTTATTATTTACGTGCCTATGTGGGTCTGCATTTTAACGTTATTTGTGGTTGTATTATTAGGGTTTATTTTACACGCTGACATAGTTAGGGAGTGGATTTTGAGGTTTTGTTTTCTTGGTTGTAAATGTATTAGAATTAGGTTAAAGGGTTCTATAAATATATATCTTATATGGGTTTAGGGTTTTAGAAAAACAAATACATAAACCTTTGTTCACGTACCTAGAAACAGAGAGCAACAGAGTGTGAGATCTTTGAGGGTTTAATAGAGAGGTTCAAGGAGAAGGGAACGGGGTTGCTTTTGGATTGAACCAAGAGAGCTGGAGGTGTAGAACTGTAGTCGACAACGTTGATGGAGAACTCAGAGACGGTGGTTTACAGTTTCAAAATCTGAAATTACAGGCAAGTCTCTGTTCTTCTCTTTCCCTTTAATTCGTGTTCTGTGCATGCCTAGTTTAGACTCCGGGGATTAAATCAAGGATATAATGGATTTAAATAAACATTAAAACAAGTTTGTTATGCATGTATGAATTTTGTTAGACTCGTTGATATAATTGCTTTGCATTACCTTTGAGATTTTGTTCTTTGTTTCTTCTGTGTTTTACAATTAAGCATTGTTCTAGTTGAGCTTAGTATTATAATTGGATGCCTCATACGTAATTTGGGACTGAATTTGAACTCTGAAACAAGTCCATAGAACAGTATTTAATTGCACAATATTAATTGGAATTAAATCTGTAAAAACTTGCTTAAAAATTTATAGCAGAGGTTTTGTGTTCGTGGCTTTAAAAAGTAGATCCTATACATGTTTGGATTGGATCTAAGAGATTTAAGATGAACCTATGACTGAGTTGAAGCCTAGAACAAGAATTAGAACACATTACAGAGGTTCTGTAATCACCGGCATTGGAGAAGATGAAGCTAGAATGGACAACGGCTGCTAAGGAGAGGGAGAGCAGGCTCCCAATTCCTTAGAGCCGGCTCCCAAAGAGGTGGAGCTAGCTCTTGGTGCTCTTGGAGCCGGCTCTAAGAGCCTAGAGCAGGCTCCCAATTTTGAGAGCCTGCTCTTTCTTAAAACGCACAGAAACGAGTTTTTTTCATTGTTTGGGGACTGTTTGAGCTGTACAGACTTTTCTTAAATTGTTTGATTGTTTTTCTTTGATGTAATTAACTGCTAGGAACTTATAAAACTATTGGAAAACATTGGTATAGTATGGTATTAGGAAAATGAAGTAGCATACAGTTTGAGAAAAATTGTATTATTGCAACTGTTTTGCTAGGTTTATATAATGGAACTTATCAAGGCTTTTAAATATGATCTAATTATATATAACCATATTTTTTTCCAGTTTTATAGGTAAGGTGAATTAATTAAAATCAACTATACGTGGTATGGACTTAATTGGTACTTCAATTGTATGAAATTGTATCAATTCATGGATAATGTCGGAGGATCTGCTAGATTTATATACTGGAGCTTAGCAAGATTTTTATATATGGTTTAACTATAAATATAAATCATATTTCTATAGTATTATAAGTATAGTGAATTAACTAAAATTTCCTATGCTTAGCTTGGATGTAACTGATGCTTAAGATCCTATTAACGGTATCAACTCCTGGACTATGTTGGTGAATGTGATTGTTTAAATTTATTGTAGCAGTTTACATTATTGGTTGATGACTGTTTGTTATTGTTTTGTCAACTATGTTCACTAGAGGATTGTATGTACCGGTATGGGACAGTGACATACTAGGTATGGACTAGTTCAAACACTAAGTTCTACCTAACTTGGATTATGGTATGGATTAATCATAAAGGTTAAGTCCATCACCTACATGTGTCATATCAATTGTGAATTAAATGACCTACTATGGTTTCAGGATGGATTCATTATACATATATCAGACCACTACACAGATAGATGATATTCTGTATTAGAAGGAGTACGGACTTTATATATTTATTATATGTGCCATGGTATGAGCTTGAGTCTTAGGACCATGGTTAGGGCGCGTATATCGCCTAGGATGGATAACTAGACATATGTGTGGTTCCCTGGTAGGTCTAGGTACTCATGCCCACCTTAGGCTACGTATTTGCATGTTGTCTTCTATTCAGGTTGAGACAGACCTATTGGACTAGGGAGCGTCCTATAGTGTGTACTATATACATATATGAACTGCTCTAGATATTGTTGAGTCTTCCTAGGATGTATTTGCGTATCGGATTACTGTTTAGATCATAGTAGATCAGGACTTGCATGTGGGCCTGACCCACTCCTTTATTTTTTTTGAGGTGGTCGTCAGTTCCAGGGTTAGAGCTTGGACGTGCAGAGCAGATACAGATATTCATTCCTCCGAATATGTAGGAATTTTCTCTATGTTAGCTTTGAATTTTATTTCTATTACTTCAGTTGGTTTGAGAATTTTTAATAAGGGGTCCAATGCATGGATTCCCGAGTTGTAAACTTATGGAGTTTTGGATTATCAGATTTGATTAATTATGATACAAGAATTTTCTTTTAGTTTCTTTCAGCTTATTATATTATTTCGTATTTCACTTTGTATTCCGTGTTCGATTTAAATACTGTAATTCTTTGATATCCCTCGGGTTTGGGCTCGGACCTGATCAACCCGTGTCTCAGATCCGAGGGGTATCACAGTTAGGAAGCAGGATGTTCCTAAGACAGCGTTTCTCACGATATATGGTTCTTATGAGTTTCGTGTCATGCCGTTTGGGACGACTAATGCACCTGCAGTGTTCATGAATTTAATGAACAGAGTCTTTCGAGCTTATTTGGATCAGTTTGTCATTGTCTTTATTGATGATATCTTGATTTATTCTAGGTCTGAGGACGACCATGCTAGACATCTTCGCATAGTCTTACAGACGCTTCGTGAGCACCAGTTATATGCCAAGTTCGAGAAGTGTGAATTTTGGCAGCGGGAAGTGAAGTTTATGGGTCACGTGGTGTCAGAAAGGGGGATAACGGTTAATCCAGCCAAGGTTTCAGCTGTGATAGAGTGGGGACAACCTACTTCACCTACCGAGATTCAAAATTTTCTCGGTTTGGCAGGATATTATCGTCGGTTCATCCAGGGGTTCTCTAAGATAGCAGGACCACTCACTCATCTGACCAAGAAGGGTGTACAGTTTGTGTGGGATGAGCACTGTTAGCGAGCTTTTGATGAGCTGAAAAGGAAGTTGACTTCTGCACCGGTTCTGGCTACTCCACAAAGCGGGATAGAGTATCTTGTCTACACGGATGCTTCGTTGCAGGGTCTTGGGTGTGTTTTGATGCAAGAGGAGCGACCGATTTCTTATGGATCTCGGAAGCTTAAGCCTCATGAGCTTAATTATCCAACATATGATTTGGAGTTAGCAGTTGTAGTCTTTGCCTTACGTATTTGGAGGCATTATCTGTTGGGTGAACCCTTCAAATTATTCAGCGATCATAAGAGTCTGCAGTATTTGTTCACTCAACGGGAGCTGAATATGAGATAGCACAGGTGGTTGAAGTTTGTGAAGGACTATCATTTTTCTATACAATACCATCCAGGGAAAGTGAATGTGGTGGCGGATGCACTTAGTCGCCGACCTGTTGGTAGTCTTTTCGCTCTATTCACTACTGAGTGGAATGCGTTGAAGAAGGTGGATGAATTGTCGGATGCGTTCATGGCTTGTATGGTAGTTACTCCTTCTATCATTCACAAGGTTTTGAAGGCACAGCTCACGGATCAGCAGTGCATTGACAAGGTTGTAGAGATAGCTTCCGGAGAGGTTCCATTCTACTATGTTGGGGCTGATGGAGGTTTGAGGTATAAAGGATGGTTAGTGGTACCTTCTGCTGATGATTTGCGGAAGGATGTGATGATTGAGACTCACCACTTTGAGTTCTCTATTCATCCAGGAGGCGATAAGATGTATCAGGATATGAAGCGACAATTTTGGTGGGCAGGTATGAAGAGGGACATTGCTCTTTTTGTCTCACGATGTGGTACTTGTCAGATGGTTAAAATTGATCATCAGAGGCCGCCAGGAGCTCTACAGCCACTACCAATACCGGAGTGGAAATGGGAGAACATTTCTATAGATTTTGTGGAGGGATTGCCAAACTCTTTCAAGGATCACAACTCTATTTAGGTTATCGTGGACAGACTGACGAAATCAGCTCACTTTTTGCTTATTCGTACTAACTACACTTTGGAGCAATTGGTGAGACTGTACATTGCCGAGATTATGAAGTTGCATGGCATTCCATTGTCTATTATATCGGACAGAGATTTGAGCTTTGTGTCAGGGTTCTAGAAGAGTTTTCAGCAGGCTTTGGGTACAGAATTACACCTTAGTACTGCTTATCATCCTCAGATTGATGGACAAACTGAGCGGGTGAATCAGATCATGGAGGATATGCTTCTGTCGTGTGTTTTTGATTTCAAGGGCCACTGGGAGGATTACCTACCGCTTGTGGAGTTTGCTTATAACAATAGCTTCCAGAAGACTATTGGGATGGCACCATTTGAGGCATTATACGGCCGACCGTGTCGATCGCCGGTTTGTTGGATGGAGGTTGGTGAGAGCAGATTCTTGGGTCCTGAGTTTATCAAGGATACTTCTGAGAAGATTCCTCTTATTCGAGATCACATACATACTGCTCAAAGTAGGCAGAAGAGCTATGTTGATCGTCGCACTCGTGCTTTGGAGTTTCAAGTTGGGGATCAGGTTCTACTCAAAGTGTTGCCTATGAAGGGTGTAATGCGCTTTGGGAAGAAAGGGAAGTTGTCACCGCGGTTTGTCAGTCCATTAATGATTATGGATCGAGTTAGAGCTGTCGCTTATCGGTTGGCACTTCCGGATAATTTGGATTGTGTCCATAATGTGTTCTAAGTTTCCATGTTGCGGAAATTTCTGCGAGATGAGGATCGGTATCAGCATATCGATGTTGGGGAGATTGAGTTGCAGCCGGATGCAACTTATCTGGAGCCACCGTGTCATATTGTCGACTGTTGGGATCAAATCCTTCGTAATAAGGTTATCCCTTTGGTTCGTGTTCAGTGGAATCATCATAATGAGGCTGAGTCTACTTGGGAACGAGAGGATGTCATTCGCTCGCAGTTTCCTGAAATTTTCGAAGAATGTAAGAGCGAATTTTGTAATACCCCTAATTTTAAAAGGATAGTCCTGGTATTTAATTAATTGTTTAATTGTATTTTTAATTGTTTAATAGTATTTTTAATTGTTTAATTGTTTAATTGTGTATTTGCTTAGTTGAGTGAATTGTGTTAATTGTGTTAATTAATTGAATAATTTATTTGTTTAATGGTATTTGTGTTATTTAATTAAATTATGTGTTTTTTTAGTTAATGGTTTATTATATTCTTTATTTAATTTAGAAGAATTAAATGTTTCAATTGTTTTAGGGTTTTGTTTTAGATATCACGTTTTTGTATAGCCGACTTTTAATTAGCTTGGGATTAGGATTACGTTTTCATTGGGGCTTATATATAAGCTTGTATAAGTCTGTTAGGGTTAGAGAAAACCCTATTCACGTACTTAGTATATTGAGAGAAAACAGAGTAAGGTTGTGAGAGGCAGAGAGGAACCAAGAGTGGAACTTGGGTAATTAACAAAGCAATTCAAGGAGGAAGGAACGTGGTTGTTTCTGGGTGGAACCAAAGCACTGGAGGTATAGAACTACAGCCTAGGACATTGACGGAAAGTTCAGAGACGTGGATTAGAGTTTAAAATCTGAAACCCAAAGGCAAGTTTCTGTTCTTCTCTTTCCCTTTAATCTGTGTTCTGTGCATGCCTAGCTAGACTTCAGGAACTTAATTAATGCTAAAAACATAATAATCATGCATGTTTAATTAGACTAAAACAAAGAGTTTCAGATTTTATATGCTTCTTCATGATTTCTTTATTTCTTAGATCTTTATGCATGAATTGTGGTTTAATTTGAATCTTTGTCTGCTAAATCATTTAAAATAATTTATTATGGACGTTTGGGACATAGGTTGAAGTTTGGAGACCTTAACAATGGAGTTTTAAGGTTTACAGAGGCTGAACAGACGAAGAAGACGACCTCCGCACTAACTTAGGTGGCTGAGTTTGTAACTTAGGGGGCTGAGTTGGTAACTTAGGGGGCTGAGTTGGTAACTTAGGCTGCTTAGTTGTAACTTAGGCGGCTGAGTTGGGATTTTTGGTTTCAAACGCCCAGATTTGTTTTAAAACCTATGTCAATTAAATCAAATGGGTTAAATGGACTAGGGAAGGTTCTAGAGTGTATAATACATCTCTTAGGCCTAAGGAATTGGACAAAATGGATTTGAAAATAATTTTATAAATTATTTAAAAGATGAATCAGTATAAAAACATACAGCTTAGCATACTGATAAGGGATGGAAAAAACTAAATTGCTTAGTTAAATTTTGGGCAACATAATGGATTGTAATAAGATTAGAAATCTTATATTTGGATGCATGATAGATCATTTTATGTTTAAAGTTTGAACTTTGCATGCTCTGGATGTTAATTGTTGGAATATCAAATTCTCTAGTGCAATTACATGAATTAATGCTGGGATGTATATTGCTGAAATTTTAAATACTTTTCTGCAATGATATGGATAATGGTTTGGATTGTAAATTACTAGCTTATTATGCATGTGTTGTAATTTACAAGGATAAGGAGGATTGTATGTACCGGTATGGGACGGTGACATACTAGGGATGGTTTAGCTCAAAATGCTTAAACCTAACCTATCGGATTAAAGGAATGGATTGAAAAGTATCGAATCCTAATTGTGACTAAGTCTGATCAACTGCGACTAAGTTCAATGGCTTCCTGGATTAATGGATGGTAGTTAAGTCATATCAACTGAATAAGTTGAGTGACTAAGTAGTTTGTATATTATATGTCATCTTAATAAGTATTTGAATGACATACCCTGGTTTTGGACGGACTTTATATATATGTTTATGGTACCACGAGATGAGCTTGAGTCTCAGACTCATTGGTTAGGGTGCGTATATGCAGTAGATGCGTAGCTGGTTAAAGTAGGTTGAGGTGTACCCTGTCAGGTCTAGGTACTCATGCCCACCTTTGGGTGCGTTTTCGCATGTTGCCTTCTATTCAGGTTGAGACCCCTACTGTAGTCCAGTGAATGTCCCTTAGTGTGGATATATATATGTATGGACTAGATAGATATTGTTGAGCTATCTAGGATGTATCTGCGTATCGGATTACTGTTTGGATTGTAGTAGAATAGGACTTGCATGTGGGCCTGACCCACTCTTTATTTTCCAGGTGTTCGTCAGTTCCAGGGTTAGAGCTTCGACGTGCAAAGCAGATACAGACACTCACTCCTCCGTCTACGTATGACTACTTTCTATGTTTAGCTTTATGTTTCATTTCAGTTATTTCAGTTTCAGATTGGGATTTTATTAGGGGTCCACAAGGATGAATTCCCGAGTTATTAAACTTATGGAGTTTTGGATTATCGGATTTTAATAATTATAGCTTGAGGATTTTTAATTTAGAATTCTTTCAGCATTATTATATATTTTCTTCATTATTTTGTAATCCGTGTTCGTTTTAAAATACTTTAATTGTCTGATATCCCTTGGGTTTGGGCATAGGCCTGATCAACCCGCGTCTCGGATCCGAGGGATATCACAAATTTCGAGGACAAAATTCCTTTTGTTAGGGGGGAAGAATGTAATACCCCTAATTTCAAAAGGATAGTCCTGGTATTTTAATTTATTGTTTTTATTGTTTAAATTGCATTTTAAATTAGTGAAGTGTATATGTGTTAATTTTGTTGCTGACATTGTGGTTAGTTATTTAATTTCTCATTAGTGTGCTTTAATTGGTTAGCTAATTGTTTTAATTATTTAAGTGGTTTAATTTAGTTGCTTTATTTGAATTTAAATTTAATTGTTTAATTGCCTTGATTTAATTCAATTTAATCAGTTTTATCGTGATTGTAGGATTGGTTGTATAAAGGTTAGTCGACATGGAATTTAACGTAGTTTTTATGGGCCGAGTAATTTCAATTAGGGTTTAAGGGAGCCTAGGATTAGTGTGGCCTATAAATATTCACCTAAGTTGTTTACCTAGGGTTTTTAGAATAAACTTACGACGTTGTAAGGTTGAGAGAAGTTTTAGAGACGGTTAGGAAAGAATAGAGAGCAAACGGAGGATTCGCCGAAAATTTGAGACGAACGTTGGTGTAAGGCAAGTTCTGTCTTAACTCTCTCCCTTAGGCTTCGTGTTCTTTGCAAACATAAATAGTTCCAGGAATGAGTTACATGTTTTAAAACAAAAACGTTGTCTGTTTACATCTTAAAAATTTAAATTGTAACAGTACGTGTTATACTTGTTTAACTGGTTAAATTGTAAACTTTTCTGCATTGTTTTCTATTTGAATCCCTGTTAGTAAATGTAATAAGGACTAAAACAAGGGTTGGAATCTACTGGACTAAGTTAAAACCTCTGGGAACCTAAACTATGAAGTGCCGGAGGTGTAAACGACGACTGAAGAAGAAAACGAGGCAGAGGAGAGAGAGAGCCGGCTCTTCTTTGGATTGGAGCCGGCTCTTCTTGGTTTGGAGGCGGCTCCAAGGCCAATGGAGGAGGCTCCATGTTTTTGGAGCCTGCTCCATCTTTTGTTTTTCCAGTTTTTTTTCGTTCTGTAGTTTTGTTTTTCCAATTTTCAGTAAGGAAACCATGGTTGTTAGGTTGTATGAAGTTTCAAAGGAGAAAATGTGTTGTAATGGATTCTTAAAGGGTTGTCCAGAATAAACTTTAAACTCTAACGGACAATTAATTTATGAACAAACTCTTAGTTGTCAATTATGTAAGTCTGTATGCAAAATTTTAATGAACTTCCAAACTGTGAGGATTTAGCTTATTAATTTTCATTTACAAGTTAGAAAATTCTATGAGAGGGATTTAATCATTGCTAATTCTGTATGGTGGTGCTGAATGAGCCTGATAAAAATCTATGTCGTGCTTAGGTTGTTTAGAGACGAGTTGATCGTTAGATTCTAGCAGGTAGTGCATTGATGGTTGGACTGGGATTTTTAAAATATGTTAATGGCTTATAGTGTTTATGCTCACCATAAAATTAATTGATGAGATACTGATACTTCAAGTCTGTTAATTATGTGAATATTGGGAGTTGATAATTAATTATAAATACTGTTGGTATGAACAAATAATGGCTTCTGTGCAATGGTTTTTGTTTAAGCATGATTGTTAATATACTCTAATATGCTTAGTATGGAATAGTTGATACTGATATTTAGGTTGTCAATACTTCATCCACTGTTGGTTCTATTTAAGAATGAATGATAATATATTCTAATATGCTTAGTATGGAATTGTTGATAATTGGTTTTATTTAAGTATGTTTGATAATATGTTTTAATATGCTTAGTATGGAATTGTTGATATTGTTATTATTATGATCGATACTTTATCAACTGTTGGATGGACGGGATTGTATGCACTGGTATGGGACGGTGTCATACTGGGTTTGGATTAGCTCAAAAGAAATTGCTAAGTCCTACCTATTTTGGAATAAGGGCACAGGTTATTAAATAAAATCCTCCTTATATTTATGAGTCGATGCGGTTGAATACGCCGAACGACTCACTGGATTTCTTGTGGATGGTTAAAAACAGAATTTAAATATATTTTTATGTTATCGTGACACGAGCTTGAGTCTCAGAGTCGACGGTTAGGGGGCGTATATGCAATAGAATGCGTAGCTGGCTGTGAAGGTTGAGGTATACCCTGTTTAGGTTTAGGTACTCATGCCTACTCAGGTGCGTTTTGTGTGATGCTTTCTATTCAAGTTGAAACCCTCTTCATAGTCTAGCGAGAGTCCAGTAGTGTGGATATAATTATGTACGGATTATTAGTTATTGCTGAACTATTTAGTATGTACATGCGTATTGAGTCTCTGCTTAGATTGTAGTAGGATAAAACTTGTTTGTGGGTCTGACCCACTCCTATTTTTCAGGTGTACATCAGTTCTAAGCTTGAGCTTATACGTGCTGAGTAGAGACGATCTTCCACTCTACCAACGATGTAGGACTTCTTTCCAGATAATAGATTTGGATTTTATCTTCAGCTTTACTTTCATTTCAGTTTGGGATTTTTATTAGAGGTCTACTAGAGATGGATTCCCGAATTGTTTAACTTACGGAGTTTTGGTTTATCGAATTTTAAGTATTTGAATTATTAAGGATTATCTTTTAGTTTTCTTACAGCTCTTAAATTTTAATTATTGTTTCATTTAGTAATTTGTGTTCGTTATAACATATTAATTGTTTGATATCCCTCGGGTTTGGGCCTGAGCTTGATCAACCCGTATCTCGGATTCGAGGGGTATCACACTTCTTGTAATACCCCTAATTTTAAAAAGGATATTCCTGGTATTTAATGGTATTTAATTTATTATTTAAGTGCATTTTATTTGATTATGTGTCATTATTTTTTTTATTAGGTGCTTAATTGTTTTCTTTTGTGGTGATTTAATTTATTTAAATGATATTTATTTTTAGTTATTTGATTGGAATTACTTGTTAGTGTTTTAATTATTTAATTGGCATTAATGGTTTAAGTGTAATTGGTTTAGTTATTTGATTGGAATTACTTGTTAGTATTTTAATTATTTAATTGGCATTAATGGTTTAAGTGTAATTGGTTTAATTATTCTATGTGTGTCTTATTTTATGTGTGTCTTATTTGGTTTAATTGGGTTTACTAATTATTATTTTGTTCAATTAGATTATTTGTTAAGTATTTAATGGTGAATAGGGTAATTAGGTAAATACATCTAACTAGGGTTTTAATTACAGTATAATTAGGGTTTTATATTATAGCCGTCGTAGGTTTCTACGTTAATTGGATGGGCCGGTTAGGATTATGAGTTGGACTTAAATGAACCTAGGGTCTAGGAAAACTGTATAAGTATAAGGTAGACGTCTGTGTAGGGTTTTTTTTAAACAAAACACACGTTTTGTGGAAGTGGAGAAGGAAAAACGCAGTTTTTCACATTTTGCCAAGGTTTAATCAAAGCTTCGATCCTGCTTCGTCCGTGGTCCGATCGAGCTAAATTTTGGAGGAAAGGTTCACGACTCAGTGACGCACAATCTGAACGGTGGAGATCAGAGTTTGACCTAGGGAACAGTGATTCGTGCTCGTGAACAATAACTGGGTCGCACAGGTTTTTTCCATTCTGCCCATATTTCATCAAACATCCGATCCTGCTTCGTACATGCTCCGATCGAGCTGAATTTTGGAGGAGAAGTTCATGACTCAGTGACACACAATCTGAACGGTGTAGATCAGAGTTTGACCTCGACAACAGTGATTCGTACTCGTGAACAGTAACTGGGTCGCACAGGTTTTTTTCCATTCTGCCCAGATTTCATCAAACATCCGATCCCGCTTCGTCCGAGGTCCGATCGAGCTGAATTTTAGAGGAGAGGTTCACGACTCAGTGACACACAATCTGGACGGTGGAGATCAGAGTTTGACCTCAGGAACAGTGATTTGTACTCATGAACAGTAACTGGGTCGCATAGGTTTTTTTCCATTCTGCCCAGATTTCATCAAACATTCGATCCTGCTTCGTCCGTGGTCCAATCGAGCTAAATTTTGGAGGAGAGGTTCACGACTCAGTGACGCACAATCTGAACGGTGGAGATTAGAGTTTGACCTCGGAAACAGTGTTTTCGTACCCGTGAACAGTAACCGGGTTTTTGAACTCGCCGGGATTTTTTTAAGAAGACGACATTGAAACTTTGAACAAAAGTTTCTGAGGCAAGATTCTATCCTTACTCTTTCCCTTAGGCTTCATACTCTTTGCACTCTTAAATGATTCTAGGATTAATGAAGATTAAACCAAACTAAAATGATATCTGTTTTGTTATGAAACTGGTAGTTACAGTAGTGTTGTATGTTTGTTCAACCTATACTAAGCATGTTTGTGGATGCATTGTGGTTCTGTGGTTCACGTTTTTCCTTACCACTACTAGTATAAATTATTGGAAGGGTGGGTCTAGATGATAGCTATCTTAACTTCTGTAATAGCAACTGTTGAAACTTAAATACTAGGAGGATTTGAGTTTAACACTAGATCGGTTTTGTGGAACACTATAATTTGAGCATGTCTACATACATACTGTGAATATTGTTTTGATGCTTACATTATCACAATTAGTATCAACTGTGGAGGTTAGGATTTTGTGATACATACCCTACATATCTGTATGTCATTTGTAAGGTATTAAATGGAAGTTTTAATTAATTCTGTCTTTATATCAGACTAAAGGGAATAACTTAAATTGGGCATGTATATGTTGTTGTTGTGACCCTGTTTATCAATGCTTATTTTATCACTGCTAACATTGAATGTTGGATGTTGGAATTTAGTTGATATATACTTGATTTATTGGTATTATTGACTACCGGAGGATTGGAAAGTAGGCACCGGTATGGGACGGTGGCATACTAAGGATGGGTTTGGTTTTTAAAACAATACCATTACCCACCTACTTGGAATAAGGATGGGATTAACTAAAAGTTAAGTCCCGTGGATTTGTATAGTTATGGCAACTACTTGTTGAGCGGCAATACCAGGGATTTTGGATGAATTTTATATATGTACTGTTATGGTGCCTCGGTATGAGCTTGAGCCTCAGGACCGATGGCTAGGGAGCGTATATGCATCGGGATGTGTAGCTGGCTACGATGGTTGGAGGTGTACCCTGTTTAGGTATAGGTACATATGCCCACTTCGTGTGCGTTTTAGCATGTTACCTCTATTCAGGTTGAGACCGGCCTGTAGTCCAGTGAGAGTCCTTTAGTGTGACTATATATATATTTACGGACTATTAGCTATTGTTGAATTGTTTAGGATGTACATGCGTAGTATAGAACTTGCGCTTGGGCCTGACCCACTTCTATTTTTCAGGTACACGACAGTTCCAGGCTTAGACGTGTTCATGCTGAGCAGAGGTCTCTATTCACTCTTCCGACGATGTAGGGCTCTCTCTATAGTTTTATTTCTGGACGTTTATTACATTTGTTCTATCTTCCGTTTGGATGTTTAATAAGGGTCCACTAGAGATGGATTCCCAAGTTGTAAACTGATGGAGTTTTGGGGTCCACTAGAGATGGATTCCCAAGTTGTAAACTGATGGAGTTTTGGAGTTTGGGTTTGATGGATTTTAATAATTATAATATTTTGCGAATTCTATTTTTAGTTCCTTCCAGCTTTAATTTCATTTCTTAATTTATTTTGTATTCCGTGTTCATTATAAAATATTAATTGTTTGATATTCCCTTGGGTTTGGGCCTGGGACTGATCAACCCGTGTCTCGGATCCGAAGGGTATCACACTTCTCCTCATCAGTAAAAAGAAAGTTGCCAAAAGAAGGAAGGGCCAAATCCATAAGGTCGGCTGCTGCAGCGTTAAAGGCAATTTCTTTTAAATTAGATGAAGAGAGTAATTCCACAATGGATAGAGGATCACTCCAAACCTGTTCCTCAAGAAAGGAGAGCCTGTTCTTAGCTGCTGAAGAAGGGAAAGTTGCTAAAAAAAACAAAGAAACTCATAAGTATGATGAAAAATTAAGACTTGACATGGGAAGCAGCCAGAGCACTTGATATGAAAAGAGGGTAGACATTCTATACCTAACTTCCCAAATTTACGAGGGATTGGGAGTGTGTTTGATTGAGGCACAAACCATTTCCCTTTAACTATAATCATCATTTCTTTCCATTTCTTCTTGGAGGAAGGAAGGTCCGTGCATATCCTTTGCTGAAGGTTAGAGGTGAAATAAAAATGGCTAAGCTCGGTCCCATGCCTGGAGATAGTGTAAGTACACAATAGGTCAACGAGAGTCAAATCAAGACTTTCTGTGATACCCCTCGATTCTAGAGCCACGGGTGATCAAGTCCGAGCACAGATCTGAGAAATACCAAATGATTAATATTTAATGCGAACACATATGACAAAATGAAATAAAAAATAGAATTTAAGCTGAAGGAAAATCTAAAGTAAAAAACTTTAACATTAAATACTTAAAATCCTCCATTAATAAAGATTAAAAAATCCAAACTCCAAAACCTTTAATTAATTAACAACTCGGGAATCAATCTAGTGGACCCCTAATAACAGTCCCAACTGTAAAATAAAACATAGCTAAAATCAATATCCAAAACTAATAAGATAATAGTCTTACATAGTCGGTGGAGTGGAAATCCGTATCTGTTCTGTACGATCAAACTCTAACCATGGAACTGACATGCACCTGAAAAATAAAAGAGTGGGTCAGGTCCACATGTAAATCCTGATCTACTACAATCCAAATAGGAATATGATATGCAGATATATCCAAAAAAGACTCAATAATATCTAGAGTAGTCCATATATGTATAATTACACATAATAGGACGCTCACTAGTCCAAAAGGTCTGTCTCAGCCTGAGGAAAGATACCATGCAAATCGCACATAATGTGGTCATGTGTACCTAGACCTACCAGGGAACAACACCTCTGTCCAGCTATCCATCATAGGCGATATACGCACCCTAACTATGGTCATGAGACTTAAGCTCATATCACGGCATCATAACATATATAAAGTCCATGTCCTCCTAATACAAAATATCATCCATCTGATATAGCGGTTTGATATATGTATAACAATCCATCCCGGAAATCCAATTATGCCATTCAGTTATTTACTGACCTGACACTAACAGAAGTCGGACTTAACTTTTATTGTTAATCCGAACCTCAATCCAGATTAGGTAGGCTTAGTGTTTGAACTAATCCATACCTAGTATGACACCGTCCTATACCGGTGCATACTACCCTCCATTTACTGTAGTTGACAAAACAGTATAAATAGTTATCAACTACATTCCAAGATAAGCGCAAACACAGTTTAATATGTGTAAAACTAAATCATGCATCCCAGAAAGGATTTAGAATCCTAATTACAGTCCATTAAATTGGCAAAGTAAGACTATGCACTTAACTCCTCCGAATAGTGCCATAACGGATACAATATATAACAGATTAAATCATCAGTTAATCCCAACTAAGCATACATATAATTAAACATCAGTATGCTTATAGCACAGCTGTAAAACATGATTCATAATTTTAAGTCATGCAGAGAAATTAACTTGCTAAAACAATAAGCAGTTATATGATAAGATCCAACCATCCTCATACATGTTCAATTTTAACCTTAAATTAATTCCATCTGTTCTTCTGTTGTCTTCTCCGACTCCGGTGGTTTTCAGTCTTTGAATTCAGTTTTATTACATATTTTAAAGTCCCATCCTCATCCCAGATTAATCACAAGACAGAGTTATACAACTAAGAATTTAATTACACACCAATGTTTAAAGCAACGACAACCATATATAAACTGAACTTGTAACAATTGAGAAACAGATTTAATTCAATGATGCTAGAAACTGATTCAACATGTATAAACGATGTAATTAAGATTTAGTTTAATTCCTAGAGTCTTCCTAAGCATGCACAGAACACGGATTAAAGGGATAGAATAGAACAGAACTTGCCTTTGAGACTTTGGATACAAAATCTCTAACTGTTGCCTCTATCTTCTCCGGCCACGTTGGTTGTGTTAAACAGCCCTTGCTGCTCCTATTACAGTCCAGTAGCACATACCAAACTTCCCTCCTTGATTCTGTTTTATGAATCACCCAAGTTCACTCTCCGGTTCTCTCTCTGTTTCCCCTCTGTATCTTACAATCTCTGTTTTTTTTACAGAACTTACATTTATTTTACTAACCCTAAACCACCGTATTGCATAAATTTATAGGTGTATTTTAATAACCCTAATCCATGAATAATTAGACTAAGCCCTAACTCCAATCCTAGTCGGCCCATGAAACTATCTATGTTTCCCTATGGCAGCTTACCTATACGTGAATTATAATCCAAAGTTAACTGTAACCTAAAAATATTTAATAATTAAATCAATGCAAAAATTTAAAATCCAATTAATGAAAATAAAATCCAATTAATGAAAATACAAAATTAAAACCCAATTAAATAATTAAATACACTTAAACAATTAATTCCAATTAAATAATTAAAAATAACTCAATTAATTCAATTTAATCACCACAATTAAACAATTAATCAAATAAAAATGCAATTAAATAAAAAATTAAATACCAGAAATATCCTTTTAAAATTAGGGGTATTACACTCTCAAGCCTTTGGCGAACCAAGAATGCCGAGACTCTCCAAAAAAAGTTAGGGTTTACTTGAAGGGGGGCTAGACTTAACTTATTAAAGACCAGATGTTAGAAGGGGTGAAGAGGAAATCGAAGAGCTTTAAGATGCCCAACTGAGAGAAGCAACTCATCCTCTCCAACGCCCCTCGCCTGAACTGAAGTCAGCCGTCCATGAGTATTCAACAATTTCTACCCCCTCAGGGATTTCAAATTCCTCCATTACCGAATCATTAGTGAACTTGATACATCGAATAGACAAAATCGTCTCTTTCCCTTCTTTAGTAAAAATACTATTCGACCCAGAGGTGGATGTCTCAGCCTAAAGTAAGGAGCCATCTAACTGATTGGCCGAGTCATTTGCAAATTTAAGAGGGTTAGAAACCCTAAGGAGAGGAACCCTAATGAGAATGGGGGAAGACGAAGGTGTGGATTCAGAATTTATGATTTCTACGTGGTTGTGAGTGGTTGAAGTGCTCATGATGTAAGATCAAAAAGTAGATGAAGAACTAACCTGGTGGCACGACGAAGTAAAGAGCACAGTGAACGAACTGAGCGCAGTGAAGGCAAAAACAAATCTTGAAGAAGTTCTTAAGTCAGAATAGCGATAGACACTCCTTGAATGAGGATCGTCCACATCATCATGCTCAAATTTATATTCTTTATATTACGAGGGCCCAATCCGTATCAAGCCCAAATTACAAATGCCCAATCCAGAACGAGCCCAAGTTGATTCTTCCTTTAGATCAAGATCACTAACATTGGCCTTCTGGCCCATTATTCAAGCCCAGCTGATTTAAGATACATTCGGCCCAGGCTATTTAAGAATGAACGAGTCCTGCAATTGAAGGATTCATCATAGAAGGTAAATTCTATACAAGGAAGATCTGTAAAAAGGGAAGTCTGGCATGGAAAGAAGTATAAAAAGAAATAACATTATAGAAAGGAGCATTGTATATAGAATGTATTAGAGGGCAAACAATGCGAGTCCTACCATAATTCTACCACCTTCTTGTGTATAAATAGAGGCTTAGACCTCTAATAAAAGACATCGAGCAATATACGATTTTCTGTGAGTATTATAATTGCTTATTTTGAGTGAGTTGTATTTTTCTTTTTATTTCTCTTAATAGAGAGAAATTTTGCACCTACAACATGCTTTTTAGAAATAATGCAGAGATATTCTACATTTCCTTCATTCGCGGTCTCAATGTGATACCCATTTTGACATAAGTCTTTAAAACTCAACAAATTTCTTTGAAATCTAGTAGAATATAAGGCTTTATCAATGTGTATTATTATCCCATGTAGTAAAACAATATCGACTTTTTCGAAGCCTTCAATCAAACTTGTGGGACCTGAAATTGTACCAACACTAGCCTCGGTCAATGTTAAGTAAGAAAAATATTTTTTATCTGGAAGAATTGTGTGTGTTGTTCCACTATCTGCAAGGCATATATCATCGTCATTAACCAATGCATTTGATAGTTCCATGCCTAATATATTATGCAAAGTTTATATTTAGACTTTATTATGACAATAGAGATTTTAATACAATGATATCAAAATAAACTTTTAATTCAAATGTAATTGAACAAACTTTAGTACAAACACAACAACAAAAAACAAACAATAATAAAAAAAACAAACAACAATAGACTAACTATGACATGATAAAAGAAAGTAGAGTTTAATTGGTGTGGACATTTCCATCACCAATCAAGTGGTATATTTTTCCATCACTGTCCTCAAAGAAATCTGACATTTCCAGATTTATGATATTCACTGGCTCATTGAAATCAGTGAAATTCGTTTATATCTTTTTCCCCTTTTCCTTTTGTAAGGCTTGGTACAGATCAGCCAAGTGTTTAGGCATACGACATTTACTTTGCCAGTGCCCTGTCATTCTACATCGATAACAAATATTTGAATCTATCTTTGAAGTTTGGGCCATATTTTTTCCCTTTTCATTATAATCCCTTTTTTTGGGATATGGTGTGAATCTCTGATTATTAGAATTTGAGGATTAATAACCTTCACAGTAATAAGAATGATTTCTTTCACGACCATATTCGCCATTATGACCATTTCGATTATCATAACCATATTCATTGCAATTTCGACCACCACGACCACCATGTCCGCGTCCTCGTCCACGATGCGAGGCAACGTATGATTCAGGAATCGGTGTCGATCCAGTTGGACGGGACTGGTGGTTTCTTAACAAAAGTTCATTATTTTGCTTAGCCACAAGTAAGCATGATATTAACTTTGAATATTTTTCAAATCTACGCTCTCGATATTGTTGCTGTAAAAGTATATTCGAGGCATGAAATGTGGTGTATGTTTTTTTTCTAAGAGGAGCTCATCAGTGATAGTATCACTACATAATTTTAGCGTAGAGTTGATTTTAAAAAGAAAAAAATTATATTCAGTCACAGTTTTGAAATTTTGCAACTGCAACTCCGACCAATCGGCTAGAGCTTTTGGGAGGATAACGGTTTTCTGATGATCATATCTTTCTTTCAATTTTTTTCACAAATTTAGTGGATCTCTTTCAGTGAGGTATTCAGTTTTTAGTTCCTCACAAATATGGCAACGAAAAAAAATCACAGAACTATTATAATCTAAGCAATAAATACGGTGAAACTGGCCATTAAATCATTAATTGATAAAGGCGGTTAGACCGATCATTAAATAATAAAGGCGGAAATAAATAAAATTTTCTTACCCTTTAGAATGAGAAATACAATATTCTTCAATAAAGTAAGAAAACCCAACAATCTATCAAAACTAATATCACAAAATAGATATATAGAGTTGAGATAGAAAGAGAAAAAAATAACTTATTTTTCAAGTTTTAGATGGTTGGAGCTCGGACTGATAACTTGTTATAAATATAAGAATAAATATATTCATACACAATCAAAGAAACAAAGAGAGACATTTGAGAGAAAAATGAACTTCTTTCTTATTCTCGTTCAAAGTATGAAGTCAGTGATACAATATGATCCATATTTATAGGATGAGAAATAGCATTTTTTGCCAACTAGCACAAGTGGGATAGATTGATCCCATACTGCAAATGATAAAAGTTTCTTTGTAATGCGTGCCAGCCTACAAATAGCATTACCACTTGCATACAGATTAAGTAATATACTTGTGTCACTTTGCTGTAATCATTAATTCTACAAATTGTAGCCTACAATTCATTTGCATACTTGTGGGCCCCATTAATATATAACAAAAATCACATAGTATAACATTTATGCAATATATTTATATGGAATATAAAATGTTCATATAATATATTATTACAACATATCGTAATAATATAACTAAAATTGGGCTTTTGGAACCTCGAAGCTTTCAACTTGACTTTGTTAACTAAAACTGCTTGGAGACTTGAGAAGGAATTTAAGCAAATATTTTTTCTGACACACAAATTGATATGGAATTTAATTCGAGGTTCTTAAAGCCTCACTGTATTGTGGATCGAGCCATCCAATATTTTATGGAAGTAAAGGAAATTCAGATGTAGTTGTTGTGCACACAAATTTTGTATCTGTAAATTAGAAAATAAAATAAGGAGTAAATAATAATTTATTAATTTATAAAAATTCGAGTACAATTCTCTAAGGTATTCTTTACAAAAGAAATAAAGTATCCTCTGATTCGATCTTCTTTGTTGGTTGGATCTAAGGGCTATTGGAGCTTGATCTTGAATCGGATTGTTGACAATCTTCTTCAAGTATTTGTAGTTAAGGAAGATAGTTGATGATTTCTTATCTAGATTTGACGAAACTTAATCTCGAACAGTGTTGTTTGGTTATTCTTCAAACTTATTGAATCGCAAAGAAAAAAATGGCACAATTTTGACGTGCTTGTTATTCTTTGTTAAGTTTATGGAAGAACGACACGACTTTAGATGTGCTTGTTATTCTTCGTCATTAAATAATTTGTTGATTTGAGGAAGAACGACACGACTTTGGATGTGCTTGTTATTCTTCGTCGTCAAAGAATTTGTTGATTTGAGGAAGAACGACAAGACTTTTGATGTGTTTATTGTTCTTCATCTTTTGTTGAATTTGAGGAAGAATGACATGATTTTGAATGTATATGTTGTTGTTGTTCTTTAAGGCTTGGATGTTGAGAGAATGTTGAGCTTGACAAAGGTTTTGTATTCTCTGAATCTTCTCTTTCTCTGAGTCTTATGGATCCCTCTGAATTTCTGGACTTTTGAATTTCTGAGTTTCTCAAATTTCTTGGACTTTTGCTCCAATTTTCCTTATTCCATGCCCCTATTTATAAACTTATTGGATGGATAGGATGATGACATATGTCATTTCTTGATAAGGACACGATTATAACTGGGCCGAGCCAATTATATTGTGCTAATTATCTATTAAAATAATTATTTCTAAATATATTTTATTGAGAGTAGTCATCTTTTACCAACAGGCCTAGTGGTACCAGATTCCTACTTCCCAAAGAGAGGTCAAGGGTTCGAGTCTCGGTGGAGACATGTGTGTGTGAGTACCAATTAAGGAAAAAAGAAAATAGCCATCTTTTTAACTAACTGTGGTGGACTAATTAAATAATTTAAGTTAACTAAGTTTTGATCAATTAAATAATTTAAGAAGATATGAGACCCATATTTGATGGATTAATTAGTTAAGGAAAAGCTCATGAAATTTTAATGTCTACAATTGTCTAAATTCAAAATGCAAGCCCTCTCCAATCTACTCCAAACAGATGCTCCCCCCCCCCCCCCCTCCGCCTTCCCTCTCGCCAAAGGCTTCCTTAAATTAAACCTTTTTTTATTTTTTGAGTTCAAAGGCTGGCATAAAAGGGTCTGATCCTCCGAAATCGAGAAAGTCACCTCATTTGAATGGTGTCAGTTTTATTTCCTCACGTGGGATCAGCCTCAGTGGATGAAGGTCTTGCTCTAAGATCAGTTGTCCTAAGTTGTCATAGTTGGGGTCTTTCCAAGGTGGTGATCGTAGGGAACTTTCAGCCCGTGATGAATTTTAAAGGAAAATATGTACTCTATTATGGATGATGTTAAGATTTTAGTTCTTGAAGGTCAAGAGTTATCTCTTAAATGGGTTCTAAGATCGGCGAATCAAGTAGCCTATGAAGCGACTTATTTCAGATGTCTTTCTCATGTAGGTTCTTCCTTTTTTTTTCTTTTTTCTTTTTTAAAGTAATGTTATAACATTATTAAATATATTTACATAGCTGTTGCATCCGCAAATCAAAATTAGAGTAATGCTTTTGAGAGTAGACTATCCAGAAACTCAAGTGAGGGGGTAATACTGAATATGTTTAATAATTTCAGGGGGGCAAATGTAATATTTTGTAAATATATATATCTAAATGACAAAATAATGAGGCATAATAGTGAATTTTTGTTTTAAGGGGGCAAACATAGGTCTGTCCCTGAGTAGACCTGTCAACTGATCGGATTCGGGCCAGATCTGGCCTGGTTCAATCCTAATATAATAAGCCTTTTACTTGATTTGATAATCCGACGATATATATATATATATATATATATATATATTTTGTAAGTGAATTTATATTCAATTGGTTAATAAATGGATATCTGATTCAACATTCCGATCCGATCTGGTAAAGGTGTTGTTTGTTAATATAAAAAGAAAAGAAATTAATGTCAAAAGAGAATAAAAATTAATAATTAGAAAAAATGATAAAAAATAAAAGATAAATAAAATATGGAAGGAAAAGAAAGAAAAAATAGATCATTTACTCTTTTTAATGAATAAATACGATGACATTATTAGTATTATATAATGTATATTAAGAAATTTATTAATATGAGAACGCCACACTATTGTACATATAACATATGATTACTTTTTTCTTCTTTTTTTTCGTTATCTCTTAAACAAAGAGTGTGTGTATATATATATATATAATTAATTAATTATTTATTTTTAATCAACACAATTCATATCTAATTTGTTAGGCTAATGAGTTGTCGGCTTTCTAGTTAGTAAATTCGCAAACTTATGATACGCGAACTAAATGCGTACGTACGAATTTTGAAAAAATACTTTCATTTGCCGATTAGAGTTGAAAGATACGGTAAAATATGCGTTTTTTTTCATCATCCCGTATGTAATGCGTTTATTCGTTTTGGTTGCTCCATTTAATTCATGTTTATACTTTAGGGTAACCTTGTTTTTAATTGTGTATTTTTTTAGACACACATTTTTAACACAAACTATCGTATTTTGTTTAGTATAGCCATTCTCTTTCACATCATCAAAATAATACTATTTGTTGTGCAATCTCGAGAAAGGCTGTGACCACCTAGTTGTTTTACAATCAATCTGTTTTTTTTTTTTTTAATCTCTTATTATTGTCAATCCAATGCTTGATCTTTAATTAAAGTAATAAAATACACACACACATATATACTTTGTGGTACACTATAATCTTGAAAAATCATAGATTTTTATTGATATTTGTAGACATTTATAAATTTTTTGTTTTATTTTGAGATCTTTTAAATTTTCTTAGTATCTTTTATTATTATTATTATTATTATTATTATTTTGGAAGTTTGTAAATCACCACATTCACTAGATGTTTTAGTAGAATATAAAGATATTTTCACGAATATCACACCATATACTTATGCATTTATTATAAGTATATAGGCTTATCAAGGAAAAATGAAAAAAAAAAAAAAAAAAAGGATGCATTTTGGGATCATGTTGAACAAAACTCTAACTATCATGGATGTATTTCAATAGTCAAATCACATTTATCCAGGATAAAATGTAAAGATATTGAAATTTGTTCAAAAGTGTCCTAAGAGGTTTAAGCAGCTGCATTTTATTTTTTATTTAGGCAACATAATTGATTAATTGAACTATAATTTTTTTCATTAATTTTGTGATGAATTGATCATGTTATGAACGTATGGTTATTAATTAACTATATTTAGATAGTTTATTTCTGTTATGATTATTGTGATAATTGTAATATATTTATTTTATTATTTGTTACCTATTATTCATTTTCCTTACAAATATATGATATATAAGAAAATAATAAAATGTGTATAGTCGAATTTTTTGTCCTGAATTTTTAGTGTATATAATGTATTATACATGTACGCATCTGTATTCATATTTTTACGTTTTCGTTTTTTTTAAAAAAAATATCAAATTATACTTGTACGTTTTCGTGCCCTATTTTACCCATATCGTATTTTACTAATTATGGTCGGATTCAAATCCTAATTGAATTATCAAATTTTTTATTCAATTCATATTCGACTAATTCAATCGGATCATTTTGATCCATTAACCTATTTACTTACTTAAATCCTCCCTTGATAAGAGTCATAAACTCTCACAGTATAAATCAAATATATTATTTATTGAATCTAACTTAAAAAAATAAAAAATGGTCAAAACTTTCTTACGAGAAACGACAGGAGCTGTTACTCTCAAAATTATACAGTAGATATCAAGCACAAAACAAACACAGAAAATAACACACGTATTGGGCATAAAATATCTCCTGTCCGACATTTGATAAATTCTCGGATGCAACCTTTCCTCGTGAGAAACATTCAATTGCTAGTTTTGTAAACACCGCGTCCTCCAATCCAACGATAAAACGATACAAATTATTAATTAATTTCAAAACGACCCCACGTCTCATTCTCTCTCTCTCGTCAATCAATCGCGGGCAGAGTTTCAGAGAAGTCGGACTGATTCACGTGATAAGGTTCCTTCTTTGATCCCTAAAATCTTTAAAGCTTGCTTTGTTTTTATCCATCTCTTTCTCATTTATTCAAAATTTTCAGTCCTGTGTCGGTGATTGGTCTCTGTACCTAGGGTTTCGTGTTGGTGTTTACCTTTCATCTAGCCCTCCTGATTCGATTTTTCAACTGCAATTCGTCAAAATTTAGCAGATTAATGCAATCTTTTTGCTCCTAATATCTACTACATTGCCATAAATTAGTGCGATTATGCTAAATTTTGGTGACTTTTTCCTATTCATTTGCACCAAATTTGGCAGATCACCTACATTATTAATTTTCATTGAATTCCTTTATTAGTTTAGTTCCTTTCAAACATCTCACACAAATGGGACTATCGATGCCAAATCTATCCACGAAAGCTCCTAACTTCGTTTAGATTCGGTAGACTTAGCAGTGAATTTAGGGAAAATGCAGAACAAAGAGATGGCTTCCATTCGATTGGATGCATCCAAGCAGGTATACGCAACAAGCAGTCTTGTTATTGGCTACGCACTCTGTTCGAGCTTGCTTGCAGTGATCAACAAGTTCGCCATTACCAAATTCAACTACCCTGGTCTTCTAACTGCGTTGCAGTACCTAACTTCAGCTCTAGGAGTATGGGTTTTAGGTAAATTAGGGTTTTTACACCACGATCCATTCGTGATTGAAACTGCTAAGAAATTCATGCCCGCGGCAATTGTCTTCTATCTAGCCATCTTTACTAACACGAATTTGCTTCGTCATGCCAATGTCGATACATTTATAGTTTTTCGATCCTTGACGCCCCTTTTGGTTGCCATTGCCGATACTACGTTTAGAAAACAACCATGTCCTTCAAAGTTCACTTTCCTTTCTTTGGTGATCATTTTGGGTGGTGCCGTTGGATATGTTGCCACGGATTCAGGTTTTACACTCACAGCCTACTCATGGGCATTTGCGTATTTGATCACAATCACAACTGAAATGGTTTATATCAAACACATGGTGACAAATCTTGGATTGAACACTTGGGGGTTTGTGTTTTACAACAATCTTCTCTCATTGATGATGGCTCCTTTGTTTTGGATTATAACTGGAGAGTGTGCTGATGTATTCACTGCTGTGGGATCGAGTTCTCGGAATTGGTTTGACTCGGTTGCATTTTTTGCAGTGTCATTGTCTTGTGTGTTTGGGTTGCTAATCAGTTTCTTCGGCTTTGCTGCCAGGAAGGCAATCTCTGCCACAGCGTTTACGGTGACTGGTGTTGTTAATAAGTTCCTCACAGTTGCTATCAATGTGATGATTTGGGATAAGCATGCTAGTCCGATTGGTTTGCTTTGCCTCCTCTTAACCATAGCAGGAGGTGTTCTATATCAGCAGTCAGTTACTGGGGTAGGCAATGCTCCATCAGTACGCGAGTCTGCAACGTCTAAGCTGCTGGACAACGAAAATGATGATAACAATTATGGAGATGAGGAAGAGAAGGGCATATCTGGTAAAATTTCTGGTGTATGAGTTTTTCCTTTTGAATGTTTTCGGCCGCTGCCAAGAGTGTACTTGTTTGAAATTTTATGCCTATCATTAGTTACTTAGATATATGTCTTATGAGTTATGCCTATCATTAGCTACTTAGATATCTGTCCTGTATTAAATTTGCACGATATTATTATTTTGAGATATTATTTGAATGTTCTCTTTTCGCCTGGCCTTTTTTACACTTGCTTCACATTGGTAGTATGATACATTATTTTTAGATTGGTAGTATGATGCAATTTAGCTATTCTTTTACTATGATACATTATTTTGAGATTGGAAACCTATAGCCTCACATGATGATGTGAGATAACTTAATTCTGATTGTTGTAAAACTTATAAAGAGACATCTATGGTGTCTCCAAATCTTCACCTGAAAAAATGAAATTCCAGTACATAAGGAAACAATTTGGATTGATTTACAATTGTTGTTCTTTGAGATTTTTCTCTAAGAAAATTCAACCTGTTGTCAGATAACAAGACTCCATGAATATCTTATCCTTAATATTTTATAGTATGAATCCTTGTCAAATTACCGGGTGAGTTAATTTCTCATGCCTTACGAAATTGTTGGGTTACTTGTACTGCTGCAGAAATTAGCAACTTTTAGTCCGTAACAGAGCTTGAAGTTTACTAGTCACCAATTTGTAGGAGACCTGGGACCCAAGTCTCTAATCTGTTTTTCAGCCATTCTTCTAGTTTGGTAATCTAGGTAAACTTTCTAATGAATAAATGGAGTCCAGGTTTCTATGTTAAAACTGTCTTCTAATACATGCATAGAAGTTTCAAAAGAGTGTTTTGATAACCAATCTCTGAGATGTGCTTGTGAATTGGTAACCCTAGAACGAAACCAAATTGCTCACTACTTCCTACAGTCCTCATGACAAGTTTCAGGTCAGTTTTCCTCCAAGGGGAAAAGTGTGGTGGTACAGACGTATCCGGTAAAATCCTCATAGTTATAGTAGTAATTTTAGACTACCTGGGACCCAAGTTTCAGTTCTCTAGTCTGTTGTTCAGCCATTCTTCTAGTTTGGTAATCTAGGTTAACTTCCTAATGACCAATAATCAGAATCCAGGTTTCTAAGGTAACACTCTTTTCTGGTACATGCATAGAAAGCTTCCAAACAGAGTCTTCAGGACCAATTTCTGAGTTATGCTTGTGAATTGGTACCCCTAAAAACAAAACCAAATTGTCCTAAATGACAAGTTTCAGGTCACTTTTCCTTCAAGGTGATTTATTCCTGAGTTTACCTGACACACACAACCCTGTGGTATCGACATGTATGCAGTAAAATGAGTCATGCCTCAACGTTAAAGCCCCTCGAGGTCCAATTGCCAATCCACTACAAGATTTCTTCGAGCTTATCTGGCATAAGTAGTAAATTGAAAATGATCACAGGAGAAGATTTATTCATATAGACTCTTCCTCAAATACAATTATGTTTTAGGAATAGCGAACCTTGAAAGATTCAATTTGGACAAAAAATAGTTTAAATATGAATTTTTTTTTTTTTTTTTTATTAAAAAAGAGTCCATTTCAATCACCTTCCAGTTTAAACTATTTTTTCCTCCAATTTTAATCTCAAAGATGTTAATTTGATGCTTCCAAAGTACCCAAATGCAACATTAATGGATTTAAAACAAAAAGTCCACTTCAGGCCGCTCCCAACAGTCCAGAAATATATTTATAAAATGCTCGCATGCCTCATTCTGGATACTCTAATACACTCAGCAAACCAAGTAGTATTAGGCTATTTATAATAAATTTTAATAATCTATTATTAGTATACATAATACTAATCACTATGTACCAATCTATGTCAAAGTTTTTGCAAAAATGGTATGCCAACATCTCCACCACCCATTTCCCCGACCATGACGACGGATCCACATAGGATGCACCGTCGGAAGGTTTGTCTTCTGCTTGTTGACGTTGATTTATCATTAATTTATAACATTATTATACTAACAATAGATTAATAATTAGTAACGTCAACAAAAGCCAAAGAAACTGTCGCAATATAATGCCAGCCAATGCCCCAATTCGGATAATTACCCAAAAAACCAAAAAAAAAAAAAAGGAACTTGCACCATGCCCTTGTCCTCCGAAGTGGAGTGTCACCAGAGCTCCACCACTGTTGGTTTTTGCCTCCTTCCATCGGAGCTCATACAATACATAATCCTCAATTTAGCTTTGCCTGAAATTGTGCGATTAAAATCCATCAGTAAATCCATCGACTCCATTACTTCAGATGAAAATTTTATTCGCGAGTACAATATGCAATCAAATTTATACAATTGGCTCTTCATTTACAAAAAGCGATGGAGTCGTTTATCGGTACTCCACGGCTTCACCGACCAGTCTGATCGATGGTTCAAGATTTCGATAGCCGGAATTTTGAACTCTATTGTTTCTCCTGGGGAAGATCTCTTTCTTTTGACGGCTTCGGGTAATTATTTTCTTTTTGCCTTGAACACTAGTCGGGAAGTTATTTCAGTTAATCCCATGAACAATACGGTCAGAAAGCTCCCTCCAAGTCCACTAGGACCACGTGGCACATCTTCGTGGCGTCGGTCCAGTATGAAATTACTATGTGGCCCTTCAGGCTCGGGTCATTTTCGGTTTTTATTTGCTGAAATGCACGAAAATGGTCCGATTCTATTCGAATACAATTCGGATACTGACAAGTGGGGGTCTATGGAAGCAAGAGAAAATGTTGGAGATTTGCCACGTGGCAGTTGGAGAGGGGATCACGTTATTTTCCTTAGTGCAATGAATGGGAGGAACGAAAGTGTTATACTTGCTCTTCCATCACAAAGCGACTCACCGGTGTTTGTACGGCCAAGATTCGATTTGGAAGGGAATGAGGAGGGGCAACTGGCCGTCGGATTGAGTTGGGGGAGCGTGATTGATAGGTTACTCGTGTACGGTGATGGGAACATGATGATCGTTAGATCGGATGGTGGTGATGATGTGAATAAAAGATCAAGGTTGTTAAAGGGTGTAGAATTGTGGGGCTTGAGCTCAAATGGGAGGCACTGGGAGTTCCTTTCAAAAGTTCCAAGTGGAGTAATTGAGAAGATAAAGAAGCCCTATGGAGTTATAGTTGGGTGTTTGGAGGAGAGAGATGGAAAGATTAGGGCTGTTCTGATGTCTAACTTTGAGGGAATATGGGATATAATATGGCTATGTTATGATATAGTGTGGAGACATTGGACTTGGGTCCCAATCCCGGAGTGCAATATGAAGGGCTCAAACATGGCTGGAATTAGCTTCTCCTCTGGCCTCACCTTGTCCTGATCAAAATTGTCAATTTGAATCAGACGGCTACTAATTGATGATGTAATATATCCGTCATATGGTATGCTAAGCATTGCATTAGTGGGTATGTAGGAGTAATATTTTTGTTGTTGGCATGTTATAGACATCATTTCAATAAACTCAAAATGAATCTTTCTTGTACAAGAAAAATATAGATCTTGTTGCACTATTTTAAGAGATGGGTTTCTCATACCGTGTCCCTTTCTAACTCTTTAGGTCGAAGAAGTTCTTGAGATTCTTAGAGTTGGGACTTGTCTATGTGAGGAAAATATTTCTCTAAGTTCGAGGCTTAACCTCAACACTACTACAAGTCCACAACTGCACTATTACAAAATTGGTTCTAGAATTCTAGTTCGACTTTCTTCCTTATTGCATAGACTTAATACATAAGAAAATGTTAAAATTTATAATACTCGATATCAAACGTGCATGGAGCCTGCTATTAGTGGGGATAGGCCACCCTTGCAACACTCACAAGGGAGTTGTGACATATCATTATTTAGGATCCGTTTGACATGCGTTTTGTTTTAGGCGTTTTACTTTTGGCTGAAACAGAAATAGTATTTTTGCTATTGGAGTGTTTTGAAAAAAAGTCAAAAACACGTTTGGGAATGATATTTTAGGCGTTTTATTTTTGGCCTGTGTTGCACTACTGTTATGGTTTTGGACCATCAACAATTGTCAAAATAAGAAAAAAATAATTTTTTTGGTGTGGGCTACTGTTTACGAAGTGTTTTAGCATTGTGTAAAATAAACTAGGGATGCAACAAACATGCTTTTGTTGCCAAATTCAACACTAGCAATCAAAAAAACAAAAACAGTAGGAACAAAACGTATGCTAAACGGGACTTTAATAATAGACTCTAAAAGGAGTTGTGAGTGTTGGGACATTGTTGCAATAAATATAATTTTCCAACATGTATATATAGTTTCAATACTTTAATGCATGTATTTTATCATTTATTTATCTATTTTTGTTGAAAGTCTATTGGGTTGTGAGATATAATTGATTTCTCCAAACTTGAGTTTGGCGCAAACTTCAGTACGTTGGAGTTGGCATGGGCTCATCAGTTGGCCTGCCCAATCCGCGCAACTCTCAATCCTATAAAAATATTATGATTTTGTTTTAAACACTGTGGGGTAACTATTTAGATATGTATGAATATTTGGTGTTGAAATTGGGTTCATAACAAACACCACAAGTTTGTTAAAGCCAACTTGTGAAAAGGTAAAGTAGTAGTGTCTTGGACCACCCATACCCACCTTTTCTCGTTTTGGGACCAAACAACCCAAGGCCCAATTATCTCCGGAGCATCTCTCTCTCTATCTGTCTATAATATATATATATATATATATATATATGTATGGTCATGGGATGCAATAACGTGATAGTGTCAGCTAAAAGAACGGAATGGACGTGTTCATTAGGGTTGTCTGTCCCGAACACAACATGTTCTCTAAGGGAATGCTGGTCCCAACTTCCCACTACCCGCCCTTTGATACCACACTTGTATAAAGAAAAGCTGATGGTTTGATTCCAACCACAGCTTACGTGTCCCAATCATAGCGTCTTCATATTCGCTAGTTTTCACACTCTTTTTTCATAGCTTCCTCATGGACCACATCACCTTTACCTAATTGGGCAAACACCATTCTTTTCTTTCTTTTTCCTATTTCTCTCCCACTATTTATTAATGGCCAATATTTTGAATATATATTTGATAAATAAATCATGAATGCAACTAGCTGTCACCAAAGCAACTTACAAAAAGAGATTTCCAGATCGCAATAGTATAATGCATTGTCAATGACAATTTGTCTTGCACACAAATTTACAACATTCATCCTAAAACTATAGTTTATATCCATATATTTTTGTTACAAGTCCTTTTCTCTTAAAAATAATTTAAAAGATCAATCAATGTGGAAATCTGAATTTTTTTTACCGAACTTAATTATAACTAGCTACACCAACATATATATATTTATACATACATACATATGGAGGTAAAATGCACATAAATTTGTTGAAAGTTTGTAATCAGACAATAGTTTGAAAGAAAAGATGGAAGGTATGTGTGGTCATTGTTGCTTTAATGCTTCACTTTAACCCAAACATCCGAATCACCAAAATAAATAAATAAATAAATAAATCAGAAGAATTAATAGTTTAATACTATTACGAAGATGACCCATATCTGGAATTGACTCATTGGACTATTAAATATATGTCCATATAATTTAGAAGCGTTACAAGGGAGCCTGGAGGATATATATATATATGTATGTGTGTGTGTATATATATATATATATTAAGAATGAAAGGAGATCCTGCATGACCTAATTAACCTTAATCTTTGCCCAGTCTGATCAACTTTTCATTTTATATTCAGCTTAGGGATATGAGAATTAAAAAATAAACTCATTCTTTCTCAATTATATCAACATGCACGCATATTAGTCCGCTGTCAATTCAACATGATGTTGAATACATATATATATAATATATACTAGTACCTATGTAATTAGGAATTACAAGGGATACCAGGTTTCCCCATGAGCTCTCTTTGTAGCCGTTGGATATTCTGCCCCCAAGAAAGTTGATGGTAACATGTTGGGATGCAGTGCAGTTCATCGAACGACTTACAACACATAACACGTGTGTATGGTATCTAATGACTCACAAAGCATTATAGTAGAGAATTCCCGACTCGATCTTAAGGTGAATCCCCTTGTAAGAACTTTTTACATGTAAAATATATATAGTATTCCGTAATATACCGTATATACTTCCTCTGTCCTATAATAATTGTCCATCTTTTCTTTTTGAGTTGTTCTAAATTACTTGTCTACTTACTAAATTTAAACAACATATTTCACATATTTTCATAAAATACTTTTAAAATTTCAATAAAATTTAAACTTGATTACATATATATATATATATATATATATATATTTAAATTTGAAAGGATAATTTTATAATTTATAAAAGAAATAATGCAATAATTATACGTTTCCTTAAAAAATTCTACCATCCGCAAATGATATCTATTATGAGCAGAGGGAGTATTAACATTTTATTATTTTGGATAAATTATATATTTTGGATAAGATTATTGAGGGGTGTGTAGCAATTACAATGACATGTGTTGATGATGTCTTTCCACGATACATGTCTCGGTGCCGAATATTCACCAATATAATGTCATGGATGGAAGGCTTTTTATGGACATACTGATACTGTGCGATGAGATCAAGTGCTTCCCAATGCGCGCATTAGTTTTCTGTAGGTGAAGTCAGTCAGTAAGTACTGTGAAAGCTGCTTGGTATTCTGGTCTCTGGTATTGTGGTTTCATGTGACAGACCAGAAGGTACTTGTGTATGACCCACCCCTGACCCCACCACACACACACATATATACACACACATTTATATGATCACAAATGTTTTTTATTTAGTAGAGAAAGTAAAGTCGTTAGATCAATTAATTAAGACTTTTCGCGTCCCCGGCTTTTCCCAAAATTTCTATGCTCTTCTGCGTATGACGACCTTCATGGACATACACATTAATTGTTTATGCCAACAAACTAATCTTTCATTTTCTATCTGTGTCAACAGTACTACTCATCAGTACTCAGTGGTCTCATCAATACCTAATTTCTTTAAAATAAAGTAATACTACTGTAAGGACGACCTCATGGGTAGTACGTAGTAATTATCAAAGCTAAACCATTTGGGTGAGTTCATTTTAATTGTATATTTCTTATTCAAATGCTTGCATGTGTGTTATTTCTGTATGATTATTAAAAAATATAAATATATGTAATGAATATATACATATTGAGAGGAATTGATTGTTCGTAAGTTAATGCAGAAGATTAAAATAAATCCAATTTAAAAATAAATGTTTAAAAATTGTCGAATTGCAGTGAGAAATAATTTGGGCTCTTGCTTTGGTTGCATATGTATGCTCACACAAAATTGAAAATTTAAATATATAGATTTATTATACTCAAGAAACTGAATTGTTTATTGATCTAATTAATCATTTATTTTTACTCAATCATTTTAGGGCATGAATTATATTATTTTAAGGGTCATTTTCAGGTTAAGATATTAAATCCATTTTGTGTTGAAAGCTTTGCATTGATGTCCACATCAAGTGGTCCATCACCCAGCCCTCTTTCTATGAAACTGCCCACACACAAATATACATACATATATATATATATATACATCATGAATTATTAAAATTCCCATCTTTACCCCTTTGCCAAAAGTGTCAGATGAATTAAAATGGAAAACTTTTCGATCCAAGTACTCCTGGATCTAAATGCCACGCTTTATTACAGTGGTAGTTAATAAAATTGCATGATATTGATGCTCTTGAAACAATAATTTTAAGTGAGAAATTTACATACGTAAAAAAAATAAAAAAATAAAAAGGTTATAAACTTATAAGTGTGTGATTTGTGTATTGGTCCAAAAATTATGAGAGACGGTAAAAAAAAAAAAATTAAGATCGGCAGCTCAATGAATGCGTATTTCAAAATGCTCCGTATTAAATAAAGGGTATTTCAAAGAAATATGAAAAAAATAAACTAATTTTCAGTATAGATAGTTACATTTCATGGTAATGTACATGATTCATGGCACAGCTCACTCTCTCCTCTCTCTCTCTCTCTCTATGTACACATCAAAGTCCATCTTCCTCTCTCTTTCACTCATCACTTTTAACTTCCCACTTGTAAACACACTCTCTAACTTCTCCTTTCTACAGACTCTTTCTCTCTAACTCCTATTTCTCTCCATCTCTAAACTGGGACTAGGGATGATTATCAGAACCCACCCAGAAGTCGCACTCTCATGATTCTGAATCAGACGGTGCAAAATCTATCAAAATGGGCCCCTATGACTCTTCAATCTCAGCCGGCAGCAGCAGTGGGAGCTCATCATCATGCGCCGGCAAACCACCGGATCAGATCGACGGCCTCCTTGCCGGAGCCGGGTACGAGGTCCGGTCGTCGGAGCTCTGTCAGGTCGCACAGCGTCTCGAACGCCTCGAAACTGTCATGGTCAACGCCCCTACCCAAATCACTCATCTCGCAAACGACGCCGTTCACTACAACCCTTCGGACCTCGCCTCCTGGGTCGACTCATTGCTCTCCGAACTCAATCGACCCGTCCCGGTAACAGTGCCATCGGATCTATCGGAGTACTCGGATCTTACTTACGTCGAAAGCGTGGCGGGACCCGCTGTAAATCAGACGGCAGATACAAACGCGTGGACGGACCATCATGCGCCTCAGCAACCCCAGCAGGATATTCCTCAACAGTTAACGGCGATGGAGGAAGATTCCGGTATCCGGCTAGTACACGTTTTGCTGACGTGTGCGGAGTCAGTCCACCGTGGGGAGTTCTCACTGGCTGGTTCATTGATTGAGGAAATGCAGGGTTTGCTGACACGTGTGAACTCCGGATGTGGCATCGGCAAAGTCGCCGGCTACTTCATCGACGCGCTGAGCTGCCGGCTATTTGCGCCGCAAGGGGTCGCCGCAATCGGCTCGGCTTTTGAAAATGAGATACTTTATCATCACTTCTATGAAGCTTGTCCCTACTTAAAATTCGCTCATTTCACTGCGAATCAAGCCATCTTAGAAGCATTTGAGGGTCATGATTGTGTCCACGTCATTGACTTCAATTTGATGCACGGTCTGCAATGGCCTGCGTTGATACAGGCTCTTGCCCTACGTCCAGGTGGGCCACCATTTCTCCGATTGACCGGCATTGGTCCACCATCACCGGACGGTCGTGATTCGCTTAGGGAAATCGGGTTACGACTGGCCGAGTTAGCCCGATCCGTCAACGTCCGGTTCACGTTTCGTGGAGTAGCGGCTTCACGGCTCGATGACGTGAAGCCGTGGATGTTACAAGTGAACCCAAGAGAAGCTGTGGCTGTGAATTCCATCATGCAGCTCCATCGGCTACTAGCGTCGGACGACTCCATCCCCGGGTCCCCGATCGACAATGTTCTCGGATGGATCCGGAACTTGAATCCGAAAATAATGACGGTTGTGGAGCAAGAAGCAAATCACAACCAACCCGGATTCTTGGAGCGGTTCACAGAAGCTCTGTATTACTATTCAACAATGTTCGACTCGCTTGAGGCTTGTTCAGCTCAGCTGGAAAAAGCCTTGGCCGAGATATACATACAGAGGGAGATATGTAATGTGGTGTGTTGTGAAGGTTTGGCAAGGGTGGAGAGACATGAGCCGTTAGCCCAGTGGAGGGGTCGGCTTGGTGGAGCTGGGTTCAGAGCATTGCACTTGGGTTCAAATGCATTCAAGCAAGCCAGTATGTTGCTGACTCTGTTTTCGGCTGAGGGGTATTGTGTGGAAGAGAATAAAGGGTGTCTGACGCTGGGGTGGCATAGTCGGCCTCTCATTGCGGCTTCGGCTTGGGAAGCCATGCCTGACCCAAACCCTCCACTTGGTACTATGATACTAAATCATCACGTACAATAATGGTGTTGTAAAATCTGTAACTGGCTCTGTCGTCGACTCGGTTTTTTTTTTTTTTGTTTGTTTTTTTTTTTTTTTTTGTCACAGTTTTCTTCTTACCTTCACTTGAATGTGATATTACTTTAGGAAAAGTGCTTCCTTCTTTTCGTCTCCACTTATAATTTGCATCTTCTAATCTATTCATGATTAATCTGAATTCTAGTAGTTTTGATAGAATAATTATGAACTAACATGTGTTTAAAAATCCCACTAGATAGTGAGTGTTGTTAAAGGATAGTATTAATTATGATCATACAGTAGAGCGTACATTGACAGGTTTGGAAGTACTGCACAAAAAAGATTCAAATCTGATTTTTAATGCTCGATGATATCAGTGCGCGCACTAGATATGATTTTTCTTGTACGTTTAAGCAACTGAAGGAAATTTCGGACCCATCAAAGGTACACTTTACAAAAGCATTTGGATATATCGGAATAAACCATCAATTAGATGTTTCTGGATAAATACGCATGTTGAAGAAGATCGACCATCAATTACCAACATGATGGATGTCTTGAAATTGGAATTTCAATTTCTGAGACTTACAAGGAGAGATTGACTATGACTAGTAATATTTTTTTTGTTTTTAGTATGTGAATGGACTCCATATATTTTGCAAAAGATTTGTGTTACAGATACAAAAACATGCTTCCTTACAACTTACAAGTATGAGATTTGAGGAGAGGTCGAACTTTTGATATGATCGATCAGGTCAATTACAGATATTGTTTGATATATGATGAATTGAAATGCCATATGTCTTTGACTTCAAAAGATAAAACCTTCTCAGATTATCTACAGTTCTTAGATGATCAATGCATGCAAAAAAATGTAAAATAAAACAATATGAGTTTATTTTATATGTGTAACCATGCAAACTTCAAAATATATAGTTGGACAGGATTATTTATTAGTTGTTAAATAAAAAATCTTTTCCAACTAGCTCATGTATGCGGCACATTAATTTTACTCCGAGGGGTAGGTTAGTCAAACCTAAACCATAAAATTGTATATTGTAGTAGGTATCATCCGAATAAGATGTCAATTTATCCCGTCTGTTCCGTTCCTATTGGGACGAGTTTGTAAATATCCTAATTAGATTAAGGGTAGATTTTAAAAGAGAGCTTAAGTTCCGCACCCGACCCGATTAATAATTAATATGTAATAAATATTCTTTTATTAGTTATATATATATTTTTCTCTATTTCTTATGATAATTTTAAATCTTAAGAACTTTTTTGTTATTATAATTGTTGAAAAATTGACTCTACTAAATATTTTTTTATAAAATTTATCTTAAATTTGTTCAAATTTAAATTATTTTCTTAAAAAATATATATTTCGTGCCGCCCCAAACCCGCACTGAATTTGATGCAGAGTACCAAATCGGGTTTAGGAAAAAAATTTCAATGGTAAGATGAGTTTGGAAAAGAGTGTCCCGTGAACCCATCCCATAATCCCATTGACATCCTACATCTGAAAGCGTCAATCATAATTGAGAATGCATATTGAGAAATGCATGACATGATTCTACTGATTTAGAAGGTAATAATAATTCACCAAAAATAATTCTCACTTCTGCCTGTTGAGGTTTAAGAAATGCTACAGCCACCATGTGACCAATCAGGGAATAATATTCACCCACTCTTAACCATTAATCTGTTACATTAAGAAAAATATATGATTCACACACCCAACCTAATGCCTACATGATGCTTCCTAGGTTTGAATTGTACGCACTGCAAAATTTTCCATTAATGAGTCTAAAGCACTACATACATACTATAATATAAGAATCTAATGTTACTGTTTTTGATGCTTATGAGGTACATAGAGTGTTAGCAGTGAAGCCAAAAATCAATGCTTTATCAGGAATATACAGTGTGTTAGTATTATTTAACCCAAAAAAAAAAAAAAAAAAACTCACACACACACAACTTGGTGAAGTTGTTGAAATCAATGAAATAAGTAGTACTGGAAGTTGTAGGTTTTACCTAACACTTGACCAATTTTGTACGTCATTCCTTTTAAGGCACATCTAAATCAGGTAGCATTGGGGTCAGATCAAAATAAAGGTGATTCCAAGAAAATTAATGAAATATCAATATTTCATGTGTTTCAATAGTAATACAATAGATTTTGCGGTTGCTCATTTATTATTTTGATATTTTTAACATTTGTTCGTCAATGATTCAAAAATATTTTTAGACGTGAAAAGTTAATAATGTTATTATATTAATTATAATAATATATCATATAATATTTGTATGAATTTATTATAGTGAATTGTCAGACTTACTTTTTTTAATTGGTCATTTGTGTAATAAATAAAGAAATAAGACCCTCCACTTGTATTGTGTATAAATAACTAATTAAAAAAAATTGGGTTATATAATTTATTGTAATAAATCGGTACAAGTATCACTACTTTTAATATTTTATACAAAGAAATGGTAGAATTATCATTTTATAAAATTTAATCAATAGGTTGATCTAAAGGAATACACTTGGATGTGGTTGAAACATCAAATTTAAAGAGAAATCAAAATAATAAATATTGATGGTTCACTTAGGTATATTTTATCCAAACTTCATAGACTTTAGTGTAATTTACTCATTTTCATGAGAGACAAAATGTTGGTTGTTGCAGTGATTTTGATCCCTGTGTTTAACTCTCTTTTAATGAAGTGGACCATATTATTAATTCATTAATTGGTGCTTAAGAAAACAAATTGAGCAACTTTGTAGAGTCATCTCACTTAAATTTGAATAGACACTAAAATAGCTTACAAATTGCCAATTGTCACATGCATACACACATACGTGTGTGTGTGTGTGTGTGTGTGTGTGTATTGAAGCAAACTACAAAATTATTGTTAATGATGATTTCTATTTTTGGGTGCTGATGATTTTTGTATTAAAGAGAAGGGACACATCTATGTGATAATGAGCTGCAGAAAATGGTGCATGGTCACATGAGGGGTCTGTCCAGTCTGCATCTCTGTGACTATCCTTTATCTCTCTTCTTATCACAGTTCAACCTAAATTTACTATATTACCAACTAGAGTACTGATAGATTCAGCTTCACACACACACACACATATATATTTATTTAATTTAGTAAAATTTATCAAAATTCTGTTCTAGCTAATGAATTATTGAATAAAAAAGAATACATCTAAATTGTTAAATCAATTTCAATTGAGCCAATAAAGATTTTGAAATTGGTTAGTTGGATTTTCATATATGTGTGTGCTGTTAGAGAGTCTTTAATAATTTATTTACTTTAATTTTTCACATTTGATTTGACAGGCGATTTAAATCGAACTACTCATTGAACTCCTTTTTTTTTTTTTTATCGCAAATTAGCATGTTGTTATAAAGGTAATATATAAAACTGATAAATAATAGCCGTCTTTTGAATTCAGTATTTTGTCTTTTTTATTTTTCCTTAATTTTCTTAAGAATAATTTTTTTTTCTTCTTAATTTGATGAAAATAGAAAAAGAAAAAATGGCTCAAGGCTGAGGAGCAGAAGAAGAGCCGATGATCGGACAGAAAAAGGTGGGCCCACGAAACGGGTCCACTAGACGGGAGCTGTGGGCTTGTATGGATTTTCAACGGATTGATTCACGTGTGGGCGTTCCCGTAACTCCTGACCAAACAGTGGCCCACAATGTGTCAGAGGGCCGGACCACTACCATATGGGCCTTGCTTACCCCAACCTATAGGTACATGTTCATGTGTCGATTCTCTTTCTTTCACATGTCGACAGCGATACAACGAGTTCCTCAAACACACACTCTCTCCAGTAAAATAGTGAGGACTGATGAGTCACTTGGCTAGGCCAAAAAATTAAAAAAAAAAAGAAAAAGAAAAAAAGGGATTGGATTATGCATTTTCATCAGTTAAAAACTTGAGGATCGAATTTTTATTATTTTATATATTTATTTTAAAGCAAGTGTAAACTAAGTCAAGTGGAAGCCGGAGCGACACTGCGAGAGCGAGAGCAAATTTGAGAGCGGGAGTGTGAGAGCGGCAGAATTAAGTCATGAACAGTGATAATTTGAGTAAGAATGTGAGCGACTGTTGAGAAAAATTGTATGACTTAGATTGTAAATACATAGCTAAGGTTTGATGGGGTTGTCAAAGGTGGGTGACAATTCATACTACGAATAGAATCCTAAAAGAAAAATGTGGTAATAAAGGGGGTCTGGTGAAACAAAAGTGAGAAAAAAAAAGGACGTGCATTTTGGTTCCACAGGCCTCCTACAGTTTTCAAGAGATTTACTTACTGTGTGTGCCCTACGAATATATATTTAGCAGATAATTGTATGATCTGTGGTCACCACTCATCACTTGTGGACCACCGGCACAGCTTCTTCATGATTTTACTCGGGTGTCCTATGTCAAAGTAATTAGACTATTTCCAAAAATAATTTACAGTTGTGAAAAGCATATATATATATATGATCATATAATATATGTGCCAAACAAAAAAAAAAAAAAAAGGTTAACTTGCCAAAGAAAATGCAATATTGGCAAAAGGATCTATATTGATCATATGCATCTAAAAACTCTACAGCTCAAAAGTAGTTCCTTTATAAAACACACTGAAGGGGCAAAGATTTGTCTGACAGACTAGAAAAATTCATGGTGCATCATTTCTCTACAATATGAACACAAAATCATGTACAAATCTCTCTCCCATTTCTTCCTATTTTCTTTTTCTCTAACAATAAAACATCACATTCTTCACCTTCTCTTTCAATGCAGGTAGGGGCCGGACACATGATTTATTCATTGTGCGAGTGCCATGCATTGACACATTATCATGGACATCTGGTTCCATGTAGAATCGAGCTCGGTAGGCTGCCAGGTGAGCATAATATGCAGGTGGCACTGCATATATATATATATATATATATATATATTAGTAAGATGCCAATTAGCTTGTATATATGATTTATTGAATTCGACTAACAAAGTAGGAAACAAATGCACCTTGCTTGTCAAAATGCATCACCAAAATGAAAATATAAAAATAAAAGCACATATACTGAACCAAAAAATGACTCATGAACAGAATTAATTTTGTAATTTATTTGTAGAAATTTAGAAAATAAGATTAAATATAACAGAATTATTGATGGGAATACAAATTAATGACAGCATCCAATCCACGTGATAAAACACAAATTGCAATATAGATTTTAGTATGTGCATAATACAAATATACAAGAGATGAGTCAAAAGCTTACCTACAGAAACAGATCTTGTGCACCGAGCATACCTGGAATTATATCAATAGTCAAATTAATCACTGAAAAATTAGAATAAGTGCCAAGAGTAAGGAGGAAAGCAAATTTCTTACGTATAACAGAGGTTGTTTGTCAGAGACTGGATCTCATCTGCGGTAAAATTGTTCTCATCCCAGAGAACATGATAATGAGCCGGTCGACTGGTCCCCTGCAAAATGTCAATTCCAACATATACTAATGTTTTATATGCTAGGCATTTATATCAAACCATGAAGACATGCTTGAAACTTGTTTGAAGTAATGTTACATAGTCTAGTTCATTTTTAATCTAATATATGGAACTTGGGAATGTTGGGGAAAGGCTTTGTAGAGTCGTATGTGTAACTTGTGAATATCGTGAAGTATATACTAATAATTTGGCATGCTAGGCCTTTACACAAATTGTGAAATAATGATTGACACTAAGCATTACATCAAACCATCTTCACATGGTCAAAACTTCTTTGAAGTTGTGTTATGAAGTGTAACTTTTTTTTTTTATTTGTCTAGTGGAGTATTCTTAACTTGTGAATACCCTACAACGATAAACTTCAAGTCTTAAAAATATTAGTTAATTTTTACGTACTTTGTGAGCGTATTAAGAATAAGGTCAATGGCATACCTGGATTCCTGCATGACTGCATAGATAGAAGTCAAACTCAGTAGGATGACAAATTTCAGTATCCACCACAGTGCCTGCAATTGAAAACTTCAAACTCATAACACAAATTTATTCAAGAGTAGCAATTGCACGACCAGAGGAGAAAACTAGCTAGCTAGCTAGCTTGCTCAAAAAATCTCTCTGAGCCCTGGCACAAAGCATTTGAGTGCTTAAATAATTTGTCTCTTCTATGCATTGGTCAAGCCAAAACTTATTGATGAGCTGGCTAGCTCCTTGACAAGGAACTAAGAACTCCTTTTGCTTTATTCATTAAGAAGCAAATTTCAGCTGTTACCATTAAGAAAAAATATTTACCAGGTAAGATATTCCCACTCTTGTCAATGCTGCTTCTGTCATTGTGGTTGTTTGCAAAGAGTCGAGTGTGGTGACGCTTTTGGACAATTATGAATGTTACCGGAGGTTGGTAGCTAGGTTCCAGTGATGCACAAGCCTATAGACACAACCAGAATGTAAGGTCATGGAAATCATGATTGATAAATGCTCTCAGTTTAATCAGGTATCAACTAACCTTTCGAATTGCATCCAGCTCATATAGCAGAACCTGGTAGAATTGCCCATCACTGACACCATCCCTACAGGGACAACAAATCACATCAGGAGGAAAAAGGAGCATCTGTGCAAATACTTGATCCTTTATAACCCCTGTACTATCTTGATAAAACAATATATTACCCACAACTTAGAAAAAAAATGAACAAGTGCAGGAAGGAACTCCTAATGTAAAATCAAATTAGAGTACCTGTAAAATATTATCCTCAAAGGTCTTTGTCCAGTGGCTTTCTTGAAGGATAGTAAAAGTTCTCTGCAGTAGTAAACCTCCAATGGTCATGTTGGATCATCAAAAAACATGCGATGATATATACACAATCCACTTTTTCATCTACTTATGTGCACTATTGAATATACAAGAGGGCCTATATATATAGTTATACACAGTAGTCTCTAGCAACACACATTTCCAATTAAGAAAGCATTTCTTTGAGAAAATGTTTTACTTGGAAGGAAATATTCTCCTGCACAGAGGTGTTGAAAATAAATTCACTCAAAAATTAAAGTGGGTCAACAGACTTGTTATAATACCTTTGATATCTTAAACTATCGGCTAAGACTATTTCAAAAACTTTGCACTATCAGTTGTTTCTTATTCAAGTACTAGAGCACTTCACTTCTCATTGCTAGACATAATGAAGTTATAAAAGAAATGAACACAACACCAAATTCATGCCAAATTTTGAAGTTGTCTTAGGTATGTACCTGATCATGCCTCCAGTAACTGTACCCTGTTGAGGATCTTGCCAGGTTTTGAACAAATCATGAATAAGTTCTTGTCGATGGGGCTGAGCACATACCAAACCAGCATACTTCGTAACTTCTGGCCAGTCTTGAGAGGCTACAACCTGAACAAAGTAGTCAGTATGGGCTCAAACCCAGAACTTATTAACAGCTCTCAGGTAACACAGGCTTTAGTTTTCTTACAGCAGCAATCGATGGACTACAGTCTTCTCCAGTCTCTGGATGAGTCACATCAGCTCCAAAGATTATTGTTGGAATGTCACTTACCAAAGGAATTCGCCAACGTAAGGCATCTAAAAGCACAGTATTTCTTCCTCCCATCTGAAGAAGAACCGCAAATTCAAGCTTAGATTGAAGGAAAGGGAAAAATTTATCCCATGAGAAGTAAAATGATAACAATTTAGCTTTAAAAATACCTTGACATTAATTTTCAGTGACACATTTGCCAGGTATTGTCTGCTAATCTTGAAGACATGCTTAGTAAGACAGCATTGAGAAATCAACCCCAGATCTGTCTCACACATTCGTTTCAGATCACCTGAATAGGGAGCATGTTGTGTATAATAAGTAGAGTACATACAGTAGTGCATGACCAGCTTGTTGAAATAATCCTAAATGAAGCTCCACAGTTTCTTTCTTATGAAACATAGAAGTGAAGAAAATAAACAAGTGGCAGCTTAGATGCAAATATATTTCAGTTTTTTAAGAATTAAAATAAAATTGCAGTAGAAAAAAAAAATGAATTTTTTCTTACACAAAAGTAATTTATTATAAATTATTTAATGATATAAGATGTACGAGAAAGTGAGACGCAGAGAAATAACCACAGAAATGTGATACCAATCATATTATTCAGATGTATTGGCGGTGCCCAACATAGTACATATGATCATCTTGAGTGGATTTGAATAGTAACAGATATCCACATACCATACAGAGATCCGTTGTTGTCTGGAAGAATGGCAATAAGTAACTCCAATTCTTTCCCTCCAAGTTTGTTTGCAGCAGCATTATACACATATCTCAAAGCCTTCTTTACTTGTTCTGGTCTAGCAGAATAGATTGGAATCACAGGCTCGCAGTTGAATTCCTTAAATCAAATATCAACATAACATTATCAGCATGATTCTATAGCTTAGAAAACCACGTGGACAAATCTTACAATGGTTCCATCAGGACATAATGATGACCATGAAACTGACATAAAATTAGTCAAAACCTGCTGCAGTTTGAGATTAGGAAATTTTACCATTCCAGAGACTCGGCACATCTGGACTAATTGATGACAAAAGTCACGAGCTGTGCTGTCTTGGACATTTCGCGAGAAGTTGATACAAGCCCAGTGATTTACGGAGCTCCCATTTACCACTTTCTGCATTGTGACAAGAAGATTTCTTTTATACAAGCAACTTGCACATAATACCTAAGATGTCAACTAGTTGTGAAATTTTAACATATTCCATGAACAGATATTACACTACCTTATTCATCATATTCCACTGACCAAGTTGAGGTAAATATTCCTTTTCTTTTCCACTATCATGGTATTTGAGCTATTGGAAACAAAATATTAGTAGAGCAAGGATGAATGACATGAGAAGAAAGAAAAAAAAAATCATTACCCATGGGGCTGGAAGAACTCGAGCCTCAACTGATGCAAGCTTGTCATCTACAGTTATGCCAAACTCCTTCGCATAGGGATCTTGATTATATGTATTCTCCTGAATCGTCTGATGAGATATGAGATAACTATTAGTGTGACGGCCATCTGTTTATGCTTTAATATCTAACACCTTTTCTGAGTTACGAACAATGATTATATATAGTTTACAGATAAAGTAAAATTTTTTATTATTATTATTTTCTAATTATAGTTTTTCGTGTTGAAAACAGTGAATGAGCATAAAGTTACGAAGGGGATAAAAATAAGAAAATTTCTCAAGGTTCTAGTAACATCAAGCAGTCACGTAATATAAAGTGTTTTAGATTTAATTATTTAGCTTAAACTTTCACACATTTAATTTATCAAAGAAGCAACAATAATCCAATAATTGAAGATGCAAACCTGCAAAATATCCATTTCCTGGTCACGAGGTCTTTGGCATGAAAATTTTAACAAAGAAGTTATCTGCTTTTCATTCAGCCTTTTTGTGTATCTCTGTCCCTCAACTATCTTGCAGGCCTGAATATCATTTGAAGCCTTATAAAATTGGTAAAGCAAACTAAATTTCTGCACACATGAAGTTGAAATACTGATCAGAGTTTTACCTCCATCGGTAAATAATTGACTTTCCGTTGATTTCCTACTTGTAGGCAAGGTAGATGGGAATGTTGAATGGTAAATCCATACATCTCTTGGAAATACTCAACAACTGATTTCATGTTCTTTTCCTCATCAACCGGGAAACTGTAGGAAGGAGAAGAAATCAAAACATAACTAGCATGAGGACAAATAAAAAATAAAAAATGAAGCAAGAATAACAAAACCAAGGCCAAATGCAAGATATGTACACTAGTTCCCTCGTTGGCTGTGATGTCAACCCTGAAATCCGGTATTTCCTTCGCATATTTCCCCTATGTGTAACTTCCACTTTGACACCTCTAAGGGATTTTTTAACCTGCTCAACATTGACAGAACTTTTCATTAGGCATTATTGACTAATAGCTTTCTACCTTCATCAGCAGATATAATGAGATCTGCATTTTAGAGTAACAGTGAAGCTAATCAACTGTCCAAAATGTTCTAGATACCATCAATTCAATTGTTTGTAGAGGAAAACTATTAGGTTTTGGATTAGTCTTGCTCTGGTTGATACATGGGTCTCTAGACCCAGCCCATGTTCCAAATGTGTCCTATAAATCGAATAAAAATGTTACACTATATATAGAAGCATAACTTGGTTTTCATGTAGCAGTAGCATTATAAAAGAAATTGAAATAAAATAAGATCGAAAACGCTTTCTCCCTTGACATTTTAAATGTGGGAATGCGGTCTTAAGATTAATCGTATTAACTCAGCTTCCTGCATATGGACAGGCACAGAAATACCGCACTACTATCACCAACTATTAATTTTATCATTCCTTGTACAATTATGGATGTGATTTTGTGGCTGTCCAATGCAAAATGAAAAATTGCACGAAGAAGTTGCAAAAACTAAATATGTAATCGTCATGACATCACCAACAGCACCATCATCATAATCATCCAGTGCTCTATCGCAATACGCCGAGTCAATTATGTAGGACCTGTTTCCTCAATTTATTAGATGTGTATGATTGTGTGTTTGCAAGATAAAATGAAACTTATTGCGAAGAGAACTGATTAAAGTGAAGAATAATATAACTCAGTATCTAAATTGTAGAATAGTGTACCTTAATACGATCTGCATCTGACAGTGGTCTTGAGCATACATCTTTACCCAAAACTTGAGCAACAAAATCAACAACAGGGAGTGGTTCGATAAATGCAGTTGAGGACATGTCTGAACAGCAAGGAAAAAAAGAGAAGCATTGTCTTATATATTAAGATGAGCACATAATACCATTTTCAGAGGACAGAACAAAATATAGATGAAGTCCAATATTGATCCCCACCGATATTCAGTGACAATCCCATCTGTGTAGGTCTTATACTCTGGTAGAAGCCACGCCACGATTGTATGCCGTTACCCAGTCGCTGTGGTGGCTTAATTTTAGGAGAGTAGAAGAATCTCCCAACTGATAAATACCTAGACTTATCCAGATTGAAGGATTACAAACAATTTAAAATCCAAAAATAAAAGGCAATAATGCAAAGAAATTGAAACAACTGAATGTTCACCTTTGTGCTGCAAGTTCACTTAACACAATATCCATGATCTTAATCGCTTCTTGAGGGGTATCAACTTGTTTCCCAGAAAGAAGTTCACGTAATTGAAGCATATTAGCATGAGCTACAAAATTTATTGTCACTTTAAATTCTCGTGCCCTGACATAAATAGTTGAAACTTGATTAAAATCATAAGTCCCAGAGAGTAAATAATAAGCCCAACATAATATGAAACAAGATTAATGGAGGGCAGTTGACTGCATACTTTGTGATGCCATTCCACTCATTGTCATTGTCCAAAGTTACAGAGAATTCTTTTGCGGTAAAAGGCAGAATTCCAGCTGTGTAAAGGGCTCTTCTACCATCATAAACAGGGAGCATCATCCCCAATTCACTATCTCTATAAAGTTTCACTAAGTGGCTTATGATAGCTTTGTTAATTTTAGTGGAAGTAACTTCAGGGGTTATTGTAACCTGAACCAAAGAAAGGAAAAAAAAAAAAAAAAAAAAGAAATTAAAAAATAAAACAATAGAAAATACATGAATAGAAAAGCAATAGTAATAAGCTCAATCATTGTAAAAGAAGGGAGGAAAAATATCCACAGTCGAGACACAAAGACAACTTACACTATACTGAGTTAGGTGCTCTTCTGATATCTTTGCAAGAAAATGATTGGCTTTCACCAAGCACTTGGTACCCAATTGGCCAAAGCCAGGCCTGCGGTGGAACATGAGACTTTTGTTTGACGAAGCCGGAAATCCGACACTGAGCTCAAGCTTTGTATCCTGCAACCTTCCCACATTTGTCCCTTTCCCTCTTCTTCGTCCCTTTCTCCTTCCTTCACTCTTTTTTGCTATTTCTGAGATATCCCAGCAACCATTTGATATTTGGGATTGTGAATGCTGATTCATGGAGTCCCGAAGAGGTTTCCTCGAGATCATATGCTTCTGTTCAGGGTCTTTTTTCTGCCAGTGAGGCATTTTTGTAGTTCAAGGTGGGACCTTCATACAAGTCATTCAAGAAACTTTTAGCAGGACTTCAAGACATTTTAAGTGATGCAGTGCAATAATTTATGGGGAAACACACACGCACACAGAGTCAACAAAAGGAGTTACTCATGACAATGGTATATCTTCAAAGGGAGTGTTGAAAGGAGATGCCATGGCATTTTTTTCATGTGTACTTCGAGAATCTTAGATGATATAGGCTACGGGACAAAAAGAAGCAAAAAGAATAATAGAGAATCAGATCTCAATAGTAATTTTTCCTTTTCAGTATTGCTATTGTCAGAAAAGTTCAAGCAAAACGTAAGAAACGTGGACCGGGGCAAAGTGAAACCAGAATTTACCCAAATTTAAAAAGGTAAAAGGTTTACACGTGTATTTATAAACATAAAGAACCACGTATGTGCAACCATATCACTGGTTTATATTTGCATCTTCCATAGTCACATGAACTGTTAAGAAGCTTGGCAAAAAAAAGAAAAAAACTGTTAAGAAGCATGAACCTACATGGCAAAAATACTAAGAAAATTAATTCCATGTAAAACTCAGACCAAAGAAATTTTAGTTCCATGTAACTTTTCTATTAAAATTTATTCTGTTACATATCATGTTTCCTGTTGTATCATTTTTTATAGTATTTCCGCTGATCTATCTATTGTTTGTAAACCAAAAACGTATAGCATACCGTAAGGATAACAAGAAAGTGCTGAAGCTAGATGATCATACAGGCTGCAGAACAGAATCACAATTTCTCATTTTGAATTCTAAGTTCTGGATAAGCAAGATGGTGAATGAGATGTTTAAACCTCCTGCTCTTCAGTAACATACTTGTCTCAGGACTACTACAAATATTGAAACTAAAATATACTAAGATATTAAGAAAAAGAAAAAGTAGAACAAAGACATTTATAATTTGAGAAACAATCATGCTAGAGGGATGAGGCTGTTTGTAGTGGAATCTTTTCATTATTCAACAAAATCCATCTTAATCCTAAGCAAACTCAACATTTATAAGGATGATATCATAAGTCAGGGTCCCATAAATCATTTATAGGGATGACCTTCCCAGGTCAGGTCAGGGCAGGGCAGCTTTGTTTTACCCTTTTGAGCAACAGATAGGGGGCTTTAACTCATCCCAAAGCTCAGCTACTCCAGACATAACAGAACTAGACAACACAGTAAATTTGGAAATTAACCCCCTCAAGCAAAACCGTTAGGTTTAGTGTGGCAATGTAAGATTGGTTCAAACAAAACCAGCATCTAGTGTTTCCATAACCTTTAGTGGCCAAGCAGTGCTGTGTCATAATTAGTGTGGTCTACAGTTTAACTCTGTTCACCAAAAGCCGGACAGTGTGCTTCAGCTTTGCTATACTTTAATTCCTACAGATGTCAGTAGTGGTAGAGAGCATTTACTAATACTTTGTATATACTCATACCTCAATTTTGGTAGGACACCACCTCAACATAACAACCTTATCCTAGCAACCATGAGATATTCCCTCAAGGCTAAGTCCAATTGATATCACATCTTCCTTTCAAACCAAAGATTGATGGTTTGAGTCTCCAATCGATATCACATCTTCCTTCAAAAACAAATTGTTATATAGAGTTAAGTCTACAATTGGACAATATGGGTGCGTATGATATCCCCAATATACATATATAGGAAAGGAAAAAATTGGAATGATTAACAAGATTTGAAGCACAATCAGGTTTTTCATTCCTTTGAGATGGGATAATATGTGGATTCCCTGCAAGCAAACTTTACCATTTGGCCTTTCTTCAGACTAGGAATTTGGACGGTCCGGTCCTTGTCAGGCAAATATAGGCCACAGATTATATTAATCACTGGCTAATGTGTCAACTGCTCTTCTTCGTGGTTGACTAATGGGTCCCTATCGTTTGCACAACGGTCAAAGGTGAATCAGGATCCAGGTTGGAGGTATTACCAAAGGAAATAGGCTAGGCTATGACCTATGCTTCACCCATATGGACCCACGTTGGCCCGGCAAACAATGATACCAAATAAAAAGAAATAAAAATAATAAAAAGGACAATGTTTTGACAACAAAAGTACTTCTCTCTCCCTAACCTGGAATGCCCATCAATCAATTTAGAAGGCCTTTCCAAGGGTCTGAATATGAATATAAAAAAGAAGTGCTAGAATTTGGGTTCTGAAGACACCCAAACCCTAATACATGCTAGTCAAAGTTAAATGACCTAAAAAGGCTAAAGGGAAAAGACGAGGATAATAATGGGTTTCAATTTGCAAACATCCCGCCCGAGAAGAAAATAACAATACAGGGTGGTAGACAAAAATTTTACTAGTACAAACAGTCTGTGAATTAAAATCCTAGTTGAAAAATGTCAGTCTCTCTCTATATATAAATCCAAAGTGTCTGTAGGTACTGTTCTGTTTCTGTCCCGTGGGCTGTGGCTTTGGGCAGCCCCTCAAGGCCCAAACAAGCAATCATCCCATTCACCAATAAAGGGGTGAAAACGACGAAACACTGCTAGCTTAATTTTGTTCTATGTACACCTATATCCAATTGTGCAATACCACAAACTGTAGGGTTCCAGTACAATATTAAGTAGAAGTTGCTATTTACACTATGGAAACCCTGTATTGTGATGACTCATTTCATTCACGCCATTCATGTCTAACTTTTCAACCAACATTATAATGCGGTCCTACTGTCAACACAGCCTAAGTCAAGACTCAAAAGTTAATTACCATAAATAAATAATTTTTAAAACTGAATTTTAAATGGATATCCAGTCAAGAAAAAAGTGGAACTGACCAAATGTATTCATAACACTGTGCCAAATATATATATATATTTTTTCTGTGTCGTGCATCTTAAGCACCCTTTATAATTCACGGCCGAGTAATTATTTGTAAAATTTCTTCTCTTTTTTTTTCAAAAATATTTCATAAAATTTCTTGAGGCATCTTCAAAGGGATTTGAACTCTCCACCTCCAAATATGTGATGTGAGAATCATTACCATTAGCCCAATTAATTTTTATCTTAGATTGTAAAGTAAACAATATAGACAAGTTAGAAAAGAGTGAAAAAAAATGTATAATGATACGACAAATCCTCCATTATTTAACTTACAAAAACAAAAAAATTACAGAGAGAAAAAGCATTATTCATAGAATATGAAATTACACAGAAAGAAGAATAAAAAAATATTAATTATTATCGTCCTTGGTCTTTTTTTTTCCCCCAAATATATGAAATTTAGAAGATATGGTATATTGTTAACCTTTTCAAAATAAAATACTTTCTTAACGGACAAAAAGAGTTAATTATTAAGTATAAAACTATATTGAAATATAAATTTAGTGGGACAAAAATGGAGTGCAGTAGTTGAAAGTTCATCATATACATTTCTTAAAATACTAAGAGCAATCCTACGATGACATGAGCATGCTGGAAAAACCACAAGTAGGTGAAGTTAGCATGAACAAAATCCACAAGACACAAAACAGAAAATTCCGAAAAAGAAAGGCAAACATGAACAAAAAGGAAAGCCTATTCTAGCACAACCTAAATAAAAACAGACTAGCACGCAAAAGTCAGACTCACAAGCAAGCACGCAGAAGCAAGCTCTTTATGATCTCTTATTACTGTAATATATATATATACACACACATATATATACATATAAACAAGTACTGCTATATATTGACAACTACCCATCACGTGTAACAGTGCGAGTCAATAAATGCAACAAAGACAGAAATAAAGAATATCTGTAATTCTCCTCTGTACAAGATATGGTTGAGAGCGAAACGCCAAGGACTAGACTACACTACGGCACACCCGCAATGATGAGATATGTAGATTTAGAGAGAGAAATAAAACAAGGGAAAAAAAAAAATAGCAGAGATTTAGTTTTAGAGAGAGAAACAAGATAAAGTTGCTCCTTCAAAGAAAGTAGAAGTTTGAATTAAAGACGCCGACACGTAGCATGCTGGAAAACAACAGTTTTGAGGTGCATAGTGAGAGAAAGAACAAACCTTGCGATTTACACTTTCTATTATTCGCTACCGATCATTAAACACACTGCTCTGCTCTGCTCTGCTTTTCTCTTCCCCTTCCTTCAATGCACTCCCTCTCCTTCCATTAACTGAAACTTCGGCTTACCTACTCGCAGACTCTCTGAAATCAACACTGTATACTAACATTAATACACTACTTTAAACCTATACATACATACATATATATATATATATAGGCATATGTATATATTCAAGAACTGATAGGATAGAAAGCCTATATTCAGTAGATCTCGACTGTAATGCGGCTTAGACACAGAATCAGAAGATCTGAATCTGAGATCGAGCCACGTGTGAGGTGAGGTAATTTACTGAATTAATTTCTCTTCAAAATCGTCTGGTTATTATGTATATATACGCTGATACACATACATACATATTTTTATATTTATTAAAGAAATTAAATGAAGCAATAAACAGCCGTGAAATGTAAGAGGATGAAAATTAAAGAGAAGATCTAAAGGAGATAGGGAATAGCTTTCGAGGATCTGTAGTGGCAAGCATATATGGAATGAAGTGTATATATATATATATATATATACATATATATATATATATGAAATTAAGTCTGAATGGTTTTGACTTTGAAGTTTGAACATATTAAAAGCACAGAAAAAAGACGTAATAAAGAGTGAGAAGCAAACCGATCCTTCATCGGACATAAATGTGAATTTGAAGAGCAAACAGTGATATATGTAACCTCTCCAACGCTCCAATTAATTTGTTTCAGAAAATTAATTAAAACAATCAAAACATTTTAAGAAAGCATAAACAACTACAAATCAAGAAGGAACTAGTTAGCACGTGAAACAGACCTGATGAACATGTCAAAATGTGTGAATGTTGAACTAATCTCTCAAGTAATTAGTGTTGATGGAAAAAAACAAAAACAAAGAATGTGTTCGTGAAACGAAGCACGAAACATGCTGTGGAGGTATAAAGAGTAGTTCTCGTAACAAGTAAAAAAATGTGGTGGTATATGTGTTGGGAACGCATATGGTCCGGTGATTAGAGTAAACAATGTTAGTCTGCATCCAGAAGCACTTAGTCTGTCACAGGCTTTAAGAAAAGGGACTTTAAACACAAGAAAAATAAGTGCTTTGGAGACGAGCTAGCTACATAGTATATAATATATATAGTATAGATATGAGAGCGTGCATTTGAGAAAACAATATCTTTTTGATTTTGAAAAACAATGAAAACACAAAGAATAGACTATTGAAATAACAGCAAAGGTGATAGATTCCATACGGTGAGAGAGAGGGGTCAGTATGTATGTGTGTGTTGTGGTGTCTCTGCAAAGCTTTCAGTGCGTTTCCTTGCTGGTGGCTTCTTTTTCTCGGTTGGAGATCTGACGCATGTTTATATAGAGGAGAGAGAATATGCAGTATATATAATTGACTAGTGTAGAGAGAGAAATGAGAAATTTGGTCGGAAAATGAGATTCCGGTGGGATACAGAGAGAGAGAAAGATATGAGATGGGTGAGGGGGCCGGGTCTGCAAAGCAAACGCGAGTCGGCTTTGAAAAAGCAGTGGAGGCGGGGTACTGGCTTCCAAGCTTTTTTGGTGCCTCGTTGACGGCGAATTTTTTTTGTACCCAATAAATAAATTGGCGGATGTCGCACGCGCCATACCTTGCACCTCACCTCATTGTATCATTCATCATCATCCTTCTTTACGTCTAATTATCAAAAGTTCTCATCCAATCTCTTTTTTCTACAATTAATATACACTTTCTAGTCTTTTGTATTTCTCCTACTTTTCGTTAATATATAGGCTTAAATCATAAAATCCTCGGTACTTTTTTTATCATAAAATTTTAATTTATTTATAAAAATCTCAATAGGATTATAAAGTTACCACTTTGTCCTACTTATGTCAATGAACAATTAAGAATTTGTGAAATGGTTAAATTACCTTTATGACCATAAAATCTTAACTTATTTGGCATGTGCTCCTCTAGGGATATTTTCGTCACTAAATTTTGATTGCCAAAACACTTGTTAACCAAGCACTTAGGGATGGCAACGGGACGGGTATCCCTAAATGCCATCCCGCCCCATTTAATTTTTGTCAAGTTCATGCACGCTCCGCAACTCGCAACGGGTTGGATTTTCATGTCTAATCCCGCCTCGTTGTAAAATATTGTGCCCTGTGTTCGTTCCACTAACAAATTTTTTTCTCTCACCTTTTGGGATTTAAGCTGCTGCTATTTAAATGTGAAAAGTCGGGAATGACACAATATAAATGAAATTATAAATCCCAACAAAAATAAAAAAATAAAAAAATAACATGCATATAACGTAATTCAGAAAACATAATCACTGAAAATAAGAGTTTAATACAACCAAATCACAAGAAGTTCTAAATTCCAACTTCCACCATAACTTAAACAAAAGTAAATTTAATACCAAGTTTACATCCTAAATAAGTTATTAATATTATATATATATATATATATATATATATATAGTTATATGCTTAGCGGGGCGGGCGGGACGGGCCCCGACGGATATATATACTGAACCCTTACCCGTCTCATGACCTGCAATGGGTACAAAATTTGTATTTATACTCACCCTAACGATATAAAAGGTGTTCTCATATTCGTTATTAACGGAGCGGAACGGGGCCGGGCCCCGACGGGAAGGTAAAAATTGACACCCTTACATGCTCTAGATTAACAGCTCGATATAACATAATTGAGATAAAGTGATAATATGATTAAAAAATAAAAGTAATGGGGGTTTTATGATTTAAGCCCTTAATATATTTATGGCCTCTTTGAAAGAAAGAAAGGAAGAAAAAAAAAAAATTTGAAAAGAGAAATGGTAGGAACTAATTAAATTTATTGAAGTTATAAGTAAAGGAGTGAACCTGCACAGCCTTAATTAATACTGATCTCAACATCTCCATAATCAAAAATAATAAATATAATAATAATTGGTGTTCATTGTCCTAATATCCATTATGTAGAGGAAATCGAGAGAATAAAGTGAGGAGTGGGAATCCACTTTTTTTCCGGTCAAGGACTTCTACCTTCAACAATAAATCACATCATAATCATTCTTTTCATTTTTGGTTTGTTAATCAAAGAAATAAGAAAAGCGAATGGTCTAACTGCAAATTTTAATCAATCATCTTTAATTATTAAATAGAAGTCAATCCTTAAGTCACACAATGCTTTGAAGGGTGACGTTTGCGTGTAAATTAATAGGAAATGTGTAAATTAACACTTTGAGAGTAAATTTTTTTCGCAATTCACAAATTCATTTTTTCTTAATAGTCAAATTCATAATAATTTATCATTCATTTGATTATGAATTTATTATGAATGTTAATTATCAGAATGTATCTAGTATTGAATAAAAACGATTAAAAATGTATAGAACTAGACTAAGAACAAATCCTTGCCATATTCATGTCGGTTTTATATTGATCGCTTTTATTATTTAAGTTTAAAATATTAAATGAGTGCCTGTAATGTATAGACACAAAAATATTTGAAAATAAATTATAGATACTTTTTAATTTTACTTTATTTAGTTAGGGCATATTATTTTATGAAAAATGATAAAATGACCGAACTAAATAACCGAATAAAAAGTCGAACCTAACGTGGCTAGGCCACGTATTTCCTAAAAGCGTAAATGTCTTCGTTTCTCTCTCCTCTCTCCTCTCTCCCTCTCCCTCTCCCTCCACTTTTCTCTCTCCTCTCTTCCTCCATTCTTCTAGTTCTCGATTAATTTTTTATTTTTATTTTATTTTTCTCTCTCTCTCTCTCTCGCAAAATTGAAGAGAAAAACAAAAATAAAATTCCATCTTGTATTGCTTCTTAAAATCAAGGGTTTAATCCATGGATGATATATAATTCTATCATTTCGGTCAAAACAGAACCGATGATTATGAAGGCTTCACTTTCAACCAAATTAAAGATGGAACAATCTGTATATTGTTTTACATATTGCGATTCAAGTATGACAAAACTGAAATATAATTTGTTTTCTATATTTTTTAGATTACATATTTGCCAATAAAGTCTGCACAATAACAAAAAGAAAAAGAAAAAAGAAAAAAAAAAAAGGTTGCAATAGTAATCTATTGCCTTCAAAGCTTTGAAAAGATTCATCAGTTTCTCTTGATTTTCATTCTGTAAAAAATTAATACATGTTGTGATGGCAACTCTTTTGAATATTTTTTTCATTTGAAAGATCTCCTTGGAACCCAAGGTAGAGATGCCTATGAAGAGAATATTATAAGAACTTGAACAAAAAGGTGAGGATGAGGACTTGAAGAGAGAGGAGAGAGAGAGAAATGACGAGGAAGGCAGATGAGAGAGGATTAGGACTTGAAGAGAGAGAGAGAGAGAGAAACGGTTGACGAAAAGAGAGGAGAGAGAGATAAACGGCGAGGAAAAGAAAGAGAAACGTTTAGAAAAGAATCTGATGTGGCCTAGTGTAACAAGGGTCATTTGTCCCACATCGGAATCGAATGAGAAAGTAATTAGGTATAAATGGGTGGATATGCAACACTACCCAATAGTTCGAACTTTTGGGTAAATGGGCAAGCGCCCACCCATTACAGTTGGTATCAGAGTCAGACCCAGTTCCAATCCTTGATCCGGTGTCACACCAAGCGCCCGGCCCGGAAGGAGCCTAGGTGAACACCCCGGGTAGGCAGGGTGGCTCGAGTCGCAATGAAGGTGTTGTGAGTTTGGGTGGGGGAGAATGCAACAAGAGTTATTTATCCTACATCGGAATCGGATGGGAAAGTGATTAGGTATAAATGGGTGGGTATGCAGGATTACCCAATAATTCGAGTTTTTGGGTAAATGGACAATTACCCACCCATTACACCTAGCCAAAAAGATTCGGTTTTTCTTTCCGTAGAAATCTTCGATTTCCTATCACTACTCTTATTTTATTTAAAGTAATCATTTTATGTAATAAAAATTAAACAATATCTCTTTCCGAATCTAAAATAATTTATAAAAGCATATAGACTTCTAAGGTATCATTTTTTAAAAAATAAAAAATACATTCTAAGTTTTATTTTAATTATTACTAATATTATGTATCTCCTAACATAAAATAAATAATATTTCTTATAACTCAAATACATTTTCTAGTACTTATGAAATTACATTTTTATTATTTGACAAAATATATAATGGCCTTTAGTATATGTTCAAATATTAAAAAAAAAAAAAAAAAAAAATACACACATCCTCATTCGGAGTAAATTTTAAATTTTATCCGTTTACATTTTCACTCTCGTATTCGCTCTTTCTCTCACTCACGCATACTTACTCCGTGCGTCTTAGGTCCAAGTGCTTTAAGGTTTTTTATTTTTTATTTTTTATTTTTTATAACAGCAAACAATTAGATTCATATTGGTGAGCAAATAAATTTGGACTTTATGCATTCTAGAAGAGCTGACCTGCCTGCAGGTACTTGTAATCTTTGTGATTACATTGAAATGGTAGAGAAGGCTATAAGAGGACTAAGCAAATTCTAGTGTTGACAGCAACCTTCGCTTTCGTTTTTCTTTTCACGAAGAATGTTATTGTCAAATTATACCCTATTTCTTAAAAGATAAGGTGGCAATTATACTACTCATTTTAAAGTACCCTAAAAGCAACAAGAAGAGCTCTCCTAATAAAGCTAACTTGGTACTATAGTATTCATTTATTGAAAAAAGGAGATCTCTAGCATATCAAACACTTTTTTCCTATGGTGTTGTGTAGACATGTTTGTCCTCCTTTTAATCTTTGTGTATAATGCTTATATTAATTTTTTTTTTTTTTTAACTCGCACACTCGCTTGAGAATTTGAATCTTCAATCTTCTATTTTTAAAGGCTTTATAAGTTGAAAAATTATTACTAAATAACAATCTTGGCAGACTTTAAATTAAAAGCCACTAGTTGAAAATATTAGTTCTATTAATAAGTAGTCAATAAATGATTAAATTTTCTTAAGGCGTAATTGTTAGAGATGAGTTTTGGTTAGGAGTGATAGATGGTGTGGAGGTTAATAAATATTGTACATTCAACTTAGCGGGTCTAACATTTCAGAATATTTTGATAATTTCTACATTTGTTATATTACCCTAGTGTAATGGTATTTATTCATTCTGAACTCTCTGAATTCATTATTGTTTTTGATCATGATAGTGAAATTCTTACAATCCTTTCGACATAACCCTAGTAGAATTGTAAATTTCCACCAATTATTAACAACATAATCAAGTGGAATCAATTGTGGGAAGAGTTTTCTCTTGATTTTGATTTAAACAATGAAAAATTCAGAGATGATTTTTGGAAAGTTAGGAAACAATGGTTACTGTTATTAGGGGTATTTAGTCATTTCTCAAAATCAAGTTCAAGCAAGGCCACAATGGCATTATGGATGAACAGTGGCATGGGAGTACTAATAAGTAATAATGGTGACAATGATGGAGGACTAGCAGTAATGATGCTAATATTTACTTACTCTCTTAAAAGTGGTTTTGTGTTATATTGAAATGATTAATCACAAAAGCAATTTGAATGCATAAAGGGTTACTTCTTTTTAAAAAAAGACAAAGACAAAGATGGGTTGTTGGAATTGATCCCACCATGATCAACCAAGACCTGAAATGTTCCCCCTTAAAACAGTATTTCATGAGGGTGACCTGCATTTTTAGGCCCAAGACTTCCTTTATGGTAGTAGCATTATTAGTGATTAGACCCAAAGTTTTGAAAGCTTTTTTGTCGCACACAAGTGAAAGAGACCATTGTTGTTGAAGCACAAGAGGGCTGAAACAAAATGCACGTCTTTTAACTCCTTTTGGTCTTTTCACTTTACGTATTAACATTCTTTTTGCCCGCCTCCCATGATTGCAACTATTTTGCTAGTGATTGGTGAGTCTCTTACATTCATTTTGCTCAACAAAAATCTAACAAGTAACTTTAGGACTAAAGAGGCAGACTCAATTTACACTTGTGGTTAGTTTAGTACCGCGCAATGAATTGGAATGAAATGAGAATAGAGGTGAAAATGGAATGAGAAGAGAATGAAATGGTCATTCCTTTTGTTTGAAGGTGGAATGATTTTGATGGAATGACTATTCTCCAAGAATAGTGGAAAATGATGATTCCAACTTTAAAATTGACATCAAACACAAGAATGGAAAAAAAAAAAAAAAAAAATCATTCCATTCCACTTTCTTTTATTTTATTCTATCGCACCAAATTAGCCCTTAGTTCTAAATAAATAATTCTTCAGAGCTTTTACATTCTCGAAACCACATCAATAGATTAAAAGACTTATCATGAGTTCCAAAGCCCCGATTAAGAGTTTCCAACAAATATTATTTTAAAAGGACTCAAACCTTCAATCTTGAGTTTGCATTGGGAAGGAGATGATACCACTCACCCTTGGACCTTGGTGGTAGTTGATTCTTGATATATATATATATATATGTGTATATATATTTCGGAAGGTGAAGGTAATTGTATAAATTATAAATATGTACATGGAGGATGGGCCAAAGCTTGGACCAACCATTAAATCACATGCCCAAGTAAATAGTCTTGAAAAAACATGAGTCCAACAAACCCAACCCAACTGACCCATTATTAGCCCCAGTTGTGACGACCCAATCTCTGATCTGGCTGACTAATTTAAGCCGAGCAACATTAAAGTTTAGCCCAATGTAAGGGAAATTAGTCCAATCATTTGGCCCAATTTAAGAAATCAAACTTAAAGGAAGGCCCAAGTTTGGTAACCAATGTACCAGGCCCAAATACACCAAATCTTTATCATTTTCCCTTCCATCCATTAACCTTTCTCCTCTTGCACATCAAACGTGCTATTCATGGCTTGTACTGTATACACACAGTTATAGCTTTGAAATTTGTATATATACACGAATATATATATATATATTGAAGCTGATTTGATTCTTTGGTTGAGGTGAGAAATGACGATTGACGACGACAAATCGGTATACGTCGGTGGACTACCATACGATACTACTGAAGACAACGTTCGCAAGGCATTCGAATTGTATGGATCGGTCGTTGCCGTTAAGGTCTTTCTCTCTCTCTCTATGCCCCTTCTCTTTCTTGTGGTTTTACTTTTTTAATTGTGTCTCAGGTCTTTACGTATTGAGGGTTTTGTTTTCCTAGGGTTTTTTATTTTTATTTTTCTTTTTACTGTTTTGTGTTAGTTTTCTATTTCGATTAATGCACTGTTTGGTTGCTGGTGGAAATGGTTGGAAAAGAAACAAAATCATCGTTTACTCTCAATAGAAATTTACAGAAAAAGGCTGCAACCCAACTAAACATAGCTTTGGTGGAGTTATTATTATTATTATTATTATTTTGGAAAACCAAAACAAAATAATGTTTAAGATTCCTAATTTTATCTTTTTTGTTCGGCCATTTTTGAGCTACCAAATTGAGGGATATTGAGAATGTAGTGTAACATGACACGATTTATAGATGAATTATCAGCGTAAAACAATTGCAAATTCTCCATTTACTAAATTACCATGTTTAGGGGGGTGGTGGCGGACCTTAATGGATGTAAAGTGGGCCGGAGCTAAAATTGTCATTGAATTTTCGGGATATGAGTTTGAGAGTTGGTATGCCTATGGCGTTGGGGACAGTGAGTGTTAGAGCAAACATTCTTTTTAATTCAGATAGTATTGTTCTTGAGAGTTGGTATGCCTATGGCGTTGGGGACAGTGAGTGTTAGAGCAAACATTCTTTTTAATTCAGATAGTATTGTTCCTGTTGCTGACAATATTTCTTTTAATTCAGATAGTATTGTTGCAGCAATATTTTGTTTCTGCAGTTGCAGTAATTAAGTTGAACATCTTCTACAATTTTGGTTGCTATCAACTTCATTTGAAAAGGGTTGCTTATTTTTAACAATCTAACACATTTTCACTGCAGATAATTAATGATCGTGGTGTTGGGGGAAAATGCTATGGCTTCGTTACTTTCACAAATTCGCGATCAGCAGTTGATGCTATCAATGACATGAATGGCAGGGTATTTCTTAAACCTCTCATACACGTGCAAGCACATTTTTTCTGGTTTAGATTTAAGATGTGGTACTTTTTAATGAATAACTGTGTCATCTGGAACTCCTTTATTTTAATTTTAGTGCAGGATATACTTGTGCATTTTAGTTTTCTATTTTATGTTTTAAAAATTGGATGCGTTTGACGGATGCTTTAAATCAGACTATTGATCGACGAGTTGTGAGAGTAAATGAAGTAAGAGCTAGAGGTGGGAAATCAAATTTTGGTCGTGAAAGTTTTCGACGGAACCCCGAGAGGGGCACAGACTGGCATAGGGGCAGAGGTCGAGAAAGGGATTATGATCATGATAAGGATCAGTATTTGGATCGAAATAGAGAGCGATCTCGGGACCATGACCAAGACAGGGAAAGAGGATCTGACCGTGAACGAGATCACGTTCGATCAAGAGATCGTTTCATAGATAGAGATAGAGATCGAGATGAAGATAGAGATATGGAGGATACTGAGCATGAACATGATAGGCACCATGAATGGGAGCGGGAAAGAGACCGTGAAATGGATGGAGGTCGAGAAAAGGAGATAAAGAGAACTAAGGATCATCTGAAAAGTGGAGACAAGGATAAAGATTATACACCGAAGAAAGGGAATGGGTAAGATACATCTGATTTGTTGCTTGCTTTTTAAAACCCAACAAAGGTTGTATAGGCTTGTCATCTTTATCATTTAAATTTCGTTCATACAGCAACTTTATTGATGAAATTAGAATGTTGTGGGGTTCGGAAAACAAAGCATATTCAGAGCAAGTTGTGTTAGCGCTGTCTTATCTGTTTTTATTAAACCTACATTTTTGGGATCACATTCAGTTGCAAATTTTAGTTATGGCATAGCTTGGCATCATTACTGGAACCATTAATTTCTTAAAAAGAGAATGGAACTGTTTTATGTATTGTAGGGTAAAATTAGCTTTGTGCCGGTAATATCGTGTTTGTACCTTGGAAAGGCATTGGCAAAGTGGACAATACAGTTGTTGTTAGCTTCATTTAGTTTCCCTCTTCACTCATTTGGCGAGCACAAACATTCCGTACTTCTAAAGATTTTAGATTAGCTGGCCATGCCTTGCATTAAGACATCTACTACCTTTTAAACAGTTTCATCTGTAAAAGAAAATAAGGTGACTTTCTAGGCAAAGTCTTGAGTATTTATTTTCTTGCTATTGTGTTAGAATTTCATTCTTGGGAGGATGGGGGCCATGGAAGAGATTGTGTAAATAACAGGAGAGAAAACATAATATGCACAATGTTTCATCCGTGTCACTTTTGTTTTTGGTTTAAGACAGCAGATGCACTTAAAGATATTTAACATATTCTTTCCAATGTATTACACAATTTATTAGCAATATAATGATCGCTTTGGCTCTGGTATGGAATACCTCAAAGGCTCAAATAATTAGAAGCCATTTCCTCATCAGAGTATTCATATAAGATCAAGACGTTATATTCTACTAAGGCTTTTAGGTTTGACTTGCAAAACACAAACACAAAAATGATGTGCACTTTGTAAAACTGATTTAGACAGATGGCTTTGATGGGCAAAGCAATTCAAAATTGTAATATGTTTGTGGCTTGCAACATCTGGTTATGAAGTTTCTAGTATTCAATGTTCTTAAGTAATATCGTTTTTGATTGTTTTGTATAATTATGAAACCTGCTTTGTTATTATAGCTACGTTTTAGCACATTGTTTGCTATAATAATTACTGAAGGTCAAGGGAGGAACACACACTGACAGAGAGGTTAAATTAGTTGATCTCAACAACATGACGTCAATCAAAGCTGATAGGGGGGTAAGGGAGGGAGTCCTGTCAGATATTCTATGCATTCTGTTAGTGTTTTTCTGTTATGTCTATGGTATAAATCGTATCTAGCACATTGACCTTAATGTTTGTTAAATTAATTGATCTCAACATGTCAAACAAGGCTGATAGGGATTATAACAGTTTAATGCATTAGGTAGGGTTTTACTCAGCCTTGCTTCTTCTTTCTGTTCAGCAGCTCTAATTTGAGTGACCGACATAGTAGGGAGCTTTCATCAGATTCGAGTGATGACAATTGTGATAAGGTAGACTCTTTTTTCTTTTCTGGACATTCAAGCTTTATGATGTATGCACCAATTATAAAACTATCACTGATTGTTTGTTTTGTGAATCAAAAGAACGTAATAGATGGCATTGATAATGATGTTTTTTCTCACATAATCATCATCGTTTCAATTATAATTTTTTTGTTTCATATTATCAGGTGGAGGAACAATTGAACCTTTCAAAGCAAAGGCTTGAAGAACTTCAAAAGGAGGTTTGCCTTCTTTTTGGATTCTGAATCAACAGAGAAAAGTGTCTATTGTTTAAGTTTCTCATTGCTATTGAGCAGTCTCTAGAGCGGTTTTGCTTGATTGTTTTGCATCCAATAGCGACAAAAACTCATGCCACAATAACAAATGTAAATTAATGAGTACCACCTACTGGCTGGGATAAAAGATCCTGGTGGGACTTGATCTTGCAGCCTCCCAGAGTGGGGTTTGTTAATGGTACTTTGTACATATCGAGGTAAATCAACTCAACAACTTTGTAACAAAGTACACTGTCACTCAAGGTTGGCTGCAAAATTTTCTCCATATGTGACTGCGTGTGTATGTGATATTAGGTGATTGAAATGAAATAAACATGTCTCAGCTTCTGTTTCCTTCCTATATAAAGCCCTTATTATTGAGATTGGTATTTTCTGAAGCGATTGTGGAAAACAATATTTATGTATTCATTCATCTTCACCTGAGAAAGTCACAGTTATAACTTTTAAATAGGAACTTCCTTGCTAATTCTATCCGTTGCTTATATGGCTAAATTACCATTTTAGCAAACGGTCTTCTGTTTCACTGCTCGTGACAACTTCCTATTTTCTTGTGATGACATGTTAGGACCCTGAGGCTACCTGGTTACAAGCCATATTTTAATCTTTGTCTATAAATTTCACTATCATTACTGTAGTAGTGAAAGATCTAATATGCATTAATTTGGCAGATACCGCAGATAGAAGTCTTGGCAGACGAGAAACGACAAATTGTTTCAAAATTACAGGAGAAATCACAGGTTATTTTTGTTGTGATTACATTTGCATTTTAGTTTCATATCATGAAGAATGTTACTTGTGTAATATGTCACTACTTTATGTTTGTTCTAGAGCAAGCACTGGCCTTGTCTACTTTTATTTATTGAGAATAGGGTATTATTGCAGAAATTGGAGGATGCATTGACAACTGCAAAGAAACTCTCCTCTCACCGTCGGATGCAATTGATCAAGGTAATTGCCTTGATAACCATTTTTCTATATGTAAATTCATCTGGAGCTTCGCTTGGGGATAATAGTTGTATTCTGTGAATTATATGCAGCTGCATAAATGTTATGAGCAAGTAAAAGACTACAATGAAAGACTTAAAAGCTCTGAACAGGAGCTTCAGGTTAGTCTAAACCCTATTTTATTCTGATAGCTGTGCAACCGGCAAATCAAAATTTGTTTATGTGATCTAGTTGAATTTATTAGATGAATTGCATATTTTCCACAATACCTTGAAATATTTCAAGTGTAGCTGCGCAACACACTCACCATGGCACATCTCTAGGGAATCATCTACTTATGAAGCACAGATATTTGTAGAAGATAGCCATATTTGTATTATATACATATTGAATACTCAATACTCCCCGGATTCTCATTCATATATGCCTGATTATTCTCAAGTGTATCTACAATTTAGAAATACTTGTTTTGTTTTGAACGCATAGTTGGTAATCGATTCTTTTCAGATATTCTGAGACATGTATCTAACATTTTACCTTTTTGCTTGAATGAAGGCATAATATTTTGTACACTGAGTTATATATGAGATAGCCTGGGAAAGCAACTCTAGAAACAGTTTCTGAGGCCACTAGAAGTCCTTGAAACTTCAGGGCTCGCCGTGACACCACCTGCTAATTACCTGCGAACTCACTAACTCAAACTAAGAATATGATCTAAGTGAGCTCCGAAGTTTCACAAGTGATGTTGTGGTTGACAAGAAGTGCAAAGATTTGAATAACATGTTGGACAGCGTGACATTTTTCTTGGGCTTCCGTACGAGATACTTTAAAGGGTTTCTTGTTACCACGGTGTAAAGTCCACTTGTGCTAGAATTTTTGATTGTGATAAAATAAAAAAAGTAAACCTAAATTTCTTCAGTATGTGTTTTAAGTATTTACATGTATTTGCATTCATCAAAAGTCGATTTCAAAATTTTGAAGTGATTCATAACCAAAACTCATGCTTATCAATTAATTATTGGATGCATTTGTTACAATCAAGCAGCATTTTTTCACATTCAAAATTTAAAACAGGAATGCATGGTGGCATAGTTGACTTATTCATCTCTTCCTGCTTGCAGTCTCTCGTTGATGCAACAATGATAGAGGTTGATGTTGGTAATGATGCGAGCTTTGGGACGGGGTCCTAACAAATGGCAATGCTTGATGATGAACTGAGGTCCAACAGTCCATTGGCATTTGATGGGTGCAGCTTCATTTATTGTATTGTATTTTTCCTTTTGGTACGAGTTATATTCATATTTACTTGCACATTTCTTTAAATATAAATATATATGTTTATTTTGGATAGGCAGGTGAGGACAGATATCTTTACAAAAATTGTTGGTGATCAACTCATGCTATTCTCAAATGTTTATACCATCAAAGTTTTTCTGATTATATTTTTTACAAGAAGTGCAAAGATTTGAGTCACATGTGTGGCAGTGCGACATATTTCTTGGGCTTCTGTGCGAGAGACTTTAAAGGGTTTCTTTTTAGCGTGGTTCAAAGAGGTTGGATTGCTGCTTCCTCATAAGATGATTGTAGAGATAAGCTCTTGGTCTTATAGAAAGTAGAAACCTCCTAGTGAGTGTTAAATTGCTCCTTTGGGAATCTGGGCCAAGTTGCCAACTTGGAGTTGTGGATTCATTTTTAGAGATATTATAATGACGGAGATGTATTTTATAAAACTTGTAGCTAGTAGTCACTCAAGGTGATGCATGCTATAAAAGCAGAAATATTGAATGGTGCTTAAAGGTCTTGAAGAGGCAATCCACTTGGGAGTGGCCATGTTTCGGTTGACGAGGATTCATCAGTTATTATAGGTTGGATTAAAATGTATTAAGAGTTTGTTCTTAGAAGCTGTGTTATTAAAATGTATTAAGAGTTTGTTCTTAGAAGCTGTGTTTGGATGGATTAAACAAGAAAGGTAAAGAGAGAGAGAGAGAGAGTTGGAAAGCGATCTTTCTTTTTCTGTTACTCATTTTTGGTTTGCATGATGGGGGGTTCCTGGTGATCTTGATCAAATATAGTAGTTTTGCAAATATATAGTTAGTAGTCATGCAAATATAAGGGTGAACAAATAATTCGTCAATTCGGTCCGAACCAATCCGATCCGTGTGGTTCGGTTCGGTTTTCGGATCTCATAGATCAGTGATGGTTTAGAAAAATAGCAATCCGCTATTTGCCGTTCAGTTAACGGATTGGGTCTTGGGAAAACCGATCCGTTCTGATCTGTTACCTTAAATATATATATATATATACTTACTGTATTTCTATATATTTTTTTTATTCATTATTATTATTTTTTTGGATAAATGATAAGTATATTAGAAAAGCGTTCAAAAGGGGGAATGCGTCCCTAATACAAAAGGTAAAAAAGGACTTAAGGACCAATAGCATCCAAAAGATCAAAAAAGTCATCAATCGAAAAGCATTCGCTTCCTCTTACATAACAGAAAAGAGAACGAAGAATATGAATTTTTAGATTTGCTAAAGACGATTCCTTGTCTTCAAAATTTCTGTTATTCCTCTCTCGCCATAGGCACCATCAAACGCAATGTGGAACAATCATCCAATAATCACGAGCATAACCCTTTAACTGGGCATCATTTCCATGTGTTGATCAGTTGTAAGGAATGCTTAGGCATTACCCAATAAACGCTAGACCTGTCAATGGATCGGATTCTGATCCGAATTCAATCCGATTATTCGGATATGGATTGAGTAAAATAATCCGATAATGATCCGAATCCGATAACCCGTTAACTTAACAAATCGGATATGGATTGGGTTAATCCGATCCGTTAATAATCCGATCCGATTAAAATAATATATATATATATATATATATATATATATATATATATCAACATCATATTTTTAAAACTGTAATAAAAATCAATAAATCAGAATGTTATACTTACAATAAAGTAGGTGTTCTCACCCACATAGTAGTAAACCTTTCTCACCACACCATAGTAAACCTACTCATATCTATCAATTAATTCACGAGAGAGGAAGAAGACTCCAGAAGCAGGTAAGTCTGTATGCATGAGCAGGTGAATGGAGATCGACAGCAAGAAGGAGAAGGGGGAAATTAGCGATCGACAAACATTTTTTTGGTCTCATTTTTCTTCTATATTTTCTTTTAATTTCTTTATTACAAGCCCTAATTTATATCTTTCAAAGCAAAGTTATTTCAGATTTTCCTCTTCCCTCTCTTTCTCTATCCATGTTTATGATGATTTTTTAGTTTCTTGTTACCAAATTCATTTATCTCTTTCCCTTTGTAACCTAGCTTTGGCTTAATTTGCTTGATTTGTTTGTGTAAATTGCAAAAGGGTAAAAACTCACAATCGGATCGGATTTATCGGATCGGACATTCGATAGAGTGAGTATCGGATTCGGATTGCTTATTTAAAAATTCGTCGGATTATCGGATCGGATCGGATCGACTATATTACTTATCGGTTTCGGATCGGATCGACCATGATCCGGTCCGTATCCGATCCGTTGACAGGTCTAATAAACGCCAAACATGCTAAATATGAAATTCCAACAATCGTACGCCATAGGACAGTGCATAAGAATGTGATCCACGTATTCTCCATATGCTTTACATAGATAACATCAATTAACAATGGTGTTACCTCTCCTTCTCAGATTGTCAAAATCTTTCCCAATGTGGCAGTCCAAACGAAGAATGCGATTCTAAGAGGAGCTTTAGAACACCAAATAGACTTCCATGGGAAATCGTGACCAATGAAATTGGACAAACACAAGAACATAAATCGGACACCATACCTACCATGGGTCAACGGGACCCATAAAATATCGTCACACCCTCTGCCAATATCCTTTTGTTTATACAGCAGATCCAAAAAAACACATTCTTCTTCCATCTCACAATCCTGAAAGGAGTACCTAAAACGCACATCCCATATAACTCCACTACTATTAAGATGATAACAATCAATTACGTAGGCGTGCTTATTATCAACAATGCTGTAAAGTCTAGGAAAAGAGTGAAACACCAACTGATGTCCGCACCATAAGTCCTCCCAAAATCGAACATGCCTACCATCACGAACCTTAAATCTAATATGTGACGAGAAAACATCCCAACCCTTCCGAATGAATTTTCACATACCAACGCCTCTAGTAACAGAGACTGGATGGGAGGACCAGTCCCCACTCTCCTCTCCAAAGCGACGCGAAACAACTCTTCGCCACTGGTGATGGAGTTCCTTACCAAATCTCCATAACCACTTTCCCAAAAGAGCTCTGTTAAAAGGGACCAGCATACGAATGCTTAGACCATTTAATTTCAATGGTTTGTAAACTTGTTCCCAATTAACAAGATGATACTTAAACTCCTCTCCTCTTTCGCCACATAGAAAATCCCTCTGAATTTTTTCAATCCTTTCAGCAACAGAGCATGGGATTTAAAACAAAGATTAAAAAATAGGTAAAAAGGGACAAGATAGTACTTTTAATGAGAGTGACTTTCCCTCCTCTGAAAGATACTGTTTTTTCTAACCTGCTAATCTCTTCTCATATCTATTAATCAGCGGGTCCTAGTTCCCCACTCTTGTAGAGGAAACTCCCAAAGGCAATCCCAAATAAGGAAGAGGAAAATGGCCCACTCCACATCCAAGAACTGCAGCTAAGGAGAAAATATCTGGAACATCCCCCACTGGGACAATCACACTCTTTCCAACATTAATCTTAAGTCCAAAAATCGCTTGGAAACAAACAAGGATGCGCCTCAAATATCTGAGTTGGGAGGCATCGGCATCACAAAAAACCAACGTGTCATCCGCGAACAACAAATGGAAAATCTGCATCTGATGTTCAATATCTCTGCCACTCTAAATCCCATGATATAACCCAAATCTTCCATTTTTCTTATTAATCTGCTTAATCCTTCCATGACAATAAAGAATAGAAAAGACGATAATGGGTCTCTTTGTCTCAAACCACGTGAACTAGCAAAAAAAACCAGCAAGGGAACCGTTCACGAGCACAGAGAACATAATGGACGAAATACAAGTTTCTATCCATTTTATCCACTTATCTCCGAACCCCATCCTCCGAAGCAAATAAAGAAGAAACTTCTAATTAACGTGATCAGAGGCTTTTTCGATATCAAGCTTGTATAAGACGCCAAGAACCCCACTCTTCAATCTAGAATCAACACATTCCCTTGCGATAAGAACAGAATCCAAGATCTGCCATCCTCCAACAAAAGCATTCTGTGATTCTGAAATAAGTCCATCCAAAACAGTACTCATCCTAAAGATAAGAACTTTGGCAATAAGCTTATACATGCATCCCACTAAGCTAATCGGCCAAAAGTCCTTAATATCAGAGGCGCCGCCCTTCTTAGGAATAAGGGTAATAAAATATACGTTCAGTGACTTTTTAAATGTGCCATGAGAATAAAAATCTTGAAAGGTGCCCATCACCTCAGTTCGCACCACCTCCAACTTTCCTTAAGAAACCACATAGTGAACCTATCTGGTCCTGGAGCTTTATCGCCATTGCAGTTAGATAGTGCCTTAAGCACTTCCTTTTCAGTGAAAGGAACCTTAATCCTATCACTATCCAACACAGAAATAGAATTAAATGGAAAACCATCAAGTGTAGGTCTCCATCCCAAAGTCTCAGTATAGACCTGTTGATAAAAAAAATAATAATAAATAAATAAATAAAACAATTCCCTCGCGCACCTCATCCTCTATCCACAGCTCAGAACCATTCACACGGATATGCTCGATGTGATTACATCTTCTGTAAGCGTTGGCAAGTTTATGAAAGAATTTTGTATTACGATTTTTTTCTTTTAACCACAATGCCCAAGACTTCTGACGCCGCGAAATCTCCTCCATAACAGCAATCTCAGCAAAAATCGCCTGGCAAGAGGCTCTTCTAGAACGTAATCCTTCCCCACCTCAGTAAGACGATCAAGCTCAGTAATATCAGCAAGAACTCTATTTTTCTTCCATTCCAGATTCCCAAACACCTTTTTGTTCTATTTCTTTAGTTCAGTTTTGAGAATCTGAAACTTTCTAGCTAACATATAGCTAGCAGAGCCTGTAAAACTCATTTCCTCCAACCAAGACTTGGACTTTCCCTTGGAAATCCTCAGATCTCAACCACATATTTTCAAAGCAGAAAGGTGTGCGTCTAAATCTCATTCTTCCGCAATCGAGAACCAAGGGCACATGATCAGATGTCACTCTAACCAAAACAGCCTGAGAAACATCCGAAAAATGCTCTTCCCACTCTCCAGAAATCATAAATCTATCCAGCCTTGAAAAAGTAACTGGATCCCTGCCATTAGACCAAGTAAAGGCTACCCCTTCCAATGGCAGGTCAATAAGAAAGTGACTATTAATGAATTCTGAATACAGGGTCATTTCGGAGGACCACCTACCCCATGTGGAACTTTCAAACGGGGACCTAACAGTATTAAAATCCTCGTCTAAACACCAAGGCAATGACCACAATCCTTTAACGTAGCAAACCTCTTCCCAAAAAGCTGGTCGGTCACTATCAATAACAGGTCCATAAACTCCTGAAAAAACCCATCTGAAACTGTCTTCCTCCAACTAAAACACACAGGAGATGAAGGGCACTGGTGCGGATTCTTTGTCTTGGGTGCCTTATGCGCAGGGGATGTTTCAAGTCCGATCCTTTTTTCTGTCTTTCTGGGTTTCATGGTTCCACATTCCCGTAGAAGACGATGTGGTCATCAAATGCGCCTCTTAGGATGGCATTTTTTGGGTGGACAACAGCCTGGAGAAAGATCCTGACTTTGGACAATTTGAGGAGGAGAAGGCATATTATTGTCAATCGGTTCTGTCTTTGCATGATTGATGGAGAGTCCGTGGATCACCTTTTGTTGCATTGTCCGGTGGCCCATGACTGTTGGAGTCTCATTTTCGGTTTGTTTGGTGTCCATTGGGTCATGCCCCGGACCACTAGGGAATTGATGGATATTTGGAAGGGCCAATGGGTGGGGGTGCATGCTAGAGATTTTTGGAGGGCGACTCTCCTTTGTGTTTGGTGAAGTCTTTGGAGAGAACAAAATAGAAAATCTTTCGATACCGAACAAGTTTGGAGATTGGGTACTGATAAGGGTGCCGGACCACACGCAAGACCAAAGAGCTCCAGGGCAGGTGTCCTCCATTGGGGCGTTGAAATTCTCTATTATTTGTACCCTTTATTGTTGGGGTTAGGGGAGAAATTATTCTTCTTTTGTGGACATGGTGGATTTTTTGGGCTCTTTGAGTTCATAGGTCTTTTCCACTTTATTTTTTTTTCGGTTTGTGTACAGTTTGGGACGCGTTCCCCTTTTGAACGCCTTCCAATACATTTTATTTATAAAAAAATAATAATAATAATTCGTAACTTCATCAAGAAAAAGAAAAAAAAAAAGGATCAACTCCCTTCCTCCTCCCCATTTTCCACTTCTGGTCCTTCCCTTCTCTTTAATCACCCCATCCTTCCCTTCATAATTAATATAAGAAATGAAATTCTTGACTTCTTGTTCCTCTTTCCGATGTGAAAGATGTTTTCTGGTCTTAACTTCTTTTGTGCCTCGATAATTCTCTGTATTGTCATTTCCTACAACTATTTCGTGAAGAATGGACATAGTTCAATCATTGTTACCGTTTGAAGAAACACCCAAAGCTTTACTTACTGTGCCAATATTCTTAATCACCCATTCCAAACCCAGATCATTAGTCGTCTCTAAGCAATCTGACTGTACATCTACCAAAGGTTCTATTAAGTCCACATCAGGTTAATCCATGTCCATCTAAGAATAAAAATCATTAACACAAAGCTGCTGAAAAGGAACCCAATCCCCAATCACCTCTTTTAATTGCATATCTCTCTCTGTTTCTAAATTATCCGGCTCAGTCAACAAACTGTGAACATCATTCGCCTCATTCTTAGGTGGTAGGCAGTTTAGCCCTTTAAACGCCTCAAAAAGCCTGAGCTCTTTGAGTAGAGCCACGGCTAAATCGTTTGTCAGTTTAAAGTGCAGGTCTTTCCCAACACAAACTGTCACCCCATTAGAGCAACCTACGCTTCCAAGCATGATTTTTGAAACATCCATCACTGACCTATCAAACCATAAAATTGAAGACCCAAGAAAATCCCTCTGTTGAATCAACCCATTCTCCACACCATCCCCACTTCTCACCACTCCACATGAAGAAGAAGGGGTAAAAAATGAGCTTTGAGAATGAAGAACATAAGTCAAACCTAGATGAATGGAGGCATGAGATCGTGCTACCCATTTTTGCTTTTCGTTCCGAGTCCACCGAGAACCATGGCGACCGACTGAGTTTGCACTCATCATCCTCCATTTTGTTTTGTCCGACGAAGACTAGTGTTTATACTTTGATGAGTCGCGCTGTGAGACATGAGGTTGAGTCTGAACATAGGTTTGATCTTCAGTACATAGCCTCAAAGGAATGTTAGGGCCTTGCTTAGTATTTGAAATAGAGATGGTTAAAGAATTGGGCCCTTTCTGTACCCGTCTATTAGGCCCAAATTTGTTAAGCCCTTTCTATACCCGTTGATTAGGCCTAGATTCATAAAAAGCTCTATTGGGTTAATTCAAACCAGGCCCGATCTCGCCCCTGACCTGCCTTAACTCCTTTTAGCCCATCACACCACTGACCTCAGCCCAATTGGAACTACCCTTCCCTATCTTATCACCAATAGATAAAGATAAGGGGGAATCTAGAGATGCACCCCGTCGTCCTCCACGTGTAATCTTTTTTTGCTCAGCATCAACGCGTTTGACTGGCTCGTAAAGATCACTTCATCTTCTTCCCCAAACGTATTTCACTGCCCTTTGTATTTCTCTATCGTTCAGCTACTGTTGGATCTCAAGAACTCCCTTTTCTCCTTTACTGAGGATCTTAAACCATTCCTCTTCCGTCAAAAGGTGTGACCCATCACTGCTTTCGAGGCTCTTCGTTTAGGGAACAAGCTCCGGTGAGATTTCTTCCCAAATCACGACCTTGTAGCAGAATGTATTGTCATTAATAAATATAAACTTTGGACAGTCTGAGCCTGTTCTCACTGTGATTCGAACGCTTTCGGCGTCCCTAGTCTCATCTGCATCAGATCTCACGTATACACCACAAAGTTCTCCCACTTTAACAAACAAAGCATGGCACCATATGTGTAGAGGAAGTCCGAATAACCAGATCTGTTTGAGACCTTTGTCTCTAAGAATGCCACAGCATCCGACTCTAAAAGACCACACGTCGATCCTCAAAGTTGCAGTTCCCCACTGTCGCCAGCCTTTCTTCAGCACCCGTTTAGCCTCTACCTAAGAAGGAAACCGGAAAAGGAGCAGCGAATCGGATAAGGGTGTTACCCCCACCCCACAAGTCGTGTTCCAAGCCCGCGCTGCCAATACCTCCACTCGATCGCACCCCCAACCTCCTTGTCAAAACATCCGACCAGGCAAGATGCAAGCACTGACTTCCTTCCTCTGACGGACTCCCTGTTGATGTATAATGACGGCCCTTGATGAGGAACTGCCGTCTTCACGTCCCTTCCAAGCGAGAGTCTTGGTAATCTTGCAATCTCCAGAAAAGATTTCATTCTTAACCTAACAAAATCGCAGTCGCACAAATCGCCCCTAGTGTGGTGAAATCGCATATAGCAACGTCCTTAACATTCCATATATGAGAGAGCTAACCTGTCCACCAAATTTCGTTCGAGAGGTGCTGTGACGTCGGCGGCGAATGTGGTGGTGACACAAGCAACAATCTGCCTAACAGATATATATATATATATATATATATATATAGAGAGAGAGAGAGAGAGAGAGCAAATACTGATGGCAAACCAGGTCGGGTATTGTCAGGGCAAGTTTCTTTCCCTTTTTTTTTTTCTTCATTATTTAAGACTTTAAGTTAACCTTAGGTCACCAAAGTCATTAGTCATTACAGGTTTTTAATTACTAATTTGATATTTTAATAAGTCATAAAGTGTAATCATATTGGGCTGTTTGAAAAACCCAATCTGTGAAAACCGAACCGATATTTCACAGATCGGTTTGGTTCAGATTGAAGGTCCTTACGGATCGATTCGGTTTCAAATTTCACCAATCTGTGGGGACCGAATTGGATTGAACTTTATCCCCAAATCAAACCGATCCGTGATCAGCCCTATGCAAATATATAACACGCACACAACTTCAAAAGCTTTTTATCATCCAAAACAATTGTTTGATATGAGGGCCTAAAACCGAAATGGGTCTAGCCAAGTGTTTTTAGACTGACTAGTGTTTCCTTTCTTGCAAAAGAACTGTAATAAGGAATTGCGTAACATCCAAATATCTGCTAACTTTTGGAGATAGCAGACAGTCGGGATCATCAAGGTTCCGTCTCATTTGGGGTTCTCTCCTTTTGCTCTCCTCTCTTTCTTGCAACCTTGCAATGTTTGATTTCTTTGGAGAAGAAAGGGTAAAATTTTGCCTAGGCCTTTTAAGATACCAATTCTAGCTGAAATAGCGCTCGAAACTGTTTTCTAAAGGTGTATTGATGAAATAACTAACTAAAATCATTGCAACACAATGGTAAAATTAAAAAAACATTGTATCATTTGGGTGCGTTTTACATGTGAATTCTTGTCCTCATTGACCTGTGCACACTTGGTCGTTGGCTTGCTATAACAATGCCCTTATCCTTAATGTATCTGAAACTGAAAGAGACTCGGGGAATCTACTTAAATTTGTTCCTTGTAGTCTTACTCTTAATTGACTTTGTTATGAAAGTGCACTTGCCATAACATCATTATATGCATACGCTCTCATTATCCAAAATATATCTCGGTGTTTAAAGTTGAGTAAACTAAAAAGACAACCTCTCACACCCAAAGCCTTTTCTTACAAAAACTAAAATTTGCCTAGGTTAACCGTTTTGTTTAATGTTGATTAGGATTGTGGTCATTTGCTAGGGGGTATCAAGTGTCAACATGTAGACGTTCTTGGTCTTTGGTCTTTCCTGCCTTTATATGACCACTTCTTTGACCCAATATAGCATGAAATACCATGTCCTAGCAGCATCTCTTTATAGACAATAGCTTGGTCAATTTTATTCTTTAAAGGTAAAAAGGTTGGTCTCGAAGGTGTCTTGTCATTATCAATAAAAGCAAGGGCAAATCTGTCAACTGAACAATTTTCCCAAAAAGCAAAAACTGCAGAAAACGCCAAACACCACATATAATCCAATCTTCAACTTATGACCATTTCCATCAGAGCAGAACAACACGGAGAACAAAACAAACACTTACTTTTCTCTTATGCCCTTTTTACCCCCCTCTGTATTTTTTAAAACTAGAAAACATATTTAACAACACACTCTCTAATCCACTAATCCTAACACGTACTACCATACACCCTAACCCTAAACACTGAATATAGTTAGAACTTGAGAGTGATCAATCTCACTTTCATTTACCTCCCAGCGTTGCCAACCCTATTCTCTCTCCACCATTCTCGCTGCTGGCGCTATCGCCTTTCCAGCTACTGCTCTCTGACTTGCTCTCATCTCTGCTCCGGGATCCGTTCTCGGCATCCCTGACATCAGATTCCGGCGAGCTGTGGTTGGCTGACGACGCCTTATACATGTCAAACTGGTGGTGGAGGCTGAGCTGGTGCAATTGGTGGTGTGCCTGTGGTGGGGAAGGATAGAATTCTTGGGGAGCTGGTTGTGGACAGTAGTGCTGGGAGGCGTGGGTGGTCTGGTGTGAGCCGTAGAGGGCTGGTGTGCCACCATGAGCTGCCGTGGTGTACTCCGGTGGGACCCATATGCCCCCTAAGACCACCAGCCGAGGCGTTGGGGTTCCTGCAGCCTGTGGACTCGAACTTGGTCTTCTGGTGTGCAGTCTGTATTTCTGTATACACACACAAAAAAACAAATCTTTATATAATCAATCAATGTTTGTTAGACCAAGAATATGCAATGCAGTACTGTGGTACACTGGTACGCACAAAGGGCTACTGCTCTGCGACTCTGTCGTGCATGTCTGCATCTATCACAACAAAAGGGTGCTCTGTATTTATATATATAGGTACAAATATATATATATATATATATATATATATATTTATATATATATATAGAGAGAGAGAGAGAGAGAGGCACCTGCAGATGGCTTTTAACTTCATCGTTGGTCAAACCGTCAACCTTCATTAGCTCCCTGATTTGTTTTGGTGTGGCCACTGCAAATAAAAATCCCAAAGCTTAATTATAATTAATTATGTATTTTGATAATTTTGTAATATTTACTATTCTTTACTGGTTACAGTACGAATCCAAAATTTGAGTTACCTTGAGAACCACCTAGCATATTGAGAGCATTCACAAATCTTCGGTGTAATTCTGGTGACCAACACCTTCTTGCCTTCCTCTGAGTTTGAGTAGTAGTAGTAGTAGCGGTAGTGGTTATTTGGGCTTCTGAATTTCGTTGCTGGATTGCCGCGCCAGACCCTCCAGTTTCAGCTTCAGATAATTTCTTATTATCCATTTCTTTGTCCGGTGAAGCGAGAGCCAAATCCGGTAGAGCTTGTAATGTTGGGGTCGGACATGAGGAGTTTCGTTCTTTTAAGAAGGGAAGGAAAGCACCTCCTCTCCTCTGTTTGTTGTCTAAGTCTAGCTTGGGACTGACACTGAAGCCGATTTGATCGGTTTCTTTAGGAGATGTTATTATGGAGGATTGTTGTTTGGTTGCATGACGATGAGGATCACTTGCTTGGCTCCATAGTTGTGCAGATGTCATCCAATTCGCCTTATCACACATGTTCGATTCCTTATGATCCGAGCCTTCTTCGGAGCTTGAATGCTGCTTAAGGGGCATGAACTCTTCAAGAACTGGTTGTGCACCATGATTAATTGCCTGGTAGCTCTGTAGTTGCTGCCTTGAAGCCTCCACGGCTGATTAACCCAGAAAAATTTGTCAATATATATATATATATGATCGATAATGGTTTTTATTAATTCATAAAGAAGCACAAGTTTATCTCAGGTACGGTTGAATATGATACCCATTTTTTATTAACAGACACCAGAGAGTTTCATATTGAAGGTATTTGTTTGTGAGTGATTTATGTGATTGGCTACTTTGGATATATATATAATAAGAAGTGATGAAATCAACAATAAAGTTGGTGGGAACATGTAAAGCTAGCTATTTCTCCACTGGTTCTACCAATGTAAAAAGATAAAGAGAAGATTAAAAGCTAGACATTAGTACTGCACAGAAAATGAATATCCACTGTTTGGTAGTAAAATAATTGTCTTTTGAATCTTAAGGTAGCTGATTGATTCTGTACGTCTTTGATTTGTAGGTGCTACACACATAGATATTCATATAACATAGGATTGAGACTTAAAAAAATTTTAATCTATCTTAAAATGCAAAAATCAAAGAGTATTAATTAAATTTAAAGGTATGCATATATGTATATATAGAGAGAGAGAGAAGAAGAAGAAGAAAAAGAAGAAGAAGAAGAAGAAGAAGAAGAAGAAAGAAAAAAGTACCATTGGTGAGAAGTTGCATGCAGAGTGGAAGCTCACGCTTGAAAGCATCGATCTTGAGACGTTCTTCCTCGAGACGAGCAAGGAAGTCTTGGAGCTTCTGGGTCTGGTCACCCTGGTCTCCAAAAGATTTTAGCAGCATAGAACAGCCATGGGGCTTGCAATCGAGGCTTAGTTCCGAAGGGGATGCCATCATTTTGGTGTATATATCTTGTATATATATAATAGTAACAAATTTAATTAATTAATTTATTCAACAATCTTATGATGACAAATTTTGATATAGGAGGAGGAATAGCTATAGGGTGGTATATATGAGAAAATTAACAAAGAGGAGCAAGAAAAGAGAGAAAGGGAAGTGGTGGTGTTTGTGAACACAAGGAGGATCAAGGAAGGGGAGGATAGTCTTCCTTTTAGGGGCGAGTTCGAGGGAGAATATATATATATAATAAAGTAGGGGGTTTTAGAGAGAGAAAGAAAGAGGGGTTTTAGAGAGAGAAAAACAAGAAAAGAAAAGAAAAGAAAAGAAAAAGCTAATTATAAGGAGATAAAGAACACACAGAGATGCATGGTAACTTCTTGCAAGCTGGAACAAAGGCAAAAGCTTGGTATTTAAGGGTGGGGGGATGCCCTCCGACTTGAGAGAGAGAGAGAGAGAAGGAATCAAGAGGGCAGAGGGAGGGTGTCTGACACCTGAGGGATCATGTGCTTAGAGTTAAGAGACATCTGGTTTTTGAGACCTTTAGTGCTTGTCCTAATTGTACGATTCTAAATCACCAATATAAAAAGATGATTCTTCATCTTCTTCTTCTTCTTCTTCTTTTTTTTCTTTTTTTTTTTTTGCTTCATTTCTTTCTTTTAACTTAAGTTATCTATATATGTGTGACTGTGTGTGTGTATATATATAAATGTGTGTTGCTATATATATAATATATTAATCATGTCAAATTTAACCAAGAAAAACCTCCATAACAGCAGTACTAACAAATGGCCTTTAAGGATCTATTCTTACCAATGTATTATATCATATGCATGAAAGGTAAAATAATGATTCTATTATAATTAATTAACATGCACTAGAAAGTAGAAACTTTGGAAATAGCATATACCCCACACACACACACACACACACACACACATTCAACTGGGGTTTAGTATCAAAATCCACTGTGCAACTTTCTTTTTGGTTATGGAAAGAAGTTGCATAATTATTCTACATTTGAGTGCATTGAGAGAGAGAATATCTAGTCTAAAATGAAACAGTCAAATAAAAGAATTAATATAATAATATCTCCCAAGAAGGAATATCTGAGTTCCAATTCTACGACTCTAATAAATACCATAAAAAAAATTTAAGGGAAAAGACACCCACCTACGAGCTCAAAGCCCCAAAAAACATAAATAAATAAATAAATAAATAAAAAGGATCCTAAGAGATAGGAATCTTCTTCTCCGCTGCTAACTTTAGTGAAGTGGGCAGGAAGGTAAGAAGATTCTCTCTCCAAATTAAAAGAATTCTTGTTTTACTAAGACAAAAGTTGAGGTACCCTCCAGGATATATCCACCCGTTAAACCACATCTTTTGGATAAAGAATTTGGGTTTGGTATATGTATGTGACATGTACATGGGTCATTTGTTTTTTAAGCATTGCAAAGTAGGAGTGCACAAACAAATAGTAGAACCGGAATCGGAATCAGAACCGGAACCAGGGCCGGCCCTGGCCCAAGGCGGTTGCCTAGGGCCTCAGAATATAAAGAGCCTCCAAATTTATAGACCCATGTATGATGGGCCACCAAAAAAAAAATTACAACCAAATGCAGCAAATCAAAATTTATAGGCCATGAATGTTGGGCCACCAAAAAAAAAATTTATAACCGCAGCAAAGGGCCTCAGGAATGATGGGCTACCCAAAAAAAAAAAAAAAAAAAAAAAAAAAAAGTCTAACCAAATGCAGCAAAAAGGGCCTGAAAAAAAAAAAAAAAAAAAAAATTTAGTGCAAGCATATCACTTATGTATAGAGAGTCTCACATTTAAAGTCCGCCTAGGGTCTCTTGAAATTTTTTCAATCTCAGGGCGGCCCTGCCGGAACCGTGAGAACATGAACCGAAATTTCGGTTCTCACGGTTCCGGTTCCGGTTCCTAAAATGAGGAACCGTTGAGTTTCGGTTCGGTTCCGATCTCACAGTTCGGTTCTGGAACCGGAATCGTAATATATATATATATATATATATATATATATATATATTTGATTATATTATATATATATATATATATATATATATTATATTTTATTTTTAGGGCAAATCATTTCAGCGGCTCTATCCAATCGCCTCCATCTCTATTTTTTTTTTTTGTCTTTTTGCCCTAGATCTGAGCCTCACCTCCCCAATCGCCTCCAATCTCCATCTCTATTCTCTTGACTCTAAACTTTAGAACTTGCCCCCTCTCTCTCTCTGTAACTGTAAACTACAAAATCTACAAGAATCAGAAGTTCAAAACCCATATATTTAAGATCTATCTGCAAGAATCAAAAGTTCAAAACCCATATCGGCATATCATTTCAGATTGTTCAAAAAATCAAAACCCATATCTTTCAGTTTCCATTGCCTGCTGTTTAGTTCAGGTTCGCAAGCTTCAGCCGTCTCTCAACTCTCAAGCTTGCCTCTCTCTCTCTGCAACTGCTAAACTTGCCCTCTCTCTCTCTCTGCAAGTGTAAACTACAAAATCTACAAGAATCAGAAGTTCAAAACCTATATATTTCAGATCTGCTACAAGAATCAAAAGTTCAAAACCCATATCGGCATATCATTTCAGATTGTTCAAAAAATCAAAACCCATATCTTTCAGTTTCCATCGCCGCTGTCCCAGTTCGTGTTCGCAAGCTTCAGCAGCTGTCTCTCAACTCATGGCTAACGGTTCTCATGGAACCGAATACGGTTCCAGTTCCGTTTTTTAGGAACCGTTGTGAACTATTCCAGTTTCGGTTCCTACCGGAACCGTAAGGAACCGAACCGTGTGCACCCCTATTGCAAAGGTAAAAAGGCCAAGCCATAACAACATTACATAAGCAAAAAAAAGTCAAGTTAGAAAAGACATACAAATCTTGAAGCAAAGCAAGAAAAATGAAGAATAGACTCCAGATTTGTGAAGAAACGAGAGCCAAAGGTCTGCAATGGAAACCACCAAGGGAGAAATGCAGCAACAGGAATGACCCAAAGATCTGGCCATCATCAAGATAACAACTCCAAACCTACAGCCACAAGGCGCTTCAATAGGGGGAAGATCACCCAAAACCCTGCTCAAGATCAAATCAAGGAGAAACAGATCAAATCTACGCGGGACAAAACCAAAACCAACCTAGATCGGAGATCTAGTTGGAGAAAAATAACAAATCCACCCATGTGAGCCGAAAACGAACCAAACATGAACAAATCTAACACAACAACAACAAAAAAAAAAAAAAATGCCCACGAATCGCACTTATTGAAACACGCCAAATTTATACAGAACCAAAAGGAACATAGTAGAAGTTTAAAAATTAAAATGTTTATTAATAAGAAGTAAGAAGTCTATATGTGTGTAGGGGTGACAAATTACGACACGATACGACGACACGACATGAACACAACACGAGTTAAAATGATTTGTATTTGGCATAAACGGGTTTGGGTCATAAAAGGGTCGACACGATTAACTTGTTTACTTAATCGTGTTGGGTTAGGGTTGAGGGGTTCAACCCGTATAACCCGTTTATGACCTATTTAATTCAACATGTTATAATCATGAACATGACTTATGTAATATGTTATATGTTTAAACCCAATTACTATAGATAGTTAAGTCATTTCAACATAAACCTTGCCTATGCCTTATAATTTTATTTTATTTTATTTTCAATATTTGGGTTAATTATGACAAATTTTTTCTATTATTTAGTATTTGATTAAATATTAAATATCTCGATAAACGGATTAACACGTTTACCTATTTAATAAACGAATTGGGTTAGTGTTGAAAATTCTTCACACGATTATTAAATGGGTTGAATTTGGGTTTACCTATTCAATATAATACACGAATACGACTCACAAACACGAATTGTCACCCCTAAACGTGTGGGGGAAAGCATACCATTTCAATCCGGGTCGACCCAATCGGAGGAACAATTGATAGGAAGAGAGGGACCTTTTTGGCTTTGGCTTTTACATGAAAAGAAAAGGTGAGAGGAGTGCATCGAATTCCCTGAGCAATGATGATGGTTGGTCGCTTTCCATAATCAGTCTTCTCGTACAAGACTCCAACACACTCCTTTCGTGGAGATTCTTTCTCTCTCTCTATAGTTCTATATATATATATATATATATGCATGGCAGAGATTCTCATGGGGTGGACAGGCGGTCGTGATATTCTCCATATCGTCCTTGTGAATATCCTTCCTTGTCTGGAGTTGAAAAAAAGAAAACGAATATTCCCTTTCAACTAGAATACTCCATCAATATTTCTTCTAAAATCGAAACCGATCTTTGTGTGTATGGAATGTTGTAAAATAAACCAGAAAATAGTAGGACCAGCTAGTGCTAATGTGCGCTGCAGTGAACATATGATCAACAACAATCAAATAAATGTATTAGTTTTATTTAAATTTTTACTTAGTCATCAAGTTGTACAAAGTATCCATGCCACCTCACAATTGATCAATTTCAGTATAGTCATTCTCTTCCAATTTACTTTTTATTTATTTATTTGAGATTTGATGCCCATATAAATAGTTAACTGTGTTCATATAAGGACACACTAAAGTTTCGTGAGACAATTTGTATACATAAAAGCTTGTATATACTAATTAACTACTAAGAATGGTTTCGGAATCCCTAATAATCAAGTCCCACTTGCATAACTATCCCAACTTCATTTGTTGAATGAGACCGCTAGTTTTATGGTAAAATTCACTAATGACTCTGCCTCATTAAAGAAACAAGTTTGCACTTGGTGTGGTTTGAGTACGTATGTGTGTGTCTATATATCTATCTATATATATACATATATAACTTCATTCCATGTTTTGATTTACCAGTGTTTCCACTAAGTGGGGGATGGGGCAAAAGTGCCGGCTGCAAGGGGCCTAAATGATACTTTAACAAGCCCATCACGTAAGGCCGACTATACATTCTCATGTGATATTTGAAAAGCCACATTTATGTCACATTAAAAAAGAAAAGTATATGGTTACAAATATACAAATCCATATTTATATGAATATATAAAGTTAAGAGTCCTGATTCTCTTACTCTCCATGAAACAAGAAAATTAATCTATACTTTCTATATAGATCGTTAGATTAAATTTTAACTGCTGAATTTGAATTCATGGACAAAAGTGACAAATGATTTCTCTCTATATATAAGGTTGTGAGAAGAACTTCACCCATTTTTACAGTCCCACCACAGTCAGTACAACATCATCATCTAATAATTAAACTCACAAATTCACAAATTCAATAATGAATTTCACCAAATGCCCAACTTCAAATTGAAATAGAAAGAATTTTTGTTCAAACTTTAAATGAAATTTTCTTCAATCTCAATTCCAATTAATCAATTCGATATTCCAAAATGTAATATTACAGTATATTTGTTGGTAAATTTACTTATACTAGATAAGTGTATTATAGTTGTAAAATTGATGTTTCTTAGGAAAATGTTGTTACAAAATTGATGTTTCTTAGAAAAATGCTATAATATCATTCTGTTGTTACAAAATTGAAAGATACGGACATTATTTTCCTTTCAAAGAAACATCTAAATAAAAACAAATTTTTAGTAAAATATATTAGTATCATTTTTTTAAAAAAGGTTTCTATTTTTATTTTGATAATTGCCTTTTATTGTTATAGTAGGTGGTAATGGTAAAATTAAATATAGAAACTAAGAATAGGGTGAGAGTGGTTTTGTATTAAAAGGAAAGATCATAGATGGGTTTGAAAAATGACAGTTAGATTTAATCTAACAGTCTATATTAAAAGTGTGGATTAATTTTCTTACTACATAGGAAATAAGAGATGAAGACTCTATATAGTTAATGTTTTTTCTCCTCTCCTTTAGCAATTAGTATTTGATATTAATATATTAAACATTAAACCGCCACTCTTACCATTATTATTATTTTGCCTGAAGTTTTAAATTATATTGGGCGATAAATAAAAAAGTAGAGAAAAGCCTACTTACTTAAGCATAATTGTGCTCTGCCAAAGGTTTAGATACTTAGAATAACTAATAAAAATCCAAACAAGGATAAGAAATGCAAGATTCTATTCTTTTTCTTTTTCTGTTTTTCCATCCAAGTGCTAACTTTTTTTCTGTTACAATTATCATCAATTAATGAGTTGATGAAGTTTTTCTAAATTCTATTGAAACCCAATTCAAAGCAGGCTAAGAATATCAAAAGAAAGGCCTTTATGTTGCATAATGTGAAATATTCTTTTGAGCTTTTCCTGAAAGCTAAAAATAAATAGGTACATTTAGGGGTAGTAATGTTTCTTTCGTAAGATTCATTAACTGGGCATTCAGTGTATCATGACAATGAGAAGACTGATTTGTCCCACTAATTCCCATATTCACTTATGATATAGATAATTTCCACTTGATTATACATTGATGATTGATAGCTTTGGATTTGAATTATTTGGATGCTTATCCTAGAAAAAGAATGTTTTTAATGTAAACTATGGGCTATAAAATGTCTAAATAACATTGACTTCATCTCTAGTTTCAAAAATAATACTTACCACTCCTATATTTTTGGTTCAAGTAACATTTACCTCCCTTGTTATAAATCTGTCCGTATTGTCTTAAATTTCAATTTTGTTCTTAGAATGCTTGAAACAACACTATATTTACATTAAATTATAATAAAAGTATGATGGGTATAACTGTCATTTTACACCTTTGACAAACTAACAACACTAATTAAGAAAGGATAACAACATTATGTTTGAAACAGCAGAGGAAGTCTATGTTATTTAGTCATTCTACATGAAATGTGGATATAATTTTACCCATTATAGTAAATTACTCTCCTCTTTGAACCAAGGAAATATTTTCACAAAATAAAAGAAAATGAAAAAAAGTAGGTGGTTCTTGCATGCTACATGTCACTTTATGCATTAGCCCATAAAATTTTGGAAAATGAATATATGCTCCATTATCGTACATGTAAAAAACGTTTTCTTATCCAAATAATTATATGATTGATATCTACTTAAGTCTGATTGATCAATTATTGAACTCACTAATTAATCACTCAGTTCAATTTATTTATTCATTTTTCATAATTATTTATGGAGTTTTAATTTCAAGTTATCAATTTTATGTTACAATTGCAAATTTTATGATATAGGGTAGACAATTGAAAATTTAAGAAAATTTACAAGCCGTGTGATCGGTTGACTACTCAGCAAACCAACGGTAAATGTAGCACCACGAGGGACACCCACGATATATATTATGGTACCAGTACCCATGCAAAAATTTCCCTCCATTGAAAATCTGCATTATTAATTTGACCATAGAGATGCATAAATAGAGAGTGAGCATATAGCATCTCAAGCACGAGAGAAGAGTGGGAATGGAATTAGAATCACTTTGGTCGGCATCTAAGCTAACGATACATATATAGCTTCTTCAAAAGATGCATTTAGTGTTGTTGAAGACTACTGGAATTTAGATAAATAAAAGTTGTCATATATACGATTATGCAGTATTGACTTAGCTAGACTTTTTATATGTGTATATTTATATGAAGTGTCAACTAAAAGTTAGTATCAATTTAAAAACAAAATAATCTCACCCCTAAAACGTGTCTCTGCAACATTGGTCCGCGGAATTTAAAAAGAGTATCAGACTATCAGATCTTATGCTTTGGATAAATGGTTTGGGTTTATAACTTTGTAGTTGGGCCATGAGTTTTAGGTCTGATGAATTATTCTATTGGGAACTCTGGGCTAGAATTTATGAAGCCTGGTTTGCAACGCTGGCCCTTTATTTTAATGTAAGCGATTGGTGCACAAGGTGTTTGATAAATTGCATGAATGAGAAAGTGACAAGCTTTCTTGATTCATATGCCCTAGTAGTAGCAGTCAGTGCAACATGCTGGGTTTATCTATTTATTATTTTCTTAAACTGACAAAACATTGCAAAATGCTGGTTTAACAGGTTGAGAAGTAAATAGAGTGTTACTGTCACAGAGCATTTCTGTGAATGAATTTGTGCAACTAGTCACCATGCTAAAGTGGTGGATAAGCGAAGGCACAGGTTTTTAGCACAAAGAACAGGTTCTTTCCAAATAATTTTCCTTTTGATAATGCCTTCCTCACAAATGGTGGTTAAAGAATTACTGAAAAAATAAAGGGTACTTGAAGACTGAATTTATATTATAGGAAAAGGTCAAGAGAAGGAACGGATTGGGGAAGGTTCAAGTAGCAGTGATAAAGAGAGTCGCAGAATAGTGTCCTTGGGTAGAATGGGATATGTAGGAAGTGGTGTTTTGCCTTGCTTTCTCAGGCTCTCTTGATTTCTAGAATGACAATTTTTAGAAGGGTTTATTATGCACTGATGGTCATGAGAATGATACAAAAAAAAAAAAAAAATGTGACGACAAAAGATGGCATGGTTTGTGGTGAAGCAGTTGATCGGGTCTTGAACCCCTGCAAAGTCTTCCTTTTTGCAACCCTTTTGCACTAATTTTTTTAATTTTATTTATTTATTTATTTTTATTTTTATTTTTTTGGAGGGAGGGGTTGAAACGAGGCCTGTCATTGGTGGGAAAAAAATTGGTTAAATTATCGGTTACATTGACTTGATAGGCCTGAATATGAATACAAAAACAGTCTCTGTATAAATAATGTCAAGTGTTAGGTTTGTCTCTAATCTTCCACTTTCAACATTACGTGTCCATTGGATGAATATTGAATAATAGCCTTTTGTTTTTTTTTCTTAGTTGGTACTCATACACACATGTCTCTACTGAGGGTTGAATACCTGACCTCCCTTTAAGAAATAGGGGCTTGGTACCGCTAGGCCACTGATAAAAATGGCCTTTTAAATTGTGCATGAATTACCTCAATATATGTAAAATATGTAAATCAAATATGCCATTACTGTTGGATTGTTCTTTCTGTTTTCCTTTTTATTGTTTAATTTTTTCCTGTAAAATAATTTCATTCTTAACTTGAAATTGGCTGATTATTTAGTGCTGAACTTTCAGCAATTTAAACTGCCAAGTGTAATGGAGGCCTTGGGCAACAGTACTTGGGACTATCAAGGGAGGTAAGTGCAGTTTATCAAAGAGGAATATGACTCATCCATGTGACCCTCAAGTCTCAATTAACACTTTTATAATACAGAGTGATATTATATTCATTGTGAAATATGCATGTAATTTCCCTTCTTTTTTATGGTCAACTCTCTGTTTTCAAGAGTTTCAGGTTGTTTCCTTTCTTCTCTTGTTGGCAATCAAGACTCGACTATTTCAGAACCAATTCTGCAGTGAAGGAAATAAGCAGAAGATATTGACAAAACCCTTCTTCAGGTTAGTCTTTCAGCATTAAGATCTTCTTAGAATCTCCATCATTGTCATTTACTTTTATTGATTTTGTCACTCTCGTGCTTTCTATTGAAGTTGAGATAGAAGAATAAAATAAAGAGAGACAATACATCTGATTTTTTTTTTTTTCTTTCCTTTGGCTCATCTCTATTTTCAATAGAATCTTCAGACTGTTTCTTAGTGTACAATATTTCATTATTGCATTCACATATCTGGGTTAGATTCAGATCTTTCGGGTCTGCTAGCTTTTCTGGCTTTGCCTTTTATATTGAGGGTTTAGCATTTCAAATCCACTGTTATGAAGATCAAACTTTTGGTTCTTGGTCTCTGGACCCTTCTAGAGTTGTTTGGGTTGTCCTACACAGCTTCTTTCGATGACTTTGCATTCTCGGATGATTCCTCAGTAGTCTATACATACAATCGGTTTGCTGAGATTGAAAAGCAATGCAGCCCTTTTCTCTCTTCAGCTTCTGAGTTGAAACCCGATGATAGTAGAAGTTATAGACTTAAGAATGAACTATCTTTCTTCAATGGCGATTGGGAGCAGGAGGCTGGTGGGGCGCCTTTGATGCCATTTGATGACAGTGACATGCCTGCGGACAGTTCTTCTTTCGTCTCTCCCTTAAAATTGGTTAGTTTTGAGGTGAAGGATGTCAACTCGGTCCATCAATCCAAAAAAGTCGTTAGTCTCAGTGGTGTTTTGTCTATTGGCATATCTAGAAATAGCACTTATGCTCCTGAATTGTTCTCAAGCTTTTACTATATGAGACCTGGTCTCTCTGCCCTCAAAATTGTCTTTGAAGGTGTGTACATTGAAACTGAGGAAAATGGAGGGGAACACTTGCTCTGTTTGTTGGGAATTTCAACTCTGCCATATTATGATTTGGTTGATGTTTTTCAAGATATGACGGACAATTTTGGTTCGCATTACAAGCGCTGGCCTCAATTGAAGCAAGATGATCAGATATTTCTTATTCTCCATTACCCTCGGACCTTCAGTTTGACAACACGTGCAATCCGAGGTGAAATGAGAAGTTTGAATAAACGAGAAAGCTTTCAGTACTTTGATAAAGTTCACATATCTTCTCAGTTGGGTCGTTACTCAAAATATCAGTTCATTACTGAAAAGCTCAAGTCAAGAACTTGTGATCCACGTCCAATACAATATGAACTGCTGGAAGATGGTGTCAACATGCTAAATGCCTCTGAGTTCTGTAAAGTCCTCAAATATTTCTCAAATGAAGCTTACAGCATTGCTCCAAATTGGAAATTTAGTGGCAGATATGAGAGACATATTAGGTTGGGCCCTTTTTTGCTTGGCAAGGAGATTAAATCTGTTGACTGGACGAATGTAAAGCTTATGATGCAGAATATAATATGTGAGGAGGAAACCACTGACTATAAGACCGGAAATGCCAGGGTTTCTGCAGTATTTAGAGCATTTGCACTCATGGAACGACATGTCGTAGCAATGAGGAGGGGTCTTTCTGGCCTGACACTTTCCGTGGAGGGAATATGGAATTCCTCCATGGGGCAGCTTTGCATGGTTGGTTGTATTGGAGCTGTTGATTCAGGTTTGGAAGGATGTGATTCTCAGATCTCACTGTACTTTCCTCGCTCACTTTCTAGCAGGCAGAGAAGCATCATTTACGGAAGCATTTCCAGCATTGAAAACGAAACTAACTCGTACTTTCCCATACTGTTCGGGTTGGAAATGAGTCCCTCAAATATCCGCAATAACCATGAGTGGTATTCTAGCTCTTATCTGTCATACAGTTACGCGAAGACTGAATTGGCCGGTGCATTTAGGGAGAGAAGTCAGCCATCTAAGTTTATTGCAATCATCAGGCAATATCTCCTAACTTATCCAGCTCTGGAAGACAAAGAAGACTCACTTGCCAGTTTAAATCTTCTCTCTAATGATCTCCATCTTGCTGCCTATGTAGCCCCCAGGTACATAAATTTCTTTGTTCTAGCTGAGGTGCTTTCTTTAGGTCCTTTAGTTGGTCGTTATACTCCCCGATCATATAAAGATGGTTCTCCAGTTAATGCTCAAGTTGAACTCACTAGTTCTGATCGCTTGAATGTGTCCCTTCATCTCAAGTTTGGAGAAGATAATAAACCTTACAAAAGTGAAGCAAGGATGTTCTTGGAAGGTCTCTATGATCCACTAGTTGGTGAGATGTATTTGATTGCCTGTGCGAAGGCTATGGCTGAGAGTATAAATATTGAGAGTGGGCTAGACTGTTCGACCGAAGTGAAAATTGAGTACCCATCTGAAAGTTTGAGATGGCTCATAAATCCAACTGCGAAGATCACCATTACCAACCAAAGGAGTGAATATGACCCCCTTTATTTTCTCCCAATAAGGGCGAGGACCTCTGTTATTCGATATGGAAATCATGAAAGTGATGTTCTCTTCCGGAAAGTTTTTGAGGGAATTCTTCGGATAGTGATGCTTTTGGTGTCAGTTGGAATCATAATAAGCCAGCTCTTGTACATGAAGCGAAAGACAGTTGCAATTCCATACATATCGCTTGTGATGCTGGGCATCCAATTTCTTGGCTATAGCCTTCCCCTTATCAGCAGTGCTGAAATTCTGTTCAAATCAAAGGAATCCGAATCTTACAGAAACCATCCGTATGACTATCAAAGATACCAAATGCTCTTCAAGGCCCTTGACTACACTGCAAAACTTCTTGTGTTGGCTGCCTTGCTACTCACTGCTAGGGCTTTCCAGTTGGTGTCAGCATCTCGAAATCAACTGCATTCACATGGAACTTCAGAACCAGTAGCTGTCCCTAGTGATAAGCGGGTTCTCCTAATTACCATAGCTGTTCACATTTTTTGGTTCTTCCTTCCCTATGGGCTGTTGCTTCTATTCGGAAAGGATACAAACACCGTAAGTGTTGATATGCTGCAAAATTGGTTGATGGGATTTGGGGCATATTTCGGTCTGGTTCAAGATTTCTTTATGCTTCCTCAAATCATTGGAAACTTCTTGTGGAAGCCCCGTGTTCAGGCCCTTCAAAAATACTACTTTTCTGGTTTCGTATTGGTAAGTCTTCTTCTTAGTTTCTATGATAACTTGAGAGATCCTGTTGTAGACCCCTACTCTGAGAGTGTTCCATTTTAAGCCTGCACTTGGCTTTTGCTTCCCAGTTTAGTATTCTCTTTTTTTCCTTTTCGTTTTTTCCGTGTTTATGAGAGAATAATGTCTGGTGGATGCGATGATCTCCAGGGAAGCTCGTTTTTGTTGTATGCGAGTCTATTTGCCACCCAAATAATGAGCAGTTGTTTCATATTTGCTATCCATGGCTGGTTGTTGACTTTTCTCTCATTTTGCTATACTGCACAAAAGTCCGGAGAAATGCCTATAGTTATTTTGATTGTGTACTAGTTATTTACTGGACTGGTGAGGATTAAAAATGAGCTCTCCTTCTTGAATGTAGATTGGGATCTAGAGTCTGTTATATAATGTTGATGCCATTTACAGAACTTTGGTTTTAGTTAAGAAATTGTATCATAGTCTAGCTCTTTCAGTGGATAATCCAAATTTTAAGAATTTAGTAGTAGGAAATCCATGTCAGGACCTTCGACTTCTGTATGCACAGCACTTGGTGTCAGTCTCATAATTGCAACATATTCTGGCTTTTCATTCCCAGTTACTAGGAGAACTATATATAATATAAGCAAGAGAAAAAACAGCTGATCTACCATGTTTGTTTCTCCTAAATTCAAATTTGGGGATAGATCTTCAAGATATTAGATAAGCTGGTAACGCCAACCGATTTATTTTCCTGATGCAATTCTTCGATGTCCCATGATCCAAAGTTTTCTCTGGTATGTAATGTAGTCAGCACCTCATCTCACCAATGAGTCAGATACACTAGTTAAGAAACAAGGCAATTTTGAAACTAAACTAATCATTTATATTTGTTTGGGAAATCTACACTTAGGTGAAGTTAGGGGCCTCAAATAACCATAACATATTTCTAATGACATAAATAACCGTAACATATTTCTAATGACATAATATATTTTATAATGACAAACATATATACAAGGGTGATTCTGTGCAGAAAAAAATTAATGAAAATATATAAATAAATTACTAAGTTGACTTCATAAGATCATCCGCCATTGTTGGCAGGTGACCTACATTTTTTTAAAAATGATTCTCCTAATCTTTCCTGAATATATGCATGTTCTGATGTTCTCCGTAGTTAATTATTCAAATAACATCTCAATGTTAAAAATGCCTTGGTGTCTTGCAACTTTAGTTATGTTACTTGTTATCTCTTTCGTTACTTCTTTGTCCAATTATTCGTTTTTTAGACGTTTATTTCCTTTGGTGATTATTTATTCTCAAGTTCAATACCAATGTTCATTTTCAAAGAGAAAAGAATACACACTAGGCTGAGAAATCAGGAAAAGAAATTAATTCCTGGTTAGCCTTAATGATTGTAACTTATTACAGATTTTTGATAATTTAATTAAATATAATGTACTTAAAATTTTCTTCTTCTAATCTCCCTCCTGATCATCTGTTGAGAAAGAACTCAAAACAGTTCATAATATTAAATATTGTATGTGAAAGGGAAAAAATGTAAATATATATATATATAAAAAAAAATAAGAACCATGCGTTTGCCGGGAGTCGAACCCGGGTCTATTGCTTGGAAGGCAATTATCCTAACCGTTGGACTACAAACGCTTGGTTGTGGTAATGCTTGAATTCCTAAGGTACTTGAAATGAAATACCCGAATCAAACAAAGATTGATACAGAAACTGGTCACTTATTCGAATCCAATTCTAGCCTACAAAAGTGGACCATTTTGCCAAACATATTACAACCCCCGTTTTCAGTCTATTATCAGTTTATCACATCTTTTCTTGTCACTTGGAATTATTAATCTTTAAAGAAATTATAAAATTCAATCTATCCCATAAATTTTCAACCACGTAAATACCCTGGTCTGATCAATTTGTATGGCAAGTATGACACCATATCTCAACTCCCTTCTTCAACCTCTTCACGCATGGCTTCTCTTCCTGTTAAAACCATTCCAAACCCACAACTTCCTCATACTAGATCCACCAAACCCACCAAATCTCTCAAATTCACACCAAATCATCTCGGGAAACAATCTGAAAATGACAAAAACAATCAAATATTATACAAATCTTACTTCAAACACATATCTTTTCTCTGCAAAGATGGTCAAATAGAAGAAGCTGTTGATCTCATCACCGAAATGGAGTCCCAAAATCTCCCAAGTGGTCCTGAAATCTACGGTGAAATCCTTCAGGGTTGTGTCCACGAGCGAGACCTCTTCACAGGACAGCAAATTCATGCTAAAATTATAAAATATGGTGATTTCTTTACCAAGAATGAGTATATTGAGACAAAGTTGGTGATTTTCTATGCAAAATGCGATGTTTCAGATGTTGCAATTGCAACCCGTTTGTTTTGCAGACTCCGAAAACAGAATGTGTTCTCTTGGGCTGCCATTATTGGATTGTATTGTAGAATGGGTTTTACTGAAGAAGCTTTGTTGGGTTTTTGTGAAATGCAAGAAAAGGGTTTTTTACCGGATAATTTTGTTGTCCCAAATGCTTTAAAAGCTTGTGGTGCTCTACAGCTGATTGGGTTTGGAAAAGGAGTTCATGCTTATGTCTTAAAGATGGGTTTTGAAAGTTGTGTTTTTGTTGGAAGTAGTCTAATAGATATGTATGGGAAATGTGGGGTTCTGGAAAACGGAAGAAGGGTGTTTGATGTTATGCTTGAGAGAAATGTAGTCGCGTGGAATTCCATGATTGCGAGTTATGTTCAAAATGGGATGTACAAGGAAGCAGTTGAGGTCTTTTGTGATATGAGAGTGGAAGGTGTTCAACCGACTCGTGCAACTGTGGCAAGCTTCCTTTCAGCTTCAGCCAATTTGTATGCTCTTATAGAAGGTAAGCAAGGGCATGCAATTGCGATTTTAAGTGGGTTAGATTTAGATAACATTTTGGGAAGTTCCATTATAAATTTCTATTCAAAGGTTGCACTGATAGAGGAAGCAGAGTTGGTTTTTAGCATGATATTTGAGAAAGATGTGGTGACATGGAATCTGCTAATATCTTGTTATGTGCAGTATGGTCTGGTTGAGGAGGCACTCAATTTGTGCCGACTAATGAGATTAGAGAACTTTAGGTTTGATTCTGTTACTCTAGCATCGATATTGTCTTCGTCAGCTGAAACAAGCAATATAAAACTTGGCAAAGAGGGGCATTGTTATTGTATTAGAAGAAACCTTGAATCTGATGTTGTAGTTGCAAGCAGCATTGTCGATATGTATGCCAAATGTAAGAGAATTGATGATGCAAGACGAGTTTTCAACTCCACAACACAGAGAGATCTTGTGTTGTGGAATACATTATTGGCCGCTTATGCAGAACTAGGTCTGAGTGGTGAAGCCCTTAAATTGTTTTATGGAATGCAATTAGAGGGTGTGCCTCCTAATGTAATATCATGGAATTCAGTAATTTTAGGATTTCTAAGAAAGGGCCAGGTCAACGAGGCCAAAGATATGTTCTCACAGATGTTGTCCCTTGGTTTTCAGCCTAACATAATTACTTGGACCACCATAATTTCTGGTTTAGCTCAAAATGGTTTTGGAAATGATGCTATTCTGCTCTTTCAGCAAATGCTAGAAACCGGGATCCGACCCAATGTTGTAAGCATTATTAGTGCACTCTCAGCTTGCACAGATACAGCCTTATTGCAGTTTGCAAGAGCCATCCATGGCTACGTTATGAGGCGATACCTTTATTTGTCTATTCCAGTTGCGACTTCTCTGGTGGATATGTATGCTAATTGCGGAGGTGTAGATCAATCAAAGAGAGTGTTTGATCTGGTTTTAAGCAAGGAACTACCTTTGTATAACGCTCTGATCTCTGCATATGCATTACATGGCCAAGCTGTAGAAGCCTTTCTATTATTAGAACATCTTCAGGAGGAAGGTATAAAACCTGATAGCATAACCTTCACCAGCATCTTATCAGCATGTAGCCATGCAGGGCTGGTACATAAAGGTCTGGAGCTTTTTGTTGATATGGTCTCGGAACACCGCGTGAAGCCAACTATGGAGCATTATGGCTGCATGGTCAGTCTTCTTTCTCGGCACGGAAATCTGGATGAAGCTTTATTGCTTATTCTCACAATGCCATTTGAGCCCGACTCACAGATATTGGGATCACTTCTTGCTGCTTGTAGAAAACACCATGAGGTTAAACTTGGGGAATTTTTATTCAGATACTTAAACGAGTTGGAACCAGATAATTTGGGAAACTTTGTTGCTCTTTCAAATACATATGCAGCTTCTGGAAGATGGGATGAGGTATCAAGATTGAGGATTTTGATGAAAAAGAAGGGCCTGAAGAAGAATCCTGGGTGTAGTTGGATTCAAGTTGGAGGAGAACTTCATGTGTTTGTCGCTGGCGATACGTCACACCCAGGTATTGGGGAAATTCATACCACATTGGCTTTACTGGGACAGGAAATGTGATTAATGGGATATATTCCAGTAGTTAAGAGTGGTGATATTTTCTTCTAGTGACCACAAGATTTTGTTGGTAAATTGAAGCAAAGCTGCTTGAAGATCTTCTATAGATGGGCCAGCTATGGTGTAGGATATAATCATACACGATGAGATATATATTCCTATGCTGAAGAAATGACACTCTTGCAACTGTAGCCAATTTTCATGCTTTCTATGAAATGGATAAGAGCAATTTTTTTTCATAAATGTAAGATTATGTTAGTAGGTGCAGAGGCTCGAGCCTGGGCACTCCAAATTCCACAGGAGGCTCTTATCCAACTGGGCTGCGAGGCATCTGCGGATAAGAGCAATTTGTTTTGGGGATCAGCGATTTGACACATGACAAGTTTGAAAGATGGAGGTTGAAGATTTGGAGGACACAGAGAATGGTGTCAAGAAATAATTCATTAGATGATTCCTTTTTGGGCTGAAGTTGTACCTGCCAATCTGGTGACAACAACAGCAAGAAGGTTGCTCTGTGGATGGCCTTTACTGGAGCAGGAAGAGAGGAGAGGCCATGTATGAATAGATTATTCAACCAGGAGAAGGGGATGGACGACCAATAATTGATGATCATTACATTGTCTACAACAAGGGTCTGGTTACAGAGCCTACCTTTTCTACTCTGTGGTCTGTGCATGCCAAAGAATAGCAATGACATTGATATGTATGGAGGTGCAGATGAGCAGCTGGAAAATATTTTGAAGATTGATCACTTGAACCTGTAAGGCATTTGCAAGTACCTCAGAGAAGACTGGCCCAAGTTATAGGAATGTTGAATTCAAGAAAGTGCCAAAGAAGCTGATCCATTTGATTTGTACCCATTCTTGATGGAGGTGAAAAAGGGAAAGGCATTGATATAGTTGGCAGATGAGAGACCTGCCTGGTCATCCTTGGAAGATGATGATGAAGGATAGAACTTGCATTGCCTTTGAAAGGTGGCACTGAAAGCTCTTTAATCTTTATCAGGTTCTTCTTCGGAGTCATACTTTGGGGCCCTCACTTTTTCTATGCTTATGTTGCTAAATTTATACTTGCTTAGTTCGCCATTGAGGAAGCCAAACAATAAGTTGTGTGTTGGGAAAATAATTGTACTTCTGTTTGGTAAATGGATGATTCATTATTTTTTCAAAATTAATGCAATAACTGATAACTTTGTTTAATTATACAGTAAAAGTTGTCTCCTTTGTAGTATGATTACTGTTTTAAATTATCTAATTCTTTTTTAAAATGGTGGCTTGAGTGAGATCATCCTGAATCTGCTTGTTTATTTGCTTTATCTTTTGCAGGTCACCTCTGGTTTTATTTTTGTTCAGATTATATTACTTTCTGCTTTCAGGAAACTGCACATTCTCTAGATTATGGTTGTCATTCCTTACGTAAGTTGTCATTCATCCTTCATTGTTAGACAGGTGACAGTGACTTTAGTTTAAGTGGATGAGTTCTCTTAATAAACATAAAGCCTACAATGGGATGTAAGATGCATATAAAACTGATGTATTCTATACTGATATTAATTTTTACTGTTTCTAATGTTAAATCCATGTCAGTTGTCTGAGATTGACTATGATGCCAAAAAAAAATCACTTTATCAGGTCTTCAACTGTTAAAGCTTTGGCATTGCTCTTTGACAGTGAGCTACGATCAAGACTTCTCAGTTTTAATTGAACTTGTGATATAACACAAAAACATGACAGAATTGTATTGATTTTGATACACAAGTCATGTTTTAGTGACATATGTTGTAGACATTTGTGAATTACTGCTCTTCAGTTGTTTACTTTCTTGTTATTTGGTTTTTTTTCCGCATGCATATGAGAGAAACGCAAGGTTGAAACACTTGCTCGAGTTTTGAATACCATGAACAAATGACATTCAGTCTCCACTTATTGCAGTCTATTTTCCCCTAGCATTCTCAGCTCGGTTTCTCTTACCTTGGGAGTTCAACCCTGAGATGAGAGAGTTTTGTGGCTCCATTGGTACTGTTGTTATTTTTTTAGTAAATCTAAAATTTATCCCAGAACTATTGGGTGCAGATTTTTTTGAGGAGATAATGGGACTGATCGAGCTGCCTGACACCACTAAGAGATGCATTGCTTGGATTTGCCGATTTGGCTGGACTCTCTATTGAGCAGCACAAAAGTTTGGCCATTGCAGTTGCGCTTGTTGCAGATCCCTCGGTAATATTTATGGTTGATGCTGGAGCAACTCATAACTGTGAGTATGCAATGGGCACAAGATGACCTGTGGCATGCACAACTCACCAGGCAAGTTTCATTTGAAGCTTTCCACTAGAAAGATTGTAGAATTTAAATAACTAGTTATTCTTTTGCAAAGAGTAGAGCGGTTGACCTCTATACTACTTGATATTCGCAGAATTAACATAAACATACTTGCTTCCTGTTATAGAACCCAATATGTGAGCAAAATCGGGATACAAGTCAATTCCATCTCTTTACCAAAAGAAGCAGGTAGCCAAAACCAGTACTGAAAAAACAACAATAATAATTAAGGTTTGGTCATATTAGTTCTATATGTTGGCTTTGTTCAAAGTGTTGGACCTCTACTTATTGTCATTGGGGGTATGTCTTCAATATTTTCTCTTGAGGATAGTACCAAGTTTGAATCAAAAGAAGGAGATCGTTTAATATCATAACAGCAAGAAAATGCTTTACAAGCTTTTAATACAAAATTATCCAGTTGTTTAACATCACAACAGCAAGAAAACGCTTTTCAAGCTTTTAATAAAAAATAATCCTGAATTATGTGACAGTGGCACCTTTGAAATTAAATAGCACCTTGGTCCTCTGTTACAAAATGATACAATTCAAATGTGTCACATCACAGATTCTGTTTGGCATTACTCATCTCAATATCATTCCTATGAATTGGATCACTTGGTGAACCATCTCTAGCTTTTACTAAAATTCATCAAAAAAATCACAATAATCAGAAGAATAACTATTATAGCTTTCTGTGATCTTATGAATTTTTTATGCAGTGTAAAGGAATTGTTCGACATTTAGTATACTACTGCGGCCTGACTTCTTGTAAAGAATTATCATATAAGGATACTTAAAAGGCATGTTATCAGTGGCAGGTTGGCAGCAGAAAATTTTATCGACAAGGTTGGCTGTTTTTCACAAAGTTATGTTGGACAGTGTGTGGAAGAATGTATTGTCCTCAGCTTCATTTTGTGACCACCACCACATTATGCAGTTTGTTGCAAGTGCAAGCAAAAAAAAACTCGCCGTCACATTTCAAAGGAAGAGAATATGTTACAGAAATCATATCATTTTTACAGCATATCCCCATCAGATGACCTGGAAAGTGGTAAGTCCGTAAGAAAAGGTATGGATGTTTTCATTTAACCATATATGCATATAATATGGCTCAAATGTTAATGATATGCTTGAATTGAGGGATCTCAGTGCACAGTTTTTAGGTTTACATCCCTTTTATTTCCAACTATGCTTATTCATTTGCCTTTGATATATTCTCTATCCTCATTTAATCAAATTTGGAGTCACTTTGGTTGTTGAGATTTTAATGCAATCCTATGGTCTATAAAGTAAGGTTAGTGAGGACTAGTTAAGGTTTCTTGTGAAAGGTGTTCTTTGTCTTTACTGATCCAACTAACACCAAAGATAGGTTTGGGATAAAAATTCAATGCTAAATATAATTTTAAAACTGAAAATTCTTATTATTAGGTGTATAGAATCAATCAATTCATATTTTAGTTGTTTGTGATTGATTTTCAGGGTGTTGCAACAAGTCATTAGAACTGGGAAGATTACAACCATGGTTATATATTCAAATCCAATTGAGAAGGAAAGAAAACCACTTGTCTTAAGCTCTACTCCAAGGTTAGTTATTAGTTCTATATTTAGTCAACTCACTTCTCATATTTATTTCTCTGTGTGGTGGATGATCACCAAATGAATTTAGAAAATGCAGTCAGTTGTAGTAGTTCACTTAACAGTTACCGAAGGGACACTCAGTTGTCAAGTTGTTGTCAAACTATGACTTGAATTAAATAATATATATATTAATCAACCATAAATTCCCATAAAATGGGTGGATGATTATTTAAAATCAAATTACATAAGGAAAGATAGAGATGTGATGAGAGAGAAAACACAGTTATCATGCTGATGCTGTTGATGCATGTGTTCTGCAAAGTAAAAAAACTGATGAAAGAACTTAACTCTAGGGGGTAAATTTTAGGTAAATTGCTCTTGGAGATAGTATTAGGTGACCAATATAAGGAAATCTCTAAGCTGTGTTAATCATATATACCTTAGGTAAAGTTATAGTTGAATTGTACATGAAAACTATATTTTTTTAAAGAAAATACAGAATATCGTGCCAGAAAAGAGAGAGCGGTATTTGGCAAAATAATAATAATAATAATGAAAGAGTGCCGACAGTGAGTTTCTGCCTTTGTTCATTGAATTCACTAAATGACTCGTGCCCTTATCCATCAAACAAATTCACCATCATTATTTAGAATATCCAATAAATGAGAATCCGAGCTAATTGTAAGACACCTGTCTTAGTTATTTGGCAAATAGCCAAATAGGCATCCATATTTTCCATGGCCCACAAAATGATTGTGAGCTGCCAATACGGTTGGGTGCCCTCTCAAACATTGAGCTTCTTTTCTTTTCTTTTTTTTTTATTTCAGTGACCCTAATCATTTTCAGGATTTTCCTTTTCTACAGTGTTTCCACTGTTCCATGTCTCCATTATAACAAATGGGGTTCTCATGTTCTATTCCTCTTACACCAACAGGCTTGACATGAATGGCAGGGCATACAGTGGGCCACAATTGTGACATATATATAGCAACTATTTGGATGATATATATATGATGGAAACCATTGTCCATTACTCGTTATTTTGAGTGATTTAATAAGTTTCATGCAATGTATTATTTATTAATATATTTTATTTTTCCTTTGGTCAATTGTTAAATTGAACTCGTTTTGAAGTTTCTAATCTGAGTCATTTTGTTTATGAAGGACATTATATTAGTATATCTAAAGCTTAGATATCAAAAATTCCTCCCAGAAGAGGCTTTGTTGCATTGAATACCATCTTGATTAAGTGGTTCTTGATTGATCTAATGAAGGGCTATGATTAAGTAGATCGCAAGGGGCTAATCTAGGGTTAACAAATCCGAAGGAAAAAACGCACGAGAGTCAATTTGAGACCGACCAAAAGTATTGCTAGTGTCCTCTTTCGGTGCACCAAACCACAGAAAACTATGCCTTTTTCCAAGAAAGCATGTGCCTGGATGGCCACCCCAAGGAAACTTGGCACTGGTTTGATTAAAGGAGTGGATTCTCCCACATTGAGCCCATGTGGTCTTTTATGATTGGGTTGTTTGCTTCACTTATTTCCACAAGTGGAGAGACAACTGCCTTAATAAATAGTGATGGCTATTATAAAAATCACTATAGTATTTTGTTGGGGGCCATTTTGAAAGATGGGTGTAATTAATTTCATAAATTTTGTATTTTTAATTTTTACTGAACCGTTTTTTTGTTGTTTTTCTGGTCAAACTGACATGGTAGTTGTAAATCCACAATGAAATCATCTAACAAACCAGCAATGACAGCTGTGGTGATTCTGACACAAATCAACAAGAACACTTAATTACATCAATCAATATGGCTTTGATAAGGTGTCATCTTCAATTTAATCCCCAATTAACTTCATCCTTCAATTTTGCCAGCACTACTTAAAACGTTTCAATGTAACTGTATTACTTTAGTGTGACAGTTATATATATATATATAATTATATATCTATCTATCATAGTGTCATTAGAGCAGTAACTAGTAAGTGGCAAGTCAAATTGAAATGGGAAGAAATAGGAGGAGGAGGAGGAGGTTGGATATGGAACAGTGAGTCAAACACTGTCCGTCCTTTATTTGTGTCAGAAAGAAAGAAAGAAAGAAAAGACTCAGACAGAGCTCGGCCAGCCTGTTCCCCATCTCTCCCTCCCTTTCTCTCTCTATTATCCATTAACGGACAAAATTCCTTTGCAGTTATCTGTCAATTCCCAAACCTGCCCTCCATGTGGGTCCTCGCCACGTGGCACTCCATATTCACACATTAGTATTCAGTATTCTCCCCACGCAACAAATAAATAATCAAACAGTACACTGCATCATAGCCACTCATTCTGAAGTAGTGAAGACGAATAAATCACATACACATGCATCATAGCCACTCATTCTGAAGTAGTGAACACGGTAGATGTATATTATGGGTAGGGTTGCAAAGTTACTCGTAATCTGTACATATTCTGGTGCAGAATCGATTCATTTACCATCCTAATTTTGTAAGTTCGAATTCAATTCACGTGGATTCATTTATAGATATAACCTTAAGTTCGAATTCAGTTCACCTAGATTCATTTTTAGATATAGCCCTAAGTTCATAAGCTCGATCTCAACTTAACTCTGTTCATTTATAATCATGCGGATCAAAATGGAAAGAGTTACAATAACTAGAATTAAAGAAAGAAGCATAGCCCTAGTGTAAAGAGTAATTTATTCTGAAACATAAAATATGAGAAAAGAATAAAATAAAAACATGTTCATTCTCAATTACTTCATGAAACTCTAACCCGAAAACAATGCGGGTTTGGATCTTGTCGGATAAAACATGTCGTCCAAGCATTTCTATAACTATACATTTCTTCATCCAATAAAATACTTGATCGACACATTTTACAGCAATACTGTATCCTTACCCAAACAATTCAAACCCCTTTTTCTCCTAAAAATCATTTTACAATTAAGAAAGAAAAACAAAAAAAAAAAACAAAATAAATGTGAAGTAAACAAAAGAAAACACCCCATACACTGCGCATTCTGAGGATGACTTGTCACTTTCTTCTTCATTTTTCAGCTTCCAAACACTGTCTAAGGTGTGATTGCACGAGGTGGGGTCCTTGACTCCTGGGGAGGAGTATGGCCGTCCGATCCCTTTGAAGGGTCATCAGACGACTGTCGTAGCCCATCATCGGTCTCCCCTCTATTGATGTCCTCAATCATGCGTACCACTTCCTGCATGGGGGGTCTCTGATCCGGTACGGTCGATACACATGTCATTGCTATTTGCAACAACTGTACCATCTCTTCTTCAATGTTGTGATACCTCATCAGCTCCACATCAAAAACCTCAGCCGTCCATTCCTCACGGACCACGGATTGGACCCACCTCGGTAAATCAATGCCTTCGTCACCCAATGACGCCTGATTGGGCGACTTTCCGGTCAATAACTCCAGCAACAAAACACCAAAACTGTACACGTCCGACTTGAAGGTGACCTTGCGGGTTTCCACTACCTCCGGTGCACGATATCCAGCCACACGATTGGGTGGGGTGGACGAGCCAAAGAGTGGGTTGAGACCGTAGTCGGAGAAGCAGGCGATGTTGTCTTGGCCAAGGAGGATATTGGAGGATTTGATGTTGCCGTGGACTACATTTCCCGGCACGTGTAGGTAAGCTAAGCCCCTAGCGGCGCTCATCGCTATTTTCATCCGGTTGTCCCAGTCCAGTGGAGTTCGGCCTGAGCCTCTGCTACCTGCAATTGTTCACCGGTGACCAGTAATATACTCAAAGCGGAAGCAATGGCCCAACAATTGTTTTATGGTATGTTTTAGAAAGTTAAGAAACAATTTTATTTCAATGAAAATTTATCAAAAAAACATATTGTTGTTGTTGCTGTACGGATGCAGTGTTAAGACATTTTATATGAATTTGTTTTAGTTTTAATGAATTTATCTTTTTAACAAACACAATTTAATTTATATTCAGTAACATGTAAATATGTAATTTGTGTCTCAAAAAAAAAAAAAAAAAAGTTAAAGTATCAATTCTAATTCATGCTACCCAACATGGCATATAAAACTTCATTTGAGGTTGATACAATTGTGACCAAATCTTTTACTGTTAAAATTATAATTTTCTTTAACACCAAATGCAATTTAAAAGATGGGAAGATATTATTAATACAAGAAGTGCAAAACTCACGAAACCACGGAACTAAACCGACACATAATAGATTTAGAAAGTAATTTCAAAATAATTGTTTTGGAAATAGACTGTAATGAAACTACTGTATTCGTATTTCAAAAATATCAAATGATTTCTGCATTCCACTACCACAATATTACCATTTTCTAGAAAAGATTATAAAATAATAATAATAATAATAACTCCAAAATAGAAGTAGCGCAGTCTGTCTTTTTGCAAATGCAATAGTTGGTGGTTGGTTAAAAGCATAGAATTGTACAAATAATTGCAGGGGTAAATGAGGAAACAAAACATTGTTGGTATATAAAATTGAGGTTGAGGACTGATAAAGAATAATATAATAGTCTATATATTTTAGCTTTGAAATGAAGAAATTCATTCATCATCATTTAAAGGGCAAAAAGCATGTCGGTAGGGAATCATGGTGGTCTGTTGCCAATGTTGTTATTAATTACCCTAAAATAATACAGTAGGTAATATAAATTGACACCAAACTCCACGCGCCAGGGTGCGCATTTCGCAGTGTTAACACACACAGCTTGAATAATATGCAAATTTTACACTCTTTTTGTAACACACGGTCTTGTTTATGATGCAGAAACATACTGTTTTGTTAAATGCAGAATACCCCATAAATATAATACTATGCTTTTAGTAACATTGAAGATACAATTCAACACACACATATATAATTAATATGCATTAAACAAATAATTAAATATTAGTAAAAAATTTAAAACAACAAAATTCACACAATTTTTAGTTTTTACAGGCAATTAGTTCAGCAAGGAATTAAGGTATTTAGCAAAGACTGGTAATGGTAATGTTGGCAAAGCAACAATGCCTGCTTCGAACTGTAACAGCCTGAGCTTCATTATGGCGAAAATTCAGAAACAAAATCCTAAAATGGACCAACATAACATAGATATAACATACATTTTGATATAGATATAGATACAGATATAGATAGAGAGACAGAGAGAGAGAGAGAGTCATGGTACCATGAAGAAGAGCAGATAAGCTACCAGCGGGCATGAAATCAGAGACAAGCAATTTCTCATCTTTAGAATAATAGAAGGCTCTAAGAGGAACCACATTTTCATGCTTTACCCTCCCCAAGGCCTCCATTTGCATTTCAAAGTCTCTCCTACTCACAACCACATCCTTGAGTCTCTTCACCACCACCGTCGTCCCCTCCTCCAGCACCGCCTTGTACGACGTCCCCACGCTCCCTTTCCCCAACACCTCCGCAGAAGCCCTCAATAAGTCCTCCAAATCGAAACTGTATATTCCCGAGTCCAGAAACACTAACTTGTTCCTCTCCGCTTCCGCCGACCCGCCCGTCACGTCCTCCTTCGACGACGACGTTCCCGCCTCCGCCACTGCTACAGTGGTCCGTGCAGTTGTCTCCGGCGGCTTCTGGGGTTTCGCCGTCTGTCGTTGCCGCCGCCGCCGCAGACAGAGGATGAGAATCAGGAACAGAAAGAGGAGAAGCAGCGCCCCACCGACGCAAATTGCTACAATCGCCGCCGTTGAGAGCTTTTTGGACTTTTTGCCAGATGGGTTTTGCGGTGGCGCAATTAAAGATGGCGATGGGGCGGGTGAGGGAAAGAATGGGGTGCACGGCGGCAACGGTGCGCCGCATATATCGATGTTGCCGGCGAATGCTGACGCAGGGAATTTCGATAGGGTCGCAGGGATTGAACCATTGAGATGATTGTTGGAAACATTGAAGTCAATTAAGCTCTCTTGGTTGATGCTTGGGAGCTTACCTGAAAACCCATTGTTTTCCAAGAAAAGTCCGGTCAGGTGGGTCAGATTGTTGACGGCGAATGGAATTGTGCCGGTGAAGTTGTTGCTGGAGAGATCTAAACGGGTCATCCGAGGCATCTCGGTAAAACTAGATGGGAACTCGCCGGAGAACTGGTTGTTCTGGAGGTAGACGCTCCGGAGAAGCTTTAGATTGGAAAAATCGGAGGGAATCTGACCTGAGAGGCGGTTGGCACGAAGGCTGAGGACTCGGAGCTGAGTCAATTTACCGATTGTGTTGGCCGGAATTTGACCCACAAGGCCGACACCGGGAAGTCGGAGAGAGTAGACAGAGGTGCGATTGGCGTCGCATTCGACGCCGACCCAGTTGCAAGCCGAGTCGGAGGGGTTCCATTGGAGGCGATTCTCGTGAGGGGTCTGGGAGAGGAAAGCAAGGAGGGCTTGCTTGTCCTGAGTCGGCTCCGAGTTGACTCGGAGACTCAGTAGCAACAGAAGTGAAACAAAGAACAAAACATAAACAACCATCCCTGATTTTGAAAACACTGCCATTGATGTGTTTTGCACCCAAAAGTTATCGAAGGATAGTTTGTTTTTATTTGTGCGCTTCAAAAGGTGGTTTGTGGTTGCGATTTTGGATGGATCTAATAGTGGTTTTCCGGTGAGAAGCCATGAGAGAGAGTGTGTGTGTTGGAGGAAGTTAGGGAGTGAGGAGAGTGGTTTTGTAAGAGTATAACGAGAGCATAAAAGCTGAAAATACAGAAGCGATTTTGCTGGCAGTGGTACAAACGTTTTTTCGTTTTAAATATAGCAATAATTAAACAAACAACTGTTTTCATGCAATTTCAAACGCACTCAAAGCGCGTGCAATTAGTTGCTAAATGGAGTATCATATGGGGCCAAAAAAACATAAAAAATCACTTATTTTTTATTTTTATTTTTTTTGCAACTGATCCCCCGTTCTTTTAGTTTGACAATAAATCTTATCTAAAAATTTGCTATCACCCCTGCAATTTGCTTAATGTTAAAAAAACGTTACATATATTTCATTCACGGATGCACACGACTCGGTTTAGACCGATTTTAAATTTTTTTTAAATCAAATCAATTCTAACAATTTTATAAAATTTCGAACCAAACCAAACTATTTTTGATCAAAGAAACCAAACTAAACCAAATCGTAAAAAATTGATTTGGTTTCAAAATTTTGGCATACCAACTGTCCCCATTGAACTTTTAATGTTTATAGAAAAGATTTTTCTATTTGTATAATTACTCTCTCTAAAATTTGACATTGCACATATATACTATATATATATATACCCCACCGAACTTTTAATTTTTATAGGTGTATAATTGCCCTTTCTAAAATTTGACATTGCGCGCGCGCGCACACACATATATATAAAACCAAAAGCCCATTCACGGTTTTACACACAAAAAAAAATATATGTATATATATATATAATCATGACACAATTGTAAGTATATATAAATATCTACCAATTTATCACTTTCCCATAAAATATGATATTTTTTTCCACTTTCTCAAAATATTATATTCTTTCTCACTTTCCTAAAATAAAAAAAATAAAAATAAAAAAAACATTTCATCTAAATATTCTTTCACACTTTTGACTTTACCACTAACAAATGTATTGTTTCCATCACATTTTCAGTCTTTAACATTTCACAAATTAATAATCCAAACAAAGCAAGTGAAGCAATCATTTACTAGTAAATAGAGACTCAGTCAATTTTACTGCAGTGCGACAAATATATTTTTTTTATTATCTAAATTTACGATTAATATTATTTGATATTATAATTTTAATTAGAAAAATTATTAGTTATTACTATCAAAATTCTTTCAAAATTTAGTTTGTGTAATTGTGTTACTAATTATTATTCTCTAAATAAGACTTAAATTTTTTTTATTTGCAGCCCAAATCAATGAAATCATATATTCACTTACTTTATCAATTTTTTTTATTGATTGGATGGTGTAGTCAGAAATTTCCTTCTGTGGGGGCAATCTTTAATTAATATACTAAAAAAAATCATATACAATGAATCAAGAATAAGATATGAAAAAAAAACATTTTTAATAAAAATTCTTAATAAATACTATGTCAGACTGTCAATTTTCTCATAATAAAAATTCATTCATATTAAAAATAAAAAAGAAAGATATGAAAAATAAAATATGAAAATAACTAACGTTATAAGTTATAACTAGTATATACAACCATAAACCAAGTTACCAAAATATTCAGAAATATTAATATATTTAGAATTTTTAATTCATTTTTCTTCATTACTTCTGGAATTGAAGTGAATAAATTCAGAATTGCTAATAACCTAATACATTTAGAATTACTAATTCAATAACAAACAATCAGCCACAATTCAAAATTCAGCCATTATAAAAAAAATAAAAAATAAAAAAGAATCATCTAATAAATTGATAAGACCTAAAATCTATCTTAATATTTAATTTGTATAATTAAATAGAGAATTTGACCCACTCCACCACATGGTATGATATTGTCCGCTTTGGGCCTGAGCCCGCGCGGTTTTGCTCTTAAACTTTACCCCAAAAAGATCTTATACTAATTGGAGGTGACACACCTATATATAAGCATTTCACACTTCCTCTACCGAGGCGATGTGGGACTGTGCACCCGTAGCTCGCCAGTGTGGTAGCATGACAGTGTCTCTTACACCCGCCCACAGGGTCATCATAATCTACCCCCTTGGAGGTCCGACGTCCCCGTCGGCACACTTCCAGCTGGGTCAAATTCTGATACCATTTGTAACGACCCACTCCACCACATGATATGATATTGTCCGCTTTGAACCTGAGCCCGCACGGTTTTGCTCTTGAACTTTTACCCAAAAATACCTCATACCAATTATACTATATATACTGTATAATTTAACATATATATAACATAGCGGTTCGATTTGGTCTAGTTCAGTCCTAAAGGACCTCAAATCGTGACCAAATCGTATATTTACGGTTTCAAAATTTTAGAACCATAACCGAACCGAACCATTAGCAAACAAACCAAATTGTCCGGTCTGGTTTGATTCAGTTTGGATTTTCGGTTTGATATAATTTTTATGCACCCCTAAACTTTCACCTGACAATTGACAAATTATAATATTGGCAAAATATATAAAACCCCCCATCGACTTGTAGCATTTTTCAGTAAACCCCCTTGTCTAATTTTTTTACCAAAAGAACCTCTCTCGACTTATAACCCTTTCCAATAAATCCCCTGGTCCAATTTTTTACCAAAGAACCCCCCTCAACTATCTAAGGGGGGTAAAAGAGTTGATATTTAGACCAAAATGACCTTTTATTTAAATCTTATTTTTTCGAAATTCAAAAATTTATATCTCACAAACCGTACATATCTAAATATTGCAAATAATATATGCACGAAAAGCTTATAAAACAAGAATTCCAGAAAATATAAGATTTATTTTTTAAAAAAAATTCATAACCAAAGAGAAATAGAAAATCTAAAAATTTACTGCAATAATCTTATTTTATTTTTTATAAAATACTTGGGTTATTTGTAAGAAAATTTTCAGAATTATTCATTTATATGGAACATAACATATAAAAAAAATTAGCCCCAATAGAGACCGAATATTTATTTTTATTTATTTTTAAATAGTGAGTCTTAAAAGAATGAAAATACTTTGACGCAAAATATGATATCTCATGAAATCGGTCTCCGTTAGGGCTAAACTTTTTATATATTCAACTCCATATGTAAATGAATAATTCTGAAATTTTTCTTACAAATATCTCGAGTAGATTTTCTTAAAAATAAAATAAGATTGTTGGAGTAGATTTTTAGATTGCCTATTTCTTTCTAATTATGAAAGTTTGTTGTACAAATCTTATATTTCTGGAATCCTTATTTTATAATTTTTTCGTGTATATATTATTTATAATTTTTAAATATACGGTTTGTGATATATGAATTTTTGAAGTTTGGGAGAATTAAGATTTAAATAAAAAATTATTTTGGTCCAAATATCAAATCTTTTACCCCATTTAGATAGTTGAGGAAGATTCTTTGATAAAAAATAAGACAAGGGGAATTTATTAGAAAAATAATACAAATCGTAGGGAGTTTTTTAGTAAAAAAAATAGATAAAGAGGATTTATTGAAATAAATTATAATTCGAGAGAGGTTTTCTATACTTTGCCCTTATAATATTAGAATTGCAATCGACCACGTCCATTTTTGAGGAATATAAGTTTTTTTTTTTTAAAAGTAATTAAGTGTTTCATTAACTCGGGAGTTTTGCTACATTTTTCAAATTTCAAAATTACTTTTTACAATTAAAAAACTACATAGTTGTTAATTGGGAAAAAAAAAAAAAAAAAAAAAATCAAAACATAATAATAATTTAAGAAAAAATAATCATTTCGTTCGGACGGTGAACGTGTACTAATGGACAATCTGTCTCATCTTGGAAGATAGAGCAATCAAAAAGGGTATAGAAAGTGAATCGGGGTAAAGTACACGCTTTTCAATGGCGCGTGAATGTTGTTAAAATATGCATTTCTGAGTAGAAAAGTAGAAACGGCTACGTATTGATGGGAGGCTCCAAGCTGTATAACAAAATGAAATAAAGTTAGTTTTTTTTATTTGTGAGCTTCAAAAGTATGGGCCAAAAAAAAAAAAAAAAACTTTATTACATTTTCTTTTTGAGAGGGATGCCAATAATTTCATCAGTCCCTCCAATTATTCAAAAATCTATTTTGATATCTTACTGGTTCATGGCCATGTAATCTTCCATTAGAGAGACTGTAACTAAATAATTTTGAGCAAAGATTATTTATAATCATGTATGCAAATTTCATATGATTTTTATATGTGGAATAATTCTAATTCTAAGACCTTGATTCCATATTTTATTTCACAAATTTCCTACAAGCATTTCAATTAATTCAAATTTTCTTGTACATAAATATAAATATTTAGATATACTTGTCCATTTGTCGAAAGCATGTTAAAATCGAGATGTGTGAGCCATTTGGATAAAACAATTATGTAATTTATTATTTTAATTTTGTTCTTTTTAAAAATTATTACAAGGTGTAGTGTTAAAAAGTGTGGTTACATATGGCATCATTATAGATTTTGTTGTCCAAGACAGAGATTCATGGCTGGCAAATAGAGCTGGAAGGTACAAAGATTTTTAATTTGTTATTAAGTGAGATTGAATAGTTTATATATGTATTTTCTTCATCTTTTTTATTTTTCTGTTCATTATTTTAATTATTTTTTGCATCATTTTGTGCAATTAAACAAATTGTGTGTTATTCTTAATTGTTGGTGGGTAGGATCACTTTGATCTTACTCTCCTTTTTGTCCTTTTGTCTCTAAAGTGTAAGCTTTTAATGTCATTTAGCTATTCTACTTATAAATTGGTACAATTTGATATTGATTATTTACTACGCTATAAAGCCATCCTAACAAACTGACAAAGTGTTGGTATAATAATTCAATGAAGGAATAGGGTTTTGGATGAATTCTTATGGTTAGCACCAAAAGAAAAGGGGAAAGAAAATTTTAAAAAATAAAAATAAAAGTTTGTAAGGTACAGTTTTTAATCATATATTTTTTTCCAACTAATGGCTTTATTTTAGCTCAATGTAACTAGAAAAGGGGTGAATTAATGGTAATTACCTGTAAAATATAGCTAGATAAAATTCAATTCTTTTGTAGTTGTAATTAGTTAAATTCTTAGAATCTTGTACGTAGTGTATTTTAGTCAAGCAATAAATGAGTAATTTGAAAAAGAAAAAAATAATAATAAAAAGACTTTGCCAGCTTATACATAAAAGTATAGTTATATAGGTCATGTGCGCTTGTGGAATTGTTAACATCGTTTCGCCATAAATATGTAAAAGTCAAAGGAATTGCAATAAGTACATGTGTTTGAATAAAACATAAATTTCTATAATACTAGTATCTAATATTATCTATTTGAATCGGATACTAATAATCTTGTTTGAATTTGAGTTTTTTTTGGCGACAAGACATTTTGAATAGAAAGAATTCAGCTTTTTTATTCATGACTTTGCTGACTTTCCTCTTTATAGTATATAGTCAAGCAATACATTTACTGTAGACCATTCAACAAAAAAAAAAAACATTTACTGTAGTATTTTTTATGTTCTGAAATTCACTTTTCTCATGGCTATTAAGTCAAATGTAGCTCAAAAACAAATTCAAATTCAAAATGTATTGATTGAATTATCACAGTTTATCAACACAGAAAATACACAGTCAATTTGTTATGAGATTAGTTTTTTTTTTAAGTTGGTACTCACGTACGCATGTCTTTATTAAGACTTGAACCCTGGACCTTCTTTTGGAACCCTTGAGCTACTAACCCGTTAGAGTTATGAGATTGTAATTCATTTTCGGATACTAAATAAAACCATTCTCCTGATCTATTCTTAGCTCAAATATTCATTGGATTTGTTCAATCTTGAATCAAAATCCTTTTTGTCTGAAATTTTCAGAAAAAATTAGTTTCATCATTTTGAGTTAGTTTAACAACTTTTTAGAAAACTCCTGAAATTTTAGGAAAGTCCCAGTTTCGTCAAAATTTAGTTAAACAACTTTTTAGTAAATTTTGAATTAATTTTGAAATACACTCAAGTGTTAGGCTTTTTTTCGATCCCTTGAGTAAGAAAATTGAACCATACATGCCATCACGAATAAGATAATAGTTGAGGAATATGTAGTGTGAATTCTCGAGTGGGGGACACGAACTGTGGAATTCTCATATCAAACCATTTCTATTGCCACAGCGCCCAACCAATATTCAAATATGGATGAGATATGGATGTTCAGGACTTAAACCCTTCACCTTAAATGGTGAGGCATTACGACTAGGATATAACTTTATCATTACCAAATAAGCAAGTCAAGGTAAAAAAAAAAAAAAATTACTTTTATTTTACCATATATATGAATAGGGTCAAGTGCAGAAAACACCCCTGAAATATGCTTACAGTGCATATCACACCCCTCACATGCAAAATACACCCCTCAAGTTTCAATTTGATGCAATTAGGTCCCTTGACACATTTAAAATCTAAATTGACCAAATTACCCTTATTGAATAATTTTATAAAATATATAAAAATAATTTTTTTTTTTGTAAAAAGACCAAAAAGGACCTTACTTTAGTAAGGTTGTTTTGCACACCCTTCCTATTTGCATCATTAGAGGGCCTTTGATGTATCCCCATGTTTCCCGATAAACTCATCCAAACTCTCTATAACAAACCCACAAAAAGTAAATCAAACCCAAAAACCATATGCATATGTGTGTAGGGTGTGTATATGTGTATGGTAGGTGACTTTTAGAGTGAGAGAGGGGAGAAGAAGAGAGAGAAAAAAAGGCGACCCAGTTGGAAAAACAAAAAGATGGATCAGTCGCCAGCAATAACCAGTCCCGATGAACCCATCTGAGCAAGAGGGGAAAGTGTTGTGCGTGAATAGCACTGTCGATTCCTCAGGCCGCCCCTACTCTTCCTTCAAACGACGTTGAGCCACAATGCCGATGACGAGCCAAAACTGATGATGAAACCCACAATTCCGAGCCAGAACTGAGAAATTGGTGATTGAAAGAGAGATTTGAGAACTGGAAGATGAAAGTCTTCACCGACGACGTCCCCAGCAACCAATCCATCACGATCGCCAACGCGTCGAACATGAACGCGAAGTACTGCCCTTCGAGGTCGTCGTTGACCTCCGTAAATCTGGTGATCGAAGAGAGTCTGGCCGGACGGTGAATCTGGTGATCGAGGAGAGTGTGGCTAGACGGTGAATCCGGTGAACGGCACCGATCAGGACGAATCTATTGATTCTTCTTTTAGTGAGCGCTCATCGCTTTCCATTAGTTCTGTGAACCGCAATAGCAGGAAGAGTTCTTTTTTTTTTTTTCTTATTCATCAATGGGATATCAATTTTTACTATGTGAAGCTTGGGACTAGCATTTTCATCTGTATGTATAGCTCGGACCAATAGTCTCATCATGTTGTTATGCCCAAGGTTATGGAATTCTTTCTCTTGTTAGCCATAGAATCGTCAAGGGAGGAAGTTCCGATGAAAAGGTATATCGTGGATTGTATGGGCATTTTAGGAAGAACAAAAGGGTAAAATGGGTATTATAATACTAATTTATGTCAGATTTATGACAGAGGGGTAATTTTGCACAATTTTAAAAGATTAGGGGTGTTTATTGCACACTTTTTCAAATAGGGGATAAAAGTGCTACGAAAAGTATACTTCAGGGGTGTTTTCTGCACTTTCCCCTATATGAATATCACTCTATATGTTATACTTTATGCAGTATATTATAAAGTGTATATTATTATATAATTTAACTTTACATTTTTACTGAAATTAAAATAAAATTAAAATGCAAAATAACCTCACTTTAAAACAATTCAACAAAAATTAAAATATGTATACAGAACATGTTACTCAAACAAAATTACAAGAAAGAACAAATCGTATAATGGGTTATTAGGGTTAATATATCCCTACCTCAAAAATAGATTTAAATTACTCAATTCTCAAAACATCTCCAAATCGAAAATTTCGTAGGATTCTATCAAATTGAACAACTTTAATTATTATACCACAAACTAAATCTTACCCCGTAACCCTAAATTCTAAAAAGAATAATTAAAAAAAAAAAAGAGAAGTGCCTAAGGTTCTCTTTTTTCGTTTTTCCTTCCTATTCCATGTTCTTCTTCCTTTTTTTTAATTTTTTTTTTTTTATCCACCTCTTTCCTTATATACATACATATATGTGCCAAGGAAACCGATTGGGGACCCATGAAATAAAAGCCAATTAATTAAAAATAAATATAATAAATATGTTGTATACGGAAGTTATATGTATATATTAAAAATTTAGAAAATATGAATTTAACTCAATCAGTTTTTTTACCATTCAATGGATCAATCCAGTAAGAGAGTAACTGTAATAACCCTAATTTTAAAAAGGATATTCCTGGTATTTAATGGTATTTAATTTATTATTTAAGTGCATTTTATTTGATTATGTGTCATTATTTTTTTTATTAGGTGCTTAATTGTTTTCTTTTGTAGTGATTTAATTTATTTAAATGATATTTATTTTTAGTTATTTGATTGGAATTACTTGTTAGTGTTTTAATTATTTAATTAGCATTAATGGTTTAAGTGTAATTGGTTTAGTTATTTGATTGGAATTACTTATTAGTGTTTTAATTATTTAATTGGCATTAATGGTTTAAGTGTAATTGGTTTAGTTATTTGATTGGAATTACTTGTTAGTGTTTAATTATTTAATTGGCATTAATGGTTTAAGTGTAATTGGTTTAATTATTCTATGTGTGTCTTATTTGGTTTAATTGGTTTTACTAATTATTATTTTGTTCAATTAGATTATTTGTTAAGTATTTAATGGTGAATAGGGTAATTAGGTAAATACATCTAATTAGGGTTTTAATTACAGTATAAATTAGGGTTTTATATTATAACCGTCGTAGGTTTCTACGTTAATTGGATGGGCCGGTTAGGATTGCGAGTTGGACTTAAATGAACCTATGGTTTAGGAAAACTCTATAAGTATAAGGTAGACGTCTGTGTAGGGTTTTTTTTAAACAAAGCACACGTTTTGTGGAAGTGGAGAAGGAAAAACGCAATTTTTCACATTCTGCCAAGGTTTGATCAAAGCTCGGATCCCGCTTCGTCCGTGGTCCGATCGAGCTGAATTTTGGAAGAGAGGTTCACGACTCAGTGACGCACAATCTGAACGGTGGAGATCAGAGTTTGACCTCAGGAACAGTGATTCGTACTCGTGAACAGTAACTGGGTCGCACAGGTTTTTTTTCCATTCTGCCCAGATTTCATCAAACATCTGATCCCGCTTCGTCCGTGGTCCGATCGAGCTGAATTTTGGAAGAGAGATTCACGACTCAGTGACGCACCATCTGAATGGTGGAGATCAGAGTTTGACCTCGGGAACAGTGATTCGTACTCGTGAACAGTAACTGGGTCGCACAGATTTTTTTCCATTCTGCCCAGATTTCATCAAACATCCGATTCCGCTTCGCCCGTGGTCCGATCAAGCTGAAATTTGGAGGATAGGTTCATGACTCAGTGTCGCACAATCTGAACGGTGGAGATTAGATTTTAATTTCGGGAATAGTGTTTCGTACCCGTGAACAGTAACCGGGTTTTGGAACTCGCCGGGATTTTTTAAGAAGACGACGTTGAAACTTTGAACAAAAGTTTCTGAGGCAAGATTCTATCCTTACTCTTTCCCTTAGGCTTCATACTCTTTGCACTCTTAAATGATTCCAGGATTAATGAAGATTAAACCAAACTAAAATGATATCTGTTTTGCTATGAAACTGGTAGTTACAGTAGTGTTGTATGCTTGTTCAACCTAGACTAAGCATGTTTGTGGATGCATTGTGGTTCTGTGGTTCACGTTTTTCCTTACCACTGCTAGTATAAATTATTGGAAGGATGGGTCTAGATGATAGCTATCTTAACTTCTGTAATAGCAACTGTTGGAACTTAAATACTAGGAGGATTTGAGTTTAACACTAGATCGGTTTTGTGGAACACTATAATTTGAGCATGTCTACATACATACTGTGAATATTGTTTTGATGCTTACATTATCACAGTTAGTATCAACTGTGGAGGTTAGGATTTTGTGATACATACCCTACATATCTGTATGTCATTTGTAAGGTGTTAAATAGAAGTTTTAATTAATTCTGTCTTTATATCAGACCAAAGGGAACAACTTAAATTGGGCATGTATATGTTGTTGTTGTGACCCTGTTTATCAATGCTTATTTTATCACTGCTAACATTGAATGTTGGATGTTGGAATTTAGTTGATATATACTTGATTTATTGGTATTATTGACTACTGGAGGATTGGAAAGTAGGCACCGGTATGGGACGGTGGCATACTAAGGATAGGTTTGGTTTTTAAATCAATATCATTACCCACCTACTTGGAATAAGAATGGGATTAACTAAAAGTTAAGTCCCGTGGATTTGTATTGTCATGGCAACTACTTGTTGAGCGGCAATACCAGGGATTTTGGATGGATTTTTTATATGTATTGTTATGGTGCCTCGGTATGAGCTTGAGCCTCAGGACCGATGGCTAGGGAGCGTATATGCATCGGGATGTGTAGCTGGCTACGATGGTTGGAGGTGTACCCTGTTTAGGTATAGGTACATATGCCCACTTCGTGTGCGTTTTAGCATGTTACCTCTATTCAGGTTGAGACCGGCCTGTAGTCCAGTGAGAGTACTTTAGTGTGACTATATATATATTTACGGACTATTAGCTATTGTTGAATTGTTTAGGATGTACATGCGTATCGGGCCTCTGTTTGGATTGTAGTAGTATAGAACTTGCACGTGGGCCTGACCCACTTCTATTTTTCAGGTACACGACAGTTCCAGGCTTAGACGTGTTCGTGCTGAGTAGAGGTCTCTATTCACTCTTCCGACGATGTAGGGCTCTCTCTATAGTTTTATTTCTGGACGTTTATTACATTTGTTCTATCTTCCGTTTGGATGTTTAATAGGGGTCCACTAGAGATGGATTCCCAAGTTGTAAACTGATGGAGTTTTGGAGTTTGGGTTTGATGGATTTTAATAATTATAATATTTTGCGGATTCTATTTTTAGTTCCTTTCAGCTTTAATATCATTTCTTAATTTATTTTGTATTCCATGTTCATTATAAAATATTAATTGTTTGATATTCCCTCGGGTTTGGGCCTGGGCCTGATCAACCCGTGTCTCGGATCCGAGGGGTATCTCAGTTGGTATCTGAGTCTCCAGGTTCAAGTGTCTCTAGGATGTTTCGTATTAAGTCTTCCGCGTAGCGTTTTCTCTTGAATAGAGCTTACGTTAGGATTCATTGTATTCCTTATGGTTCGTATAGAAAGGGTACTGATGTCTGTCTTTTCGTGTTAACAGATGGTTAACACTAGAAATGGACAGAACATGCAAGGAACTAGGAAGGAAAGGAGAACGGCACGTAGGCAACAATATCTCCTACGGCGTCAGCAAATGGAGGAAGAGCAGCAAAGGCTTGGGTTTCAAGATGACATGGATCAGTTTCAGGAGGAACGGGAGAATGTTCAACAGACTCTGGACCAGGTCAGAGATCCAGAGATTCCTCCTCACCTCAATGACCTCGTTGCTCGGGCTATAGAGGCTGGGGTAACAGCTGCACTTCGGAATCAGCCTCAGGTACAGCCGGCACCTGTACCAGCACCAGTGGTTCAGACGGATTCTTGGGGAAAGGTTAGGAGCTCTTTCACAAAGGGTAATCCACCTGTGTTCTCAGGCTCAACCGATGCGAGAGCAGCTCACCAGTGGAAACAGGACATTAAGCGTCATCTTCGTTTGGTTCAGTGCACGGAGGTTCAGAAGCAGATGCTTGCTACTTTCAAGCTAGTTGGGGATGCACTACAGTGGTGGGAGTCAGTTACCACCTCAGAGGAGAGGATGACATTGTCTTATGATGAGTTCAGTGCTCGCTTTGATGAGAAATATTTTCCCTATGCAGTCAGGACAGCTATGAAGACCGAGTTTCTAAGTCTGCAGCAGGGAAACATGACAGTGGCGGAGTATGAACAGCAATTCACACGCTTGTCTCTCTTTGCACCGGAGGAGGTGGATACAGAGGAGAAGAAGCGCAACAGTTTTGTCAAGGGACTGATGTGGTCTATCAAGAGAGCTATTACAGGTAGTCCAGCCTATACTACCTATGCTCAGGTGGTAGACGCCGCTCTACAACAGTATCAGTTGACTGTGGACATCAGACAAGCTCGTGGTGAGAAGCGGGGAGATAAAGACTCTACTAATCAGTCAGCTGAAAAGGGGAATGGCAATGGTCACCGGCAGAATGACAAAGGCAAGTTCCAAGGACAACAGCCTTGGAAGAAGCACAAAGGTGGTTCAGATGCTCACCGGAATGGGGCACCTATTCAGAGGCAACAGAATGGGGGACCACAGGCAGGACAGGGTCAGCCACAGGCTAACCGACAGAGGAGGCCATTTGGTACTTTCCAGGGTAGTTGTTACACTTGTGGAGAGTATGGTCATACCACCAGGCAGTGTCCTAAAGCAGGACAAGGACAGGGACAGAGACAGTATGTGCAGCAGGGACAGAGGGCGCCAATGCCTCTACCAGCTCCACAGGTTCCACGGATTCAGGGACAGACACATCTGGCTTTACCGGCACCGCCGCAGACTCAGGGACAGGCACCACAGCAGTTGCACTATGATAGGGTGTATAACCCCATGCCACAGGATGTTCAGGCACCTCAGACTATTGAGGGTAAGTTTCTTATTTATGGTTTGCATGGACGTGTTTTATTTGATACGGTTGCTACACACTCATTTGTAGCTAGGACTTTTGTTGCTTTGTCTGGGATGAGGACGAGGGTATGCACTAGACCTCAGGGTATTTCTACACCATTGGGTGATGCAGCTATTATACATGAGAGTGATGGGCCTGTGACACTAGATATTGGCAGACTCAGATTTCTAGCCAATCTATTGATCCTGGACATGCACACTTATGATATGATACTTGGGATGGATTGGTTGTCTCACTACCATTCCCAAGTTATTTGTTTTGATAGATCTATTATTTTTACCATACCTGGTCAGGATATGTATGTAGTAGCTATGCCACGTTCTAAAGGGGGCGGTAGCACCTATTTGTTCCACGTGGAGGAGGAAAATGAGGAGCGGATTACTGTGTCATTGGATAACATACCGATTGTACAGGATTTCCCGAATGTATTTCAGGAGATTCCAGGGTTGCCACCTAGTCGCGAGATCGATTTTGTGATAGACTTAGCTCCAGGCACTGCGCCTATTGCTAGGGCACCCTATAGGATAGCACCGGTAGAGATGAGAGAGCTGAGGGATCAGATTCAGCAGTTACTCAGCCAGGGTTTTATTCGTAGGAGTACATCACCTTGGGGAGCACCGGTTCTGTTTGTAAAGAAGAAGGATGGTTCGCTTCGTCTGTGTATAGATTACAGGGAGTTGAACAAGGTTACGATTCGTAACAAGTATCCTTTGCCCAGGATTGATGACTTGTTTGATCAGTTAAGGGGAGCCACATATTTCTCCAAGATTGATCTGCGTTCTGGGTATCATCAGCTGAGGGTCAGGGAGCAGGATGTTCCTAAGACAGCATTTCTCACGCGATATGATTCTTATGAGTTTCGAGTTATGCCGTTTGGGACGACTAATGCACCTGCAGTATTCATGGACTTAATGAATAGAGTCTTCCGGGCTTATTTGGATCAGTTTGTTATTATCTTTATTGATGACATCTTGATCTATTCTCGGTCGGAGGACGATCATGTTAGACATCTTCGCATAATCTCGCAGACGCTTCGTGAGCACCAGTTATATGCCAAGTTCGAGAAGTGGGAATTTTGGCAGCGGGAGGTGAAATTTCTGGGTCACGTGGTGTCAGAAAAGGGGATAGCAGTGGATCCGGCCAAGGTTTCAGCGGTGGTTGAGTGGGGACAGCCTACATCACCTACTGAGATTCGGAGTTTTCTCGGTCTGGCAGGATATTACAGGAGATTTATCCAGGGGTTCTCCAAGATAGCAGGACCACTCACTCATCTGACCAGGAAGGGTGTACAGTTCGTGTGGGATGAACACTGTCAGCAAGCTTTTGATGAGCTGAAAAGGAAGCTGACTTCTGCACCGGTTTTGGCTACTCCGCAGAGCGGGATAGAGTATCTTGTTTACACGGATGCTTCGTTACAGGGTCTTGGATGTGTATAGATGCAGGAGGAGTGACTGTTTTCTTATGGATCTCGAAAACTTAAGCCTCATGAGCTTAATTATCCAACACATGATTTGGAGTTGGCAGCAGTAGTCTTTGCCTTGCGTATTTGGAGGCATTATCTGTTGGGTGAGTCCTTCAGATTATTCAGTGATCACAAGAGTCTGCAGTACTTGTTCACTCAGCGGGAGCTAAATATGAGACAGCGCAGGTGGTTGGAGTTTGTAAAAGACTATCATTTTTCTATACAGTACCATCCAGGGAAAGCGAATGTAGTGGCGGATGCACTCAGTCGCCGACCTGTTGGTAGTCTTTCTGCTCTATTCACTACTAAGTGGAATGCTTTAAAGAGTGTGGATGAGTTATCGGATGCTTTTATGGCTTGCATGGTGGTTACACCTTCCATCATTCGCAAGGTTTTACAAGCACAACTCACCGATCAGCAGTGTGTCGACAAGGTCGCAGAGATAGCTTCCGGAGAGGTTCCATTCTACTATGTTGGGGCTTAGCCAACGTGCATGGGCACGTGTTGCACCACTCCAAGATGGTTGCACAAGTGGGGAGCATCCAAGATATTGAAGGGCAAACAAGTGGGCACCCACACGAGCGCTGGTGTGCAGCGGCGCGCGTACGGGCGTGCAGGTGGGTGCGCGGGCAGGCATCCAACCTAGTGTGCGCGAGCGTCTAGCTCGGCGTGCGCACGGGCGTCCAGGCGGGCGTACAGCCACGGGCGCATGAGGGTTCAAACATGGCGCGCGTAGAAGGGCACTAGTGTGTGCACCGGCGTGCACTTTGGTGTGCACCCTAGCGTGCACACGGGCGTGCATGGCTTGGCACGCCGTGCACTCAGAGACATATATATGTAGGTGCAGATTGGTGGACTTGGCTTGGACTAGGTTCACAAGGTTGACTCAGATGTGGCTAGAGCATGGACAACACAAAGTCATGGCTTGCGGTTACAAGAGGTGGTGGCTTAGTGGGCTCGGTCGGTTGGGGGAAGTTACTAGCACTTCCCACTCATCATGGGAAGTGGGGGAGTGCTAAGTAACCTCCCAAGCATGTGGCACAATTCTAAGAGGACCAACACACAGGCGGTTAAGGGTGGTTTCTTCCACTATGCAAAATGTAACTTCTTGTGGTTATGTAGCATGAGCAGAACATGCCAATAAGTTTAGCAGTTGGGCTTGTCAACTGCATTATAGTGCTGGCACATTTAGAGGGTGCCAGCACAACCCTAGGTGGATGGGGGTGTCATCCATCATCTTAGTGGGCAGTTATGGACGGTTTTGAGAGTGGCCTATATAATGCTAAGGTGGGCTTTGTAGAGGGAACAGAGGGGAGGGTGTGAGCCTTGATTCCTTGTACGAACTCATATTCCTTTGTAATATATTTAATATGAGCAAAGGTTGGGGCTTGTCCCTGTAAACTGTGTGTGCCTTCTTTATATTTCTATACTGTGTGTATTGTGTTGTAGTGTTGGCTGAGACTTGGTGGCCCCAACTGCCATTACAAAGGTAAAAATTCGTGGTGTAATTTAGCCTGTAACACCATCCATATGGCAGAAATTGCATAGCTTGTCTCGCTGTTTCCAATTATTATATTTATTTTCTGGGTATACATAAAAAGCATAATATGTGTGTGAATAGCACTATAGCATGAAAAGAAGTCCAAAAGTGAGTTGCAGAGCTTAGATGAGAAGATTGAAAAAGAAGAAAAATGGTCCCTTTGTGGTGGAACTGAAGGGTCCCTGTCCCTCACTCGGATCACTAACCAAACTAAAAAATAAATGGACACGAATAATGCTAGCAAATGTCCCAGCAGTCTGCCAAAAAGATAGCTTTATAATCGCCATGCTAGCTACTAAAATGTATCAAACCTGATGATTAGGCATTAGTCAACTTGTATCATCATAACAGTGAAGGTTGGCGTTTACTGGAAGACAAGAGAGAGTGATGCATGTAGTGTACTACTAGTCACTTCAAAGGGAAGATTGTAGCAACAAAAACAGATGTCCCTCCCTTTACTCAGGAATAGATTCTCTTTTACTAGATACTCATTCCTTGCAATGTGATACTACTACTATTTCTCTAATTATGTTTCTCATCAATTCTTACCATTTTAAACTTACTTCTTTTCTTTTGTTCTCTTCAAGGGTGCATGAAAACAAACTTATATATTATTTATTGAATGGCATTGTCACTATTTAATTACAACCATTTCTCTTTACTTAAAACAACAAGAAGAAGAGTAACGTAAAAGTGTATAATTAATAAAGAAATGTTTTCAGAGTCAGAAGAACAAAACGAAATTACTAAAAAAAACTCAACTATAGTATGCTTAATTATTATAAATATGACTTTACAATATTCAACACTTAGTTATTGAAAATGCAACATCGATCATTATTGTTTTTGCACAAAATTAAGATTACAGCAAGCTATCATCTTTGTGTAGATATAAAAAAAATCAATTTGGCTCCCTACATATTTAACAATTCAAAATTCTCTAATGAGAACCTGATTTAATAATAGTCTTATACCTGTCATGGAACAAACCCCACCCTGAACACAAATCATAGTCTTAGCACCACCACACTGCATCCTCCTATCATCTTTTTTGGAAGTTAAAGGATTTTATTGCATAAGCAAAAATCACCCCAAACATCATGCAAAAACCAACCACCATGATACCACAGATACCAAGGAAATCATGCCTGAACCCAAATACATTCCTCACCAAAACCCTTATTGCTACTGTTTGAACTCCATCTGATAACTTCACAACTTCATCCACATCACCATATTGCGAAGCCAGGAGGCCATAAAGACTCCAAGCTACGGGATTTGCCCAGTAATACCATCTCCACCATATGGGGATCCTCTGAAAAAGCAGTAAAAAGTTATTTACTGCTATACAAACTGGAACAACAGAATGAAAAGAAAAAAGTGCAAGCATTTGCACCACACATCAACCAGTTAATAGTAAGAATTAATTATTGCCTGAGTGGGTTATACATGTCTAATATATGACCTTGGATTAGCCACCTATCTAACAATGTTTGTTCTAATAGTACACTATATTTAGTAGTGTGCATTTTAAAATTTTAATGACAAAAAACAGAAGATGACATGCTGTTTCATTATCAAAGAGATATATCCAATTATATCAAGTGAAAATTTTACCTTGTGAGGGATCATGAATCCACTGAAGAGGTTCCAAAGCATATAAAAGGGAGCAGCAATAACGGCAGCCACATTATGATTGGGCGTAATGGCGGTTGTCATCATTCCATAAAAGGTGAAGTATAGCATAGTGAAATACATAAAGAATATGTACCAAATAAATTTCAGCACGGTCCACTCAAATGACGCCATGGAGTAAAATATGGAGCAGTATATAAGTGACTGTCCAAATACGTAAGGAAACTCGATAGCAACCTGCATGCAGAAGACAGAGCTATGAAAGCATATTAAATATCTAGAGGTTTCTAGCAAACTAAACTAGTATCATGATGGAAAATAATGTCTGAAGGCGCACTTGAGCAAATGCAAATGGCAAAGCTGAATACATCCCTGCAGCTCTCTCTCTGTATGAAACGAATCTTTCAACAGAAACAACAGGCTGAACAGCGGTGCCATTGGTAACTCCAATGAATAGGACTGCCACATACATGGATCCCATGGCATTAAATATGTCCTGCTGGGTCTCCCTAAACCATTGGAAGAAATGAAATCATCATGAGAATCAAACCATATGAACATCTAGACTGCAAGTGCGGAAGTTTAGCAAAGAAGAAAGAATAATAAAACAAAAATCAACTACACTGAAATGATTTATCACAAATAAGATTGCAGAATAATTGCACTTCTTGTACCTACAGTGAGCTTGACGATTGTCCGTCATTCCTCACTCAAAATCATAACCTAAAAAGGCAAAAGCAAGTGCAAATACCATCCTTCTCAAGTTCAACTCGAGAAAGCCTTGTTTCATTTATATGAAGTCATCCACAACTCCTAATTTGATATTTTGCTCCATCTAGCATAGAATCTACCTTTAAGTCACAAACCACCACGTCTCTTCTCATCTTTCAGAGCCTATAAAAGTTTTCATCATTTTTTTATTTTATTTTTCTGAAAGGATTTAGATACCACTCAATCCATAGTGTCATTCTAAACATTTACCAAGTGTCTTAACCTATCTAATGTCACAAACATGACCTTCTCAACAAAGATTAGTCATTAATGGAGTCACAAAGACAACAGAAAATTGAGAAAAGGATCACATAGAAACCTTTTAGAACCAAATCTCCAACATATTGTTCCAAGCATCAATGAGATGATGACAGTGTAGAAGAAACGAACTGCAGTATATTGCGGGTTGCGCCAATAAGACAGATTTTGTTTCCAAAGACAGGCCAGAAACTGATCAAAAAATGACTGAGAGTACTTGGTTGGAAAGTTCAAATCTTTTGAGTCAATGCTTGGTTTGCTTAAACGTTCAACCAACTGTCTGTTACGCCTGAAACATTAAAAATAACAGACAGATTAAGTAAAGAATATAAAGGAAAAATCAACAATCAGAATCCCGTGAAAATTGCATACCGAGAGAGATTTGATCTTCGGTATATTTCTGCAAAATCAACACCAAGACGGTTTTCTTCTGCTGATGAAGTAACATCTAACATCCATGCAGCAGGATTGTATCCAGATCTGATTTTTGGCACTCCTTCTACTGCCTATAAAACAAAAGTGCTACTGTATCAAGAGAACTCAAGCAATTCAACCATCAATCAGCTATAAAACTCACATGCTGGAAGTACTAAACAAGCAAAGTTTTTACCTCAAAATACTCAACGAGATTGCAAGACTTGGGGCCCAATAGACCTGCATAAATGACCTCTCCTCCGCGCTTCATAAATAAGAGCTGCAATGTCGGATAATATTAGAGAATAAGGAATGAAGAGATCATGGTAAAACTTAGAAAAGAAAGCAAGATTTAGCTATCTCTAGACTCCCTGATGTTACTGTCTGCATATCATTATAGACAGAAAATGAGTATTTCAACCCATTATTTTCTTGAAAATTAATTGAAGTACAAATGCATCCATGGACACAGCTATGTGAAATTCCAATGCAGCAATTAAATGTACATATTTCTTGCACATGTATACTGCCCAACACAGTCATACAGAGACGGGGGTCAATGTTCTCAATCCACAAAATCTATTCCAAAATACCTTGCTTGAATTTGATCCCAGCATGTAAACTTGGTAGAGTATTTGGGCAATCAGCAAAGCAAAATGGTATTTATGGAGCAGTACAATGGCCAAAAAAGTAGCATGGACACTTTAAAGAGCGGCCATACTGTGCTCCATTCAAACAGATGTACAAACCAACAGTTATTCAACTCACACTGGGCATGAAATTAATTCAATATGATGTCAGCAAATGAATAATGTTCTATATAGGCATAATTCTTTTTAACTGGATAAAGACTATATTGAGAGAAACAAGAGAAGGAAAGAGACTATAAGAGTATTTAGAAATTTTACCAACTTGCACCAAAAATGGAAGTATGTATAATCACCAAAGGACAAATGTAAAAATGATACAAGTATTATGCATATAATATTCACAAATATAATTCCATAACCTTGATGTGTCTATTTCATGTCTTGTCATTGTTTTTCAAAAAAAATTCCATGCTAGCATGTCTATATCATGCCAGACCTATCCCATCTTGTGTCCTGGCAACACATCTGGCAGTGGACAAATGCTTTTGCTCAGAGACACTTGTAGCTATAGGAATATAAATGTTGATGAGTCTTCAAATCTAACATGCAGGGACTGGCCAAGAGCTGCAACACCATATGCATGAGGAAAGGGGCATTTGATGGAACTTGTCATGATTCTCAATGAATCATTGCCAGTATGCATGATTCAGCCCACAAATTAGGAAAATATTAACCTTGCCATACACATGCATGGAGAATGCAGAAGATAGTTTTCATTAAAGTGTGAAGTTCCCTATCAAATGACGGAGAGAAAGACCTCATCGAACGATTCAAAAATGTCGATGCTGGGCTGATGGATTGTGCAGACAATTGTTCTCCCAGTATTTACAATATTCCTCACAGTCCTCATCACAATGGCTGCAGCCCTTGCATCCAATCCTGATGTGGGTTCATCCATGAAAACTATTGAAGGGTTGGCAACAAGTTCAACAGCAATAGTCAACCGTTTTCTTTGCTCTGTTGACAAACCATCAACACCAGGTAGACCAACTAGTGCACCACTTAGTGGAGTGAGCTCCACAAGTTCCATCACCTCCTCAACAAAAGCCTGAAAATTTAACCCTCCATAAGTCATTGCATACTCAAACATGGACAACAGCAAAACACATGGTTTATTATTACCTTCTGTGTTTCTAGGTCAACATCTTGTGGTAACCGGAGCCAAGCAGAGAACAGAAGTGATTCAAGAACAGTCAAGCAAGGGGAATGAATATCATTCTGTTCACAGTATCCAGATATTCTGGCAAAAGTTTCTTGGTTTTTAGGGTAACCAGATACATGTATGCTTCCTTCTATTACTCCACCAGTTTTTCTACCAGCTAACACATCCATGAGGGTGGTTTTTCCAGCACCACTTACTCCAACCAATGCAGTAAGCACACCAGGCCTGAATGCTCCAGTAATGTTAACTAACAACTGCAATCTGTCTTCTAATATTCCTTGCTGCTTCAATTCCTGATATAATAATTTGATTAGAAATCTTCATTCTAAACAATTCATAAAAAAATATTAAAGGGAGCAATATACACACCAATGGCACATCCACGTAGTAATTGATATTGCTGAAAGACATGGAAAGTGGTTGAAATGGAAGAACCATGCCTCTCTGCTTAAACATTTTTGCTGCCCAATAAATAAAGTAGAAAAGTAGGCTTTCAGATGTAATTTTATCAAAGTTAGATAGATAAATAGATGTGTGTGTAGAGAGAGAGAATCCATATAAGGATAAATCACTACAAACCTGTTACTGATGCTGAATGCTGCAAGAACTCTCTTAGCTGAATAACAACGGTTTCACCTTTTTTTCTACCGTCTCTCTCTTGGAGATCTTCCTTACAAACAACAGCTTGGTGCTTTCCCAGTGCTATATCAAATTTACATAAAAGAAAATGAAAGAAAAGAACACTATTCATTACTTCTTTCTCCCCTTCTACTAAAAAAAATGATGGGCTATACATTCATACATCTACACTATTCATTGCTTCTTTCTCCCCTTCTACTAAAAAAATTGATGGGCTATACATTCATACATCTATTTATTTATTTATGACAGAAAAGAAGTTAAGGTTCACGATATTTTTTGAAGACAGAGATGGCTTACGATTGAGATAAGTTAGGCAGAATGTGAAAAGGATGTTGAATAAAACTGTATATCCAAGCAAAGCACCTAGGCCAATCCAATACCAATAACTCTGTGGAAACAAACTGCGCTCCTTCATTAATGCCTCACCTAATGACAAGTTAGTGTTATTTCCAGCTCTCTGCATGAACAAACAAGTGAACAAAGAATTTATGAGTCCACTTGGAAGAAAGAATGGTAAAACAGAACCTCTGTTAAGACTACTATAAATTTCAGTGGTGCTGTGCAAGGTTACTCAAACGGATTCCAATCCCGGGCCTGATCCCGGCTTGGGGAGTCACTGGACCACTTATATCAAAGGCATACATCAAAGGCATGCGCATGAAGAGCCATGAAACAGAAGTCGTTTTCTGTGAACCATCTTATGTTCAGTTTGAGGGAAAAGTTAAACTACATAAGGGAAAAGATTGTGGTTTCATTTCAAAGGTGAATCATTGCGGTGATTGCCGATTAAGGTGGAATACACATAATTCAGCCACTATACACAAGCAACTTAAATACAACTTAGCACATGAGCTTCCAAGCAGAAACCTTGCCTTAGAACTGCACTCGTACGGAAAAACACAGAGAGCATGCAGACACTAGAAAAAGCTAGAAAGAAGGAAAAAACAATCACACAAGAAAACACACGATTTACATGGTTAGGCAAAATTGTCTTGCCTACGTCCACAGAGCTCTCACACAGAAAACCTCACAATTCGGTATTTCCAACTTTCGGGGTACTATATTGATGAGGCTGGTTGGATTTTAAAAAAATAAAATGGTCTTCGGGCTATTATTGGAAGATAAAAGCAAGTCTCTTTTAGCTATCTATCAGATAAAGTTGCTGCAAAAATGAAAATGTTGAAGGGGTGAATTATTATCAAAGGCAGGGAGGGAGGTAATGATTAAATCAGTCCTTGCAGCACTTCCTTCCTTCTCCTTCCAGTCTTTCAATCTCAAAACCACACAACCCAAAACACAGAAAAATAAGGGGACTTAAATACAAAGGGCATCCAAGGGTATAAACCGGTCTTGTGATTCAGGCTCCACAACCTCAACACTTTATACCCTATTTATAGCTTGACATGAACCATGTTTTCTTGGGCCAAGTCTCAATCAGGGTTGTTATGTTCCCTGATAGCCACCATCCAAAATCAAAGTTCAATATACTGTAATTACTGAAAGAGTGGTAGTGTATATTTGTGGTCAAGCATTATTACTGTCAAGAAAGATATTAAGGCACCTTCTCCATGTTCTACTGATTTAATTCTATGTAAAATTTAGTATGTACCTAATTCCTAAACACAACAAGAACAAACCTTCTGTAAAAAATAAAGAAATTCTTTTGTCAAAGAAAAAGAAAAGTAGTAAGCTTGAAATCAATAGTCATCACTATATACCAACAATTATGTGGCTGGACATATGTTGTAGAACAAACTACCCAAACTGTGGCTGAATTTCAGACATTTATAGATGTTCCTTATGCTTAGGATTTATAGGCATACTAATACTGTATACATAGCAATTTTTACAGTTTTAGGAGCATTTGTTTTATAGGCTTGTGACTGTTATTTGAATCTTTATAGGTTGTTAATGTAGATAAGATTATCTTTGTAAGGCCTCTACTCGTTTTCTAGGTTTTATGAAATATAAATAGGTTTCAGAATTCCAAATTGTAAGGATTATGACTATTATCCCATTTTTACTCAACACGTTCCAACTTTCTTCAATTTCCCTGTGTATATATTATATAATAAACCCCAAAGTGCAAATGATATATTATGTAACAAATTGACAATTCATTTCCCAACGAGAATTCAAGATTTGCAATTTGGATTGCACTTCATATAAACAGCACACACTACATGAATGAACCATTTATAGGGATTGGTTTTTCATTTACATTGAGCAACACTTGTTAACTCTAGATCAACCCTTGTTTCCACTAATATATATCAGGCAATGCATATCAATATCAGTTAACAACAATTGTTTAATCTAGATCAAAACTTTTTTCCACTAATATATATCAGGCAATACATATCAACATCGGTGAACACTTCAATCATGCACCTTGTAGTTGCTGATAAAATAATTGCCTAAAATAAAGTGTGCAGTATTATGCCTCAACTTTTTATTAAACGAATTCATATGATAGAAAGAAGAATGAATCCATTACAAACTTACACTGTAGAAGACTTTTTATCTCTCACAAGCAATATTTGACTCTTTGGCAGATATAGTAGTTCTACCTCAAAATACTGAGTCGAGTCATTACTATGCTAGGCCCAAAGAAAAGGTACATAAAAATTTGTGACAAATAGGTGCTGAAACTGAATGGCCAATCAGACAAACAAATTTACCTTATTCCAAGAATGCCCAAGAAATTCATTCACAGAAGCTGCATTTTGAGCATACATTAAAGGAGAAACCCAGAAACCCCAGATCCACCACTTTGGGATACTAGCTGTCAAAATGAGAAGGCAAATGTATAAGCATATAATTTCGGAGTTATACATAGAGAAAATGAGAGATGCGTTAGCTTGCCTCTTGAAACGACATATCCTCCAAGCCCCATGACAACCAACATGGCAAAAGATCCAAAGGTATTAGCGACTATCATATTTCGACCCAAGGAACCCATCAGACGGAAAAGAGCTAGAGACATTTGGTGAAGAAAGAAAAATAACAGAAACTGCCGAAAGAATCTGCAGATTAAAACATTAAAATTGCAGAATCCATTATGTCAACCATCATAACTAAGGGAAAACTCCATCTGGATATGAGCCTTACCTGATAATATTTGGATCATATCCAATCACATAATATGTAAGAGCTACCCAGATACCAGACTCTATGAGCGAAGTTGGAATACTTAATGCCCAAGAAGGAAGTGTATAAACCCAGCATGGGTAGAAATGCAAGTCTCTGTGCTTGTAAATCACCGGAAGCTTCGCCACCAACATTGAAACCTCTGTAAAGCCATTGAAAAGAATAATAACCATGGCAAAGTACAGTGACCCGAGATAAAGACCTCCATCATCAATTGTATTATGACGCAGTGTTGTTCGGAAAAAAACACTCATCGTGATCAAAGAAACAATGACGAGCTGGAAAACAGAAAATAATACATATAATCAGCATAGGTAACCATGAAAATGTTTTATTTCAGATTGCTGGCACGCTACCATACTGGCAAACCAAATGAAAAGGTTTGGCATATCAATATATAGTGATTAAAGAAAACTTGGTTTGATGTCGAAGAAGTTAAGTTTGATTCATTTGATATATCATGAAAGAATTTCAGAAAATAAAACACTGACAACATCACCTGAATGAATTTGAAAACATAGATAAAGGAATTCCGTTTCATCAGTAGCAACTGCCAATTAAAGCTAGTCTTGAGAAGCTCACTCTTCTTAACACCATACTGAGAAGTTGACAAGGCTGCCGGATGATTATAACGTCTATCAAATGGAATATCCAGTTCCTCAGACAAATTCTTCCCAGCTTGATATGAACAAAAAGCTTCAGCAAAGCTCACCACAGGTATGTATCGGTAAGGGCGGTCAGGAACAGCCCAATACTGTTCCTGGTCCTTCTTTGACATAATCTGTGCAAGAAAAAAATTTGAATGAAGTGATGTAAAACATGGGAGTAGCAATTAACATCCCAAGATCACCATTACTCACTTCTTGCAGGAAGTCTGCCACATTCTTCCGCTGTGGACAATTAAATCCCATAAATGCAAAGAAATCAAGAGCCGCATCGCGAGGTCCCTGGTAAACAATATGGCCCTCACACAAGAGTATAATATCATCAAACAACTCATAAGTCTCTGGAGCAGGTTGAAGCAGGGAAATGACTGTAGTTGCATCAAGTGCACGGGTTGAATGCCTAAGATACTTGATGATCTGATAAGTAGTTGAACTATCAAGCCCAGTTGATATTTCATCCATGAATAGAACTCTAGATGGACCTACTAATAGTTCACCTGCCAAGCATGCAAGCCATGTTAACACAAACAAACACATTATCTTTCTAGTATCCAAGAAACATAAGATCACAGGGCATATACCTGTAGTAAGCCGCTTCTTTTGCCCACCAGAGATTCCCTTTAGCATCTCATCCCCCACGAGCGTGTCAGCACAAATGTCCAAACCTAAAATCTTTGTCAGATGAATTTTAGTATTTCAGGTGAATCTTAAAGAGAAGTGTTGGAGTGACTTGATAAATATTGAATTCTACATGAAACCATACTCTCTAGTATAGTAGGACTTACAACCAAGATTGTAAAATTCAAGAACTTCATTTGTTCTCAAATATATTACCCAAATGGTAATTTCAGAATAATTAAAACCAGGATTGCATGAAAAATACTGCTCCATATATGCGTACCAAGTAACTAGCGTCTAGAAATTACCTTCAAAATGTACTCCACCACAAGGCTTGTCTCCTGGCCCCCTAAAGCTAATGCCTGAGAAAGATGAGATTCTATCAGTAAAGAATTAAGTTAAATATAAAGCATCAATATTATATATTATGGATTAAAGATAAACATGTACCTTCATAAATATATCAAGATCTTCGTCAGGTTTTTTTCCAGCAATCTTTTCTCTTCTTAAAAGTTCCAAAAGCATATCTGTTGCAAATATACATGGTTCAGCACTTAGGAGACTTCCACACACACTCAACAATGTGATCCTCAAAAGCTTACCATATTTATATCCAACACCCTGACAACGGGCCGAGAAGTCGATAGTTTCCCTTACAGTCATCTCTGCCACATGCCAATCTTGTTGACTGACATAAGCAGATGTCCTCTGAGGAACAAACTCATTTAAACTGTGTCCATTGTAAGTAATCTTCCCTGACGTCTTCAAAGCAATCAAGGTATCGAAGGAAAATGAGCAAAATAAGAAGAATCCAACCAATGATATGCATGAGCAACTATCATCTGAACTCAGTTATTTGTTTTAAGTAGACCAGATAGGTCCCATCAACAGAAGAAGGAAGAATGAAAAGTAAAGAGGGAAAGGAGAACTCTTCTCTCAGTGATCCTTATATAGCGTGAAGTCATTTAACAATAATGTAGTACTTAAAAATAAAACCAAATGACCAGAGGAAGTCAAGGAGGTCAATTAAAACCCGTACATGGCATGATAGCTTCAAAAGAATCTGTAAAACCATTTTGCATTTTTTATTATGAATATCAAAAGCCTCAGCACATCCTGGAAACTGGTTAAGAATTTATAAATTTATGGACGAGTACTTTCTTTATTCTGATGCACTGCATGACGATTATAATAAAGTATAATGTGACCATGTCAATTTCTGTTCAAGAGAAATTGAATTTTCATACTTGCAAATCATGTCCAAGGCGTCCAGCGAGGGCCAACAGCAATGTTGTCTTTCCAGAGCTAGGAGGACCCAAGAGCAGTGTCAATCTAGAATAAAAGTTACACCTCATCAAATACATGACTGAAAAATCATCAGCTGGGTTTGCATATAAACTCAATGTATACCTGGAAGGTCTGATTACCCCGCTAACATCATCTAAAATTGACAACTTCTTTCTCTCCCCCCGGTATATCCGCAATTGCCTTAATAAAGCCTTGAGGACATTGAAAAGGAAAAAAAAAAAAGAAACTTAGTAAGGAAACAATTAATTATTGATGGTGACACTTGTGCCAGTGATTAATTTTGTAAATCCTACCTCAGTCATGTTGAATATGAAATTGGAAATAGTTGGCAATGCTCTGCTTCCAACATGAACAAATGCCTCAACTTTCAGATTCTGAAATCTAACCTCAATCTTGGGGAATTCCAGATCTACTCTGCAATGCCATATAGGTGGGAAGTTAAAAAAACTGAACTCTATGAATGCCAAATGATACAATTCAGTTACTTTAAGTACATAACAGGGGAAAAAATTGCATAGACATTAGACAGGTATGAAGAATTCAATCAATTTCATGAGCAAATTTAACAGAATTTGGGAATTAAAGAACAAGCAAATAATTCACAATCAAAACAAAATAAAATAACATAAATTTCGATTTTTGAGATCATCTGTATAAATATAGCACAAAATTTGCATGATCAATTATATAAATAAGCATTAATTATATGCTTTCAGCAAAGTAATCAAACATAAACAAACTAATCAAACAAACAACAAAAACAGTACTAGTAACCAGTCAGAACATAAATTATCATATAGAATGAGAAATTTACGCTTGGAATCGCCTTCGCATCCGTTCAAAGAACCTCTCCACATCATCATCGATGGAGTTGACGAGCCGATCCAGCACGACCTTTAGATCCTGAACTTCGAGTTTATCAACATCGATCTCTTTCTTATCTCCAACAATGTTCTTGAAAATGCCCTTCCGGACTCGAGCGTAAGTCGGCAGTCTCTCGAGTGCGGCCCACCGGAGAGCCTCCTCGTCGTCGCCGTCTTCTCTGAACGACGCCGACCTCGCGGAGAGGTTCTCGGCAGAGTTCCACATTATGGAGAAGAAGAAGCTCAAATCCTAGAAATCTCTGATTTGATTTGAGTGGTATAAGGAAGATAGATAATGAAGATGAGAAGACTCTTGAGGCTGCAATTGTAGTTGGGAGTTTATTGACTTGAATATATACAACTACTTAGCGTCCTTACAGTGGTGGTTGAGCTTTGCATTTAATGGTTCTCTTTTCTCTCTCTATACTCTCTTTTCTCTCTCTCTAGTTCCGTTTGTCAGTTGTTGGTGTGGTCAGTGGTGTGCGTTGCAGTTTGTGCAGGAGAAGAGCTAGAGAGAGAGAGAGGGGGGCACATTGCCACATTGAATGTACCGGGAATGACAAAATGGCGGGGTTTAAAGGGGTTCGTTTGCAGTATTATACTATACGCTAATGTAGGTGATTAAACCCGCTTCTTATAACTGACACGTGTAACTGTTGGGCGGTACGGTCATTCATATAAGCTCGCGCTCTCACTAAATCTCACTAGGCCCCACGCGAGTTCAGCATGAACACGTCCTCGTTATAGCATTTTTCCTATCGTGAATTTACAATGTGCTCCTCGAATTTTTAGGATAGCTAAGAATTCACCATAATGTGAATTGTAACTGTGTCATTATTATTCCAATGATTAAGAATAGGAATGATCAAGTTTTAAGACCTTTTTTTTATTCAATTCAAAAAACAGTTTTCAAATTATAATTCATTAATTTCTTTTAGCTCAATTTCTTAAGAGTAGTTTTGAAAAAAATAAAACTTATATATATATATATATATATATATATATAGATATATATATTATTCAATACAGGTTAAAGATTAGGTAAAAATCGATCATCAAAATGATTAATTAGTTTAAGACTTTGAATTGATCAGTTGAATTTCACAATAATTAAAAATATATATATATATGTCTTTGTCTACAAGCTCAGAAAAAGAATGAAAGATAAAAGCAATTAATGTTTTTGTCAGCCAAAAAGGACAAACTAAATGAAAGCGGTAGTACAAAGAAAGTGTGGTCTGTTTGAAGATTAAAAATTTGGACAAGGTGTCTAGTAGCCTAAAAAATAAAAATTTTGTTCAAAATTGAAAAAAAAATAAAATTCAAATTTGAATATAATTTCATTCAATTTCAATTTTCAGGATGCTCTAAACATATTTCATATTTGAATTTTATTTTTTTTTCAATTTTGAACAAAATTTTTATTTTTTAGGCTACTAGACACCTTGTCCAAATTTTTAATCTTCAAACAGACCACACTTTCTTTGTACTACCGCTTTCATTTAGTTTGTCCTTTTTGGCTGACAAAAACATTAATTGCCTTTATCTTTCTTTCTTTTTCTGAGCTTGTAGACAAAGACGGGTTGTTTCGTACAAAATGTTTCGTGGTTTGCATCTTGGAAACGGTTAAAGCAGACATATAATCTCTAGCAAGTGGGTTGTACCAAGCATGTTACTTTCTCTTCAGCCACTCCCTCAGCCTCGCAATACATGTCTAATATGAAAATTTTAACTTTTTATAATAATAAAATTTTAATAATTTTTTATTATATTAATAAGAGTAAATTTTTAAATATATCTTTTACTAAAAGACAAAATAATTCTTCGTAATTAGTGTAATTATTTAGTTAAAAGAATAATTTGGAAATGTTATAAAAAAAATAGTATATTCAAATTTAAAATGGAACATATTTTTTTTAGATCATCCCAAAATAAAAAGATGAATAACTATTTTGAGACGGAATTAGTATACGTGACTAAAAGTAGTGTCATAGTCATAGATAAGGTTTATAAAAGGGCTAAAAAAAAAACATTCACAATATAAAAAATGTAAAAGAAATTCCTTTATTAAAAAAAAAATGAGCTAATTATAATGACATCCCTTGAAGTTTGCTATAATGACAGTTATATACAAGTTGGACCTTTTTTAAACAATAACACATTCTTAATTTGGATAAAGTTAACAAAGACACCCTAATTGATCAATGCCACATATGATACATAATAAAATAATATTTTTGCCATTTGACTTATGTGTTGACCTATGTAAATATGAAATTACTTTTTTTACCCTAATATAATATTTATATAATAATAATAAATAAATAAAATATCAAACCTGTTAAAAATGGGTATGAATGTCAAATCAATAATTTTGTATATATATATATATATATATATATATTGATTTGGGTTTTGAACCAATATATATATATATATACGCATTCAAGATTGTCTAGGCACGACAACGATGACCGCGGCAGAGGCAGCACCGACACTAATGCAACCTTCACGATTTGAATAAGCGTGGCGAAGGCTCCGCGACAATGGCTTCAAATGTTCTAATGAGGGTTACACTTCTTTGTTCGGTTGTAGATTCGGTCAATGGGATTCCCCTGGACCTATCGATAGAGGGATCAAAAGGGCTCATATATGTATTGATGGTGTTTAATTGGTTAGGTGCGATGACGATAGCACCGCGGCCGGTGGAGAATCAACGGCCAGCGAGGCATCAAGATCTGTGATGACCAGTGATTCACCGAGATCTCTTTCGACGTCGTTCTTGCCAAAAATGTATGAGCTTGTTAATGGATCGTACAACTAATGACATGATTTGGTGGAACGAAAACGGATCAACCTTGGATGAGGTGAAAGGAGAGAGAGTGTGTGGTGAGGTGTATTATTGGTTACAAGGGCAAAACTGTCATTTAAGAGTTTTGATATTTTACATTTTAATTTAATAAAATATTGAAGGGCAATCTTGACTTTTCACCTCTTTTAAAGGGTTGTTCGGATCTAATTTCTGACAGGAGGTGTCATTGTTCAAAAAAAGCTTAACTTGTATGACTGTAATTATGACAAACCTCATGGGGTGTCATTGTAATTAACAAAAAAAAAATACATATAATTTTTTGTATTATCCATCTTTGGGATAATTTCACTTACCTCCTCTGAGGTTAGGCGTAATTACAGATGATACTCTTTACGTTTCAAAAATTACACCAACCTCCCTCAATGTTAGCTCTGTAGTAACACTTTACCCCTTCCGGTGACAGTCAACGTCGGTCAACAATGATGTCAGCCATTTTTGAGTCTGAAAATACCATATTTGCCCTCTCTATAGTTGTAAAAACATTCCACCCTTACTTTTGAACTGAAAATTACTCATGTAATCTTTATTTTTTTGCACGACACTCTATATTCATATATAGCCTATGTACATATGTATATATATGTATATATATATATACAGGTCCCTGTTTAGATCTATATATACATCCACTACAAATCGTCATATCGATTTATTCATCGCCTCAATAACCGCATTTTCGGCCACTTCGACTACTCCACCGAGCTCGTTGAACTTCGAAAAGAGTGAAACCAAGACAAAACGACACCTTACTTGGTGGAACCTAATCTAGCTTAACTTATTCTCCGTCGTCGGCTCTGGCATGTTCCCCCTCGCCAGAAAAAAAGATCACAATGTTGCCAGACCCCTCCATCGTGCTCTTGTACGCCACCTCTGCTATTTGTATTCTGTTACGTGGAAGCCCCAAATGCCTAAATTGCAAAGCTAAACCCTAGTTTTTGCCCATAATAAAAGCAGTCCAAAATATTAGCGATTGGTGATCGCTTGCCGATGGTTGCGTTTCAGTCGAGATCGATCATCCACCGTTAAGCGAAAAAGAAGAACCAGAGAAGAGAAACACGAAATATATACATACATATAGCGTGTATATGTGTATATATACATATAGCGTGTATATGTGTATATATACACATATCACAAAATTACCATAAAAATTAAAAGAAAAATCATAAATACAATCTACTGCGCTAAATATTTCGTTTTGCTTTAATTTTTTTTTATACTTGTAATTTTACTGATGATTTTCAGATCTTCAACTCAATAGCACTGATGAAATTGAAAGAATTTATGTTTGGTTGCCAAGAAAATGCAAGAAAATGAAGGACATATACACACACACATGCATACATACATACACACACACATACATACACACATACATATATATATGTATGTGTGTGTCTATATATAAGATATAGAAGGTTTTGGAAATCTAACCGTCCGGTAATTATGGTTCACAAATGGAAGAAGATAAGAGATGGAGTGAAAATAGGATTGAATATAAAAGGTAAAGGGTAAGAGTGTCTTTTGGCAAAAAAAAAATCTTATTAATATTATAATAGAGGGTATATTAGTATTTTCATATTGATTTCTATCGGAACTTAACGTTGGTCAGACTGGAGGGAGGTCGGTGTAATTTTTGAAATGTAAAGAGGATCGCCTGTAGTTAAGCCTAACCTCCGGGTAGATAAGTGAAGTTATCCCTCTGTCTTTTAAACAAATTGTCCATTAATCATTAATTTTGACTATTTTTTTTATAAAAATCCCAAAATACCCTCCTGCTGATGTAAGCAAAAAAATTAGTTTATTTTTTCTTTCTATTATTTATCTCTCTTCAAATCGACTGTGTAAACTGTCTGTGTCCATTCTCTTTCTTCAAATTTCAGAGGTCGCCATTATCAGAAGGCCATGGTTTTTCAGATCTTGACCTCTACAGCTATTTTTTCCTTTGCCCTCCGCCCAAAGGTTTCTTGCTTGCTTTCTTTCTTCGCCACTGCGATTAATAGTAAATGACTCCTCAACAGTATTTTGATTCCAAATACTTAATTCTGGCCGTGGTTATCAGAGGCCGTGGTTCTCCATTGCCAAACATATTTTTGAATTAGAAATTGGGAAAAATAATAACTGGGTTTTTGTAGATCAGCAAGACAATCTTGTTGTGTTTCTGCAGATTAAATAAGAGCAAACTAAACCTCAATCAATTGCCAAACCAATTGCCATTCAGCAAAGTACGCTACAAATTCCTTTTGGAGATAAAAATAAAATAAAATAAAATAAGGTTTTGGAAAGGATAAGGAGACAAATGGATTTTGATCATATGATTTGTGTTGATCCAGTTGGTATAGGTGGTGGTTTAGTTCTTATGTGTTAGGATGGGGTGAATTTAGTGGTTAAAAAGGTGCAAGATTTTTACTTTATTGCGACAATTGTTGATGATTCTAAGAATTTTGGGGTGGGTTTTAGGAGGAATTTATGCTTCATCAGTGGACTATAGGAGAGCAGAACATAATGGGGTATTTTAAAGACAACTTTGGAAGAGTTTCTTTTACCCCGTTTAACTTACAATGAAAATGGATCAAATCTCCAGCTACCAATAAGTTCACTTGACATCTTTATTAAAGCTATTTTGAGATGAACATCTTTATGCATTTGACGATCAATGTATCCACAAACATGAGCCGACGGTTGTCGGCAAATATGGAAATGACCGAAAAAATGGAAGTGAGTATAAAAGATGGTTGCTTAGTTGTTGAAAAAGGACAAAATCGGGTATTACATCATTAATTTATGTCATGTGGGTATTTTTACACAATGTGAAAATATTTGGAGTGTTTTTTGTACACTTCTTCAAATATAGAGTAAAAATGCTCCGGAGTGGAATATACTTTAAGGGTGTTTTCTATACTTGTCTCCCCTTCTATTTATTAGGGTCGGACGATTATAAATTCATGCCTCTATCCTTAGAGGATTTGCGTTGCTCAATTGCTCAAAAAATAATTGTGTATGCATGTTATAAAAATAATAGTCAGAACTTCATCTGGGTTGAAATCCTAGTAAGAGATCCACTAGAGATCATAAATTGTTGAAGAAACAACAAATTTTTTCTTTTGTCCCTTCTAGGCGATCAAAAAATAAAGAAATGATTAATATATTCAAGATAATTACGTATTTATAAAATACTGCTATTTCATCAAATTCAAGACGTAAAATGGTGAACAAGATATGAAAAGTTACACTAAGATTTCATCCTTGAACAAAAATTAAGTCATATTGAGCAAGCCAACCTTAATTAGCCCTAATGAGACATTTCATGGGCTTAACCAATCAAAGCTTAATCCTGAACTACGCATGGAGACAATAATACTGGACTTTAATATTGGTTGACAATCTGTTGATAAAATTTATGTCGTGTCCCAAGATCAGGACTTGATCGTGCATGTCCGGATACATAAGTGGACTATTGAATCACTGATCAATAATGACGAATTACATCATTAAATAAGCCACATGTGATGTTCTCAAAGCAAACCACCCCATCAAACATATTACCTCTAAAATCTGATCATATAATCACGATACTAATTAAAACCATGTTTCAAAATTTACATTACTAAAACAAAAAGTCAGTCAGAAAATTATTACATTATTTTGATATTTTACAAATATATATATATAGCATCCTTCACATCATTTTCTAGTACCTGGCATGTGTAAAAAGACAAACATTTTGACAATTCCACAGGTACTTACATTTTGCATTTAATGAGTCATTTTCTAGTACCTGGCATGTGTCAATGTGTCCCTAAAGTCTCCTAAAGCCTTTAGTTTTGATCCACAGCCACATTTGATTGATATCTGTTGCATCTAGAAGCCAATTTAATTGATTATATAGGCCAACCAATATATTGGACTTGTTACACTACTTTTTTTATTATTGGATGCGTTAAATTGGTGGAAGGTCTATTCTATATATAAAGTTAAATTATTAATTGATAATGACATATTGAGGGCATTAATTGCATCAAAAAGAAAATTTCATGTTTCACAATCCCATTGTGCATGTGAAGAGTTGCTGGCAGAAAATGAAGCTTGGAAAAACGGTGACAAATGAAGCATTGAAGCTGCTTTAGCTGGTTTCTAATTGAAAATATGGTGCTTCAACTAAATGTTCATTTAATGGGTTGTTGAAGCTGTTGATCCGTTTATTGAAAAAAAAAAAAAAAAAAAAATTTGAATCCTATGTTAGAGATTTCAATGTTCCGTTTTTTTAGTTCGGGTCTTTGACAATAGCACATGATTTCAACCTACCAGTTTTTTATTAAGGTATTGTTTGGTAACGAGGGATACAGTTTCAGGTTGCTGGGACCAGGGTCACTTAATGCAAAAGGTTGGTGTTTGGTATGGTTGTAAGAAATTTACATGTTTGTGTGACCAATATATATATAAAAATTTTATGCTGTGTTTGGTGTGTAGAAATAAAATGAAATGGAATGTCCATTCCAATCATTCTTTTATTTGGTATACAATTTAAAGTGGTAATGACTATTCCATTGGAATGAAAATCCATTTCACAACTAAACCTATTAAATGACCATTCCATTCCCAAGTAAATTTTTTTAAAAAACCAACTTCCCAAAAAAACTTCATGTCCAAGTCCAAAAATTATCACCATCTTCCACCACAACCACCTCCACCTTTCACCACCACCAGCACTACCACTGCCTTTCACCACCGCCACCGACTTTCACACCACCAGCACTGCCACCGTTTTCCACCAATGCCACCACCTTCCACCACCATCGCTATCGCCTTCCACCACCACCACCTTCCACCACCGCTGCTGCCACCACCACCACCACTGCCACCGCTACCGCCTTTCACCACCATCACCGCCACCGTCTTACACCACTGCCGCCGCCGCTTTGCACCGCCACCACCTTTCACCATCACCACTACCGTCATTGCCTTCCACCACCTTCTACCACCACCGTCTTTCACCGCCATCGCCTTTCACCACCTTCCACCGCCGCCACCATCATTGTCATCGCCTTCCACCACCACCATCACCATCGCTTTCTACCACCTTCCATCACCACTATCGCCACCTCCACTACCTTCCACCACCACCACAGTCACCTCCATTGGCTTCCGCCACCGCCACCTACACCACCATCTCTTTCCACCACCACCAACACTCTAGCCACCGTCTTCCACCATTGCCACTGCCTTCCAACACCACCACATGCACCACTATCGCTTTCCACCTCCACCAACACCACTACCACCATTTATTTTTAAAAAAATTATAGAAAAATGTCATTTTGTTAATTTAATTTATTTTTTACTAACAGGGATATTTTGGATAACTCAATTTGAAATTTATTCCATTCTAAATTTAAAATTGATCCAACCAAACATTACAATGATTATTATTTTTCCATTTCTACATATTTCATATTTACAACCAAACAATAGAATAAAAATAGTCATTTCATTCCATTTTCATTCTCATTCTATTCCCACTTGCATTTCATTCCATTCATGTACACTAAACGCAGTCCTTAATTGAATGATTACGGACATAATCTATGCAAGCCCAAAATTAATCTTAGTAGTGATTGTACTCATACTTCTGCATAAACCATAATCATCCATCCAATTAATGATTAGGGCTTCTACCGAGAAAATAACATCTAAGAATATTTAATCAAAGAGGAATGTCAATGTAAATGTAGTTTACATTTAGAAAATTTTAATAATTGACTAGTTTGGAGCCATAATTACAAGTACGATATACACTGAAAAAGAATTAAGTATAAGAGTTATCAAACAAAACTAGTTATGAATACGATAACTTATACAAAATCATACAAATATTAATATAATTAGGACAAAATTACCCTTACCTTTTTTAAAATTACCCATTACCCATTTTTCTCTTTCTCTTTAACACTCCTTGTAGGGGTGCACATGGTCCGATTTGATACTATTCTTGATAGAACTGGAATTGAACCGTTCCCAATGGTTCTTAAAAAATTAGAATCGAAACCGTTGGAACATATAACCGAACCGAACTGTGAAGACCAGTCCGGTCCAGTTCGGTTCAGTTCCACAGTTCTCATTATAAAAATTTTAAAAATAAATTGCTTACTTTTTTTTTTAAAAAAAAAAAAAAACTATACTTTTGATATGTTATTTAAATTAATCCATAACTGCTTACTAAAGATCAAATTCATTCCGTTAATTAGTATGTCTAATTCATTTTAATAAACATTCTTATAAAGTGTTGTTGCAAGAAACAAACATTTTGGGCTAATGAAGTAATAATCACTAGTATTTAATAAATTTTTATTTTAATGTAAACATTGAAATAATAATATATTTGATCTAAACAATTATAAATATATTATCATTATATTATATAATTTTAAAATAATATATATTATATACACAATATATAACCGGTTCGGTTCGGTCCCAAAGAGTCTGAAGCCATAACCGAACCGAAACTCAACGATTCCAAAATTTTAAAACCGAAACTAGTACCGAACAGGTGTGGAACCAGAATCGAACCGTCGGTTCAATTATCTGGTTCCACCAGTTTTTTGTGCAACCCTTACTCCTTTTGGTGACTCACCTAGTGATATTCCGGCGACACGGCATTTTTTTCGGTGACCCACCTAGTGATATTCCGGTGAAACACCATTTTTTCCAGCAAACCACCGGGGGACCAATTTTTTCATCGAGATCATAATAAAAAAAAAAAGATAGGTAAATTACGATTTTCAAATAAGATTTTGGGAAGAAAACACATGCACATGTGTAGTAGGCCAGACTATAAATTCCAGCATATTTTCACCAGTCGGTACAAGTCCTCCTCCTCCTGTTCCTCCTCAAGTAGGTATATGGTGTTCGCCAGTTGGTACAACTCCTCCTCCTTGAGCAGGTATATGGTGTGTCCGGTGCACCGTGCATCCAACATATCACAACTATCTGTGTTGTATACGCGCGAGAATGGATAATTGTGATGTACCCAGTGCACGGGGCACTCGGCACATCATATATTTTCCTCCTCCTCCTCAAACGAAAGGTTGGATGTTTTAGCCTTAGTGGAGGCATGGACTGCATAGGTGTGTGTTTGCTTAAACTTTCAAAAAAAAAAAAAAAAAATCTAGTAACCAAGATGATAATTAAATGGATTAGCAGGGCCTCTAATATTATAAATTAAAAATGTTCAAACTCCACCGCTTATTAGATTCATGTATTGTACATGAGAATTTTCTTACCTAGCTGACTCAAAATGAGATGGATTGAAAGATTAATTGTTCTAATTAATGATACTATATTGTTCCTAAATATATTTTGTATGTAACATAACTAGGCCATAAGACTAATTAGTACCTCCTCAGGATGAGTTCAAGTCTGTCACTATTAATAAGTATGTGTGAATATTTATCTAACAATATATATATATATATATATATATATATATTTACGTAATGCTTCTGATTTTCCCTATTTTCCATTTTTGGAGATTTTTTATTTTTTCGGGATTTTTCTTTTTCGTACCTTATTTTGCGTGCCAGACACTGTGGGGTGTGCCGGGTGAGTCCCGAGAGTTGGTTGGGGTATTTCTTCGAGTTCAGGACTCTTAAAAATGCATTATTGGCCATTTCAACATTTTTTTAGTTTTTCAGACTAGGAGGTCCCAGACGGGACCCGCAACCGGTATTATTGTGCACGAAGATTATTTTTTTTGGGGCCGTTACTCTCCATACATTATTTTATGATGTATATTTATGTGGTTATGTGTTTGAAAATGTGTGGTTGTAAAGTGTTTAGTGTGTGTGTGTGTATATATATATATATAAAGGTAAACAGAGATATTTTCTTATGAGTGGGCCCCACATGATATAAGTTATTCCTTATATATCACATGGCTTCCTTTTCATCCATATTCCCTCTCATTCTCTTGCAGCTCTCATTTTCCTCATTTTCTTTTTATTTATTTATTTTTTGAGTCTCATTAAATCTTTTTCATTTTCCGGCTAATCGGTAGGATTTCTGGTATCAGTTCCTTAACGGAAAGTATTCCTCTCATCTTTTCCTATCACATAGTTAAAGGATTTAATTTTTTAGGAGTGGCGATTATTTTATGAATTTTTGAAATTTTTAGATCTAAGACTTCGGAGGGGGTTTTAGACCACTTCGAGTCAGATTCCGGAGTCGCGCCTTTAGAGCAGTTTACTTTCCTCATTGTCGACTACGTTTCCACCGAACAATTTTCTATTCCGCCGTCGTTATCTGCCGTTGACCGGCATTGACCAGCATTGATTTTTCCGGTCAGGGATGCATTTTGACTACTTTTGAGGTAGGGATGTCTAAACCATTACGTTTTGACTGTACTTAAGTTTGTTTACTTGAATTCTTGCTAAACATGGTTAAAAACGTTAAATTTCATAATTTTGAATGTTGATTATGTGTCTAAATATTTATGTGGCAAAACATGTTTTAGATGATGTTAATTGAGTATATATATGTGCTTGGTTGCAAAGGTGTTTAAAGAGTATACCTTACGTTGAAATGTTTTCTTGAGGTTATATGTATATACAAGATGACGATGATGAGTACGTGTGTCTAAATTAATAAAATGCAAGCATGTGCATGTCAATTTCATTCATGTATGATTCCATTCATGACATGAGCATGGTTTGGGAAAAGTGAGGTTGAAATGATTTTTTTAAAGAAATGTGTTTGGAAAGGATTATGAGAAAATGTTTTGTAAATAAAACCTGGTTTTGCGAGCCCGGGGCTAATTCAACCTAGAGGGAGAGTGGCCTGATGTAGGGCGTGAAAAAGTTGATACTAGGCCTGAAACGATTGCCGGATTTGGAACCGGGGATAGCTATCAATCTCATCTCGGTAAAGTTAGTTAGCGATTTTTGGTGGACGTTGTGTTGGGCTGGGACTGTGGTCAGTAAGGCATTTCATTTCATGGCACGTTGACATTTATGAAAATGATTGGTTTATGTGTTGATGATCTGTTAATATGAAATGTGTGAATTGTGATTTTAAAAATTTTCCAAGTATGATCCCGATTTCTTTCTCCTATTCCGTGGTTGTTGGCTCAAGTGAGTCCCAAATCGATGTTTTAGGCATTGTCCACTGAGTTGTTGAGCTCACCCCTTATCTTAACATTTTCAGGAAACCGGAGGAGTATGGACGTATTGTTGGAATTTTTATATATATATTTAAATAATAAAAATTATTTTATGGTCCTATATACTACGTATTCTAAAATAGGATTGCAATGTGATTATTGATACTTGATGGATTAGGTTCGTACTTTCCAATTTGGTGGTCTAATTAGGGGTATGGTTTTATACTATTGGATTGTGGTTTTCCAACTTATTTGGTGTGATTTATTTCTAACCATTGATATTTAAGTTATCATGATAGGAAGGGAGACTTAGATATGCTTGTTTGTAGAGAAACCGTCCCCCCTTGTTGTTGTTATATATAAGGGTTTTAAAATATTTATTCAGTCCTATCGTATCGACAACTTTCAGAAGGGGGGTAAAACGCTCTATTTTTTTTTCAGATCTCTCAAAGGGCCATAAGGAATTCTCAAAGGTATATGTGCGTTAATCATCAATCAGGTACGAGCCTAAATTCCCTATTTAATTAATTGTAATATTCTTGATTTTTACATGTGGATTATTTATTTAAAACCCAACAATTGATATCAGAGCAAATTTAGGGTTTAGGTTGTAGAAATTAAGAAGGAATATGTATTATTTAAAGTTGTGGGCATGAAAATAAGTAGATATATATTTGATCATGAACTTCTTATATGGGTATTGCATCGCTGGGAGAGAGTCTCTGTTTTCCAATTTTATGTATTCAATTCACAGTGTTTATATTACCAATGTCCATTTCTTTTATATCTAGTATATACTGATGATTGTGAAGAGATATTATTGCTACATGTATGTTGTTAAGCACATGTGAGTCATGTGACATGATAATATTGGACTAATAATGATAATACAGTATATACAGAATATGGTTTTGACTAAGCCTTTGAAAGTTCATATGTTAGCACGTCAAACGAGATACTTTTTTGTTTGAAAGTTTTTAACATAATCTAATTTGTGTATGCATATATGTTCAGTGCTTATATATGCTTTAGAGTTGGATCTTGTTTGTAAAGAATGCTCCGTACTATGATTGTTGGCAATTGGCTCTTATATTATATTATAAATTATTCAATAAATAATAAAGTAATATACATATATCAAATGCACATGTACATTAAGATTGAAATTCTTTCAATTTAATGTACACTCAGATGTATACTTGGACTAATTGAAGGTTTGTCTTTTTATTATATTAATTCATTGATTCAAATAAATTTCTTTTGAATTATATATTATGTACGGATAAATTAATTCATGTATATATATATATTCACGGGTCAAAAATATACATGTACAAGTGATGTAAATATTTTCATGTTTTTTTGCCAAGGTGCTTGTCTGATTAGTTTTGTAAGAAAGCATTTGTATAGTGAATATATATATATATATATATATGCAAGATTGCATGTACAGTACAGTGTGATTAACAGTAAAAATATAAAAAATATAAAAAAAAATAAAGTTTCTACTTTCATGAATTTAAAGTGGACTTGTTTATTTGAATGTGTTTATACATACATGCATCAAATGCATAAATGGTTAGCGAGGTATTAAAATGTGATTTGTTATATTACATGTATCAGTGACCTTTGAGTGGTTGATGTCAGGTTGAGAAATTTTATTCATGTTATATTACATGTATCAGTGACCTTTGAGTGGGACATGAGGTTGTGTGGCTATTTGGTCACACCTTAACCAGTGTTTTTATTAAGTAATTCATGATATTTGCACAATTTTAAGTTGAAAAACTTATGGGGGTTTATGTGCCATACGCAAGTATTTTTTATCCAATTGATTTAAAGATTTAAGTACTTTAAATTGTTCATCGGATATATAATATACATGCATCAAAGTTTTTTTTTATTATTTTATTTTAATTAGAGTATATAAAGAATTAAGATTTTAAATCTCAATTGATGTGCATGTTATTATTATATTGTTCACTGTAATTTCTTAAGATGTATTGAGGGGGCTTTATTTTATTTGTATTAAAGCCATTTATATTACGGTGAAATCAAATGTTCTATAATATTTGGGTTTAGTTTATGTGCATTATAAAGAAATTGTTGAACTTAAATAAATGGAACTTCTGCAGTTTAGGTTCTTCCTTGGGGTTTAGGAAGACCGGTAAAGTGACCGTTTCAAATGTGGTAGCCAAAGTAGGTGATGTCTGCCAAAAGGTGACATGCTCACGGAGGTTATTATTTTAAAATTTTAAGACATTGGTCTTATTGAGGTCTCACAGTACACTTACCTACATGAGGCCATTTGTTCTGCCAAAAGGTGATCAATGTCTTAGTGTGGGATAAGTGAGTAGAATATTTGAGAGTGCTTGGATTATAACTAAATAACCCTCTTGCCAAAAGGTAGTGGAAGTGTTTAGTAATAATTCAAGTATAATCAAATAGGTCTATGTGCGATTTGATCGCAAGTTTGGGGGTAAAATAAAATCTAAAATTCTGCCAAAAAGTGATTTTTAGATGACATTTTATTTGTTCCCGCGGGGTGGATGGTTTTGCACATAGTAAAACACCCTGATAAATTCGGTTTAAAACCCCAAGTATGAATTAAAGTTATAATCCCTAAAGCTGAGATATATTACTATATGTTATTTATGTGATGTTATTCAATATAACAATTATTCAGGTTACAGACGCTTCCGCAATTTAAAGATATCTTATAGGGATTGAACCATTGAATGGTTAAAATTATACTGCCTAGAAGATAGGTTTTGATATTATATTGGATTTCTTGGACTACGTGTCTGTTGTTTTAGAAAGAAACCCATATGCCCAGTGCATTGTTTTCTTAGGTAGAAAAGTTGTTGCATTTTTTAAGTGAACTACAGGTACTACCATGCCATTAGATTAATTTATACTTCTATTGGTGATACTATTCAGGGTGGTATGCTAGTTTTGATACTGCCAAGAAGCTTCTTGATTTGATCAAGAAAGAGTTAATGGGTATTAAGAAGTAACTACAATACTATTATTTGACATGGATTATGTTAGTGAGATATGATGGTAATGGTTCAGTGAGGGAGTATATCTATAAAATGTGCAAGCTGGTTAATGATCTGAGGTAGTAGAGAAAAATATTTGCTAATAAGTTAATTAGTCCACATGGTGATCTATTCTCTGCTTAGGTTTTTCCAGCTTTTCAAGGTGAATTATAATTCACAAGAAGTTAAATGTGGCATTAACCAGCTGTTAGTATTTTGTGTTATTGAATGAAAACGACTCAAGGGTGTTAAAACTGAGTCAGCTTATTTTGCAGTGATAGTAAGAATAGTTTCATAAAGAAACTAGGCGGCAAGAAAGTGAATAAGGCTAAACAGAATAAAAACATTGATCATGGAATGATAAATGTTGATCCTGTAAAAATAAAAGGACATCAAAAGAAAATGTTATTGTGGTGAAAAGAAAAACAAAGCAAGAAAGAAAATTGCCATATTAATATTTGAGCCTAACTTGGTAAAAATATAGGTATAAACATGGTGGATGGATTCGGGTGTGATCCTATTTGCTTCTTGTTTTTCAATTGACTCGATACCATCCGAATAAAATCGTGTTTTGGTCAGAGAGGATTCATCTATGTTATGCATAGGATATTGGGGAATGTCTCTCAAAAGAGATTTGAACGCTTGGTCAAGGATGAGATTATTAGGCCACAAATTTTATGCGTTGGTTGTGTCAAAGGACAAATGCTAAGAAACGCAATTTTGAGGCAAGTCGGTCATTTGGTTTTTAGACAATATTTATACCGACATTTGTGGTCCATTTCTTATTGTAACTCGTTTGCAGTAAAGGTATTTCATTGTCTTCATTGATGGGTTCTTAAGGTATGATTGTATACTTAATCTACCAGAAGTCTGAAGCACTTGATATGTGTAAAATTTATTAGACTAAAGTTGAAAATAGTTCGTATAAAGATTATGGTTTGAAGATCGGACTAAGGTGGTGAATTTTAATGGTAGAATGGTAAGGATGGTGTAAATCGTAGTACTTTTAGTACATACTTAAAGATCAGTACATTATATCACAGTACACCACTCCTAGTTCTCTTGCGTAAAATAAAGTTACAGAAAAGAGAAAGTGTGGGGATGTTTTATAGAGATAGACTTATATAATGCAGATATCAAGGGGCTTGATACTCGCACTGTCAATGATTATGTTATTGGGCATCTTGAAAGATTAAAGAATTCGAGATTTTACTATCCTGTTGACTTATGGAGATTATTGGAATATGTCATGCATATTTAATGAGAGTGGTGAATCCAGTGGGAGTTTAAAATATTGTAGTTTCTTTTTGCAGAAAGGTATTTTCAGCATCTATTCTATTTATTCCAGGCTTCATTCCACTTTCTTTAGTGGTTTCAGTTAAAGCTCATATTCCTACTCTTTCAGTTCTTTCTCCTTTGTAGACCTTTCTTTCAGTTTCTAATCTAGTTCCTAAGCCAGTTTAGCTTAGGAGATTTTCTAGAACTTGGTTTTAAAGCAGTAGTATCCAAAATTTTGATACAGTGGTTACTAATTGTAAGTTCAAAGAGAATGTTATGGATAAATGTATATACCTCAAGTTTAGTGGGAGTCATTTTGTTTTCCTTATCCTATATGTTGATGATATTTTGCAAGGTAGCAATGACATTCGTGTGATACATGATATTAAGAATTTTATGTAAAGTTTTGACATGAAGGACATGGGTATGCAAAGTATGTCCTTAGCTTTAGAATCCACATAGATCATCCTACTGAAATATTTGGACTTTCTCAAAAGAAATATTTGGACTTTCTCAAAAGGTTTATATTAATTAAGAATATGAAAAATTTTAACGGTGACCAAGTGTAGTAAGCCCATTGACATAAAGTTCATTTTCAAGAATGAGAAAGTTAAGGTTTAAGTGCCTTTAAGATTTTCCCATATGGTTACAGAAAGATTGTTACATGTCCTCTCACTAAAGGTCTTCAGCTAAAGATAATAAAGTATTTATAAAGCATGTGATTCGGATAGGTGTTCGAGAGTCATTATGTTATGATGTTCAGTATTTCTTTTATATATGCTACATTGCAGTTAGTTTCTTTACGCCTTGTGGTGACAGTTATTTTTCCTCCAGTTTACGCCTTATGGTGACAGTTATTTGCATCCAAAATAAAGTTATGATGCATAATTATTATTATCTTGATATATATGGTTTATGCACGTGCTATTATGTTTGCCTGGAGTGATATTTCACTCATGAGATTGTTTGGGTTAGATGTGAGATTGGCACCACATCGATAAATCCAAAATAATTATTAAAGGTTGTCTGAGAGTGATAATTCACTCATACAGTTGTTTGGGCTAGATATGAGATTGACGCCATATCGGTAAATCCAAATATAAGATTTGTCTGGGAGTGGTATTTCACTCATGAGATTGTTTGGATTAGATGTGAGATTGACACCACATTGGTAAATCCAAACATAAATATTAAATTTTGCCTGTGGGAGTTTTGTCACACTCCATGAGGATAATTTAGGTTAAATATGGGATTGGCTCCATATCGGTAAACCCTCACACTAAACAGAAGGTTGGCGGTTTGCTGTAATATGTTCAGGTGACATATCGCGATGGTATGAAGTAGGATGGATAGCTTGGGCTAGATATAGGATTGGCTCCATATCGGTAAACCCTCACACTGAACAGAAGGTTGGCGGTTTGCTGTAATATGTTCAGGTGACATACCGCGATGGTATGAAGCAGGACGGATAGTGAGGTGTGCGTTTAGATCCCATGCAGTTTGCATATCTCATGAAATACAGTAAAACCACTATATTTGCTTGAATCCTAAATGGAATCAGTTTTGAGACCATGGAACTGTTTAGAATAATATATTACTTGTTTACGCATTCACGATCCACTATTGAGGAAATTTATGGAGGAGAGTGCTCTAAAATTTCAATCCATCAATTTCGATAATTGTGTTTTCTAAATAAAAATGAGTGGCCACTCGACTTTTATAAAGTGTGTTGCAATTCATAGTGTCATTTTATAAAACTTAGAGTGCATGGACCAAGTGGGAGATTGTTGGAATTTATATATATATATTTAAATAATAAAAATTATTTTATGGTCCTATGTACTACGTTTTCTAAAATAGGATTGCAATGTGATTATTGATACTTGATGGATTGGGTTTGTACTTTCCAATTTGGTGGTCTAATTGGGAGTATAGTTTTATACCGTTGGATTGTGGTTTTCTAACTTATTTGGTGTGATTTATTTCTAACCATTGATATCTAAGTTTCCATGATAGGAAGGGGGATTTAGATATGCTTGTTTGTAGAGAAACCGTCTCCCTCTGTTGTTGTTATATATAAGGGTTTTAAAACATTTATTCAGTCCTATCGTATCAACAATTTTCAGAAGGGGGTAAAACGCTCTATTTTTTTTTCAGATCTCTTAAAGGGCGATAAGGAATTCTCAAAGGTATATGTGCGTTAATCATCAATCAGGTACGAGCCTAAATTCCCTATTTAATTAATTGTAATATTCTTGATTTCTACATGTGGATTATTTATTTAAAACCCAACACGTATGACTTACATTCACGGACTTAGACGACGCTAGAATTTTTCTTAGTGTTATAAGGTTGTATTTACGGCAATGGCGGCCTCATTCATATACTTAGATTCTTTGTAATTGTGTAAAGACAAATTTGTATATTTTGTGGCCTTGTATCCTTTATTATGTTTCTTGGACTTGTATAAATGTAATTTGAAAGATGCATACTATAGAAGGAAAGTCATTTTGTCTTAAGGTCATCATGTAATGAACTATGTTGATATAACATGGTTGGATGGGATGAATGAGCTATTTCAAATCATTTCATTAGCATTATGATTTGGGACGTTATATCTTATTTGTCGTGAGTTGGGACAGGTCTTATGGCAGGTTTTGGCTCACAAATGAGCCCAGTTGGGTATAGGATTCCCAAGACTATTTTCTGCAGATTCAACAGCTTTTAGGGCCTGTCGGCCAGCTGGCAAGGCTAGTCAACCGACTGACAGTGCATTTCGAGTCATTGTAGAGAGTGGCATTATCAAGATCTTCGTTTCGGCCGGCCGACTAACTCAGTTAGCCGACCAACCATTGTCCTTCAATCGGCTGACATAAGGCTGTCAGCCGGCCGATGCTGTTCTTTCCACCTGCATTTGTGATCCTTCGTCAATGTTAGTAGTTTAACGTGTTATGACCCTTGGGATGATGTGTATATAGTGCATTGACGTTGGAAATGACTCATTTACCATTAGATGACTTCTGATTCAGGTAAGGACCTGGTTAGAAATTCGGACCCCCGAATTCGGGTTGTTACAATTTAATTACATGCAGCTATATACCCAATCACCCATTGTATAAAAACTTATTTGGCTCCTAATTTTTTATTTTTTATTTATCTTTAATTCAACAGTCCTTGCTCTTATTTTTCTTTTTCATTTTTTTTAGTTAAAAAAATAAAAACGTTTATACTCCATTCACCCTTTTTGTGTTTTTTTTTTGGTTAACTTCAGTTACACCCCCTGAGGTATGTCCTAACTTCAATGAGACCCCCCCACGTTTGCAAAACTTCAGTCAGACCCCCTACTTTTTCTGACACACATCAGTCTCCCCCCTCAGTCAACGGTCAAGGTTGGTCAGAGATACTTTTTGCCAACGTCAGCAAAAAATGAGCTTTTAATGCCCAGATTGCCCCTAAACGGTTCTGTTTGTTTACAAAAATTAACGGTTATGTTTGGCTTCATGTTATAAAGCAATTAAAATGCCCAGATTGCCCACAAAGTCCATGTTAATGCCCAGATTGCCCCTCAACTCCAACGGTCATGTTTGGCTTCTATAAATAGGAGATAGGGACAATGTTTTTTTGCACTTCCTCTCTTATATTCTCCTATGTAAAGTGCCTATCTTCCTCTCTTATATTCTCCTATGTAAAGTGATATCTCAATCAAGCGTAAATAGTCGTGAAGGTAGAGGCAGAGGCTATATACAGTATAAGAACAAGATTTGTCGCTATGGGGATTTTGCTATAGTGAAGGTTACAGAGAATGACAAAAATCGCAACAAAGGCAGGCTGTATTATACTTGTGAAAATGAAACATGTAGTTTTTGGGAATGGTGTAACCCTATAGATGGTTATGTTGGTGCTGCTGCTGTTGGTGCTGCTGAGGAGTATTCACCTGCAAATCAACTTTTGCTTGAGGTTGTTGCTGAATTAAGGTTGCAGAGACAAGCTATAAGTTCAAGGTTACAAGTTTTTGAAACAACTATTTTGTATTTGAAGATAGTTGTATTTACTTACTTCTTGTTATCTGTTTTTGCTATTTATTTGAAATAAAATTATGCAATGAATATTGACCTATATTGAGTATATTTACCATTGAAGCATCATCAATCTATTATCATTGCACATGCATATACAACCACAAATCAAGCATCATCTATTACTGAGAAACCACAAAAAAAAAAAAACATAACCATTGTCAACCACAAACTTACAAACATAACCATTGTCAACCACAAGTTACAAGTTTCAAACAAAGTAGGTCATAAAAAAATCCTCACTGTTGTATGGTGAATAAAACCCAAAGGAGCCTCCAACTGCTAGTTACTGTTGTGTTTCTTTCCTTGGTACTGCTGCTTTTGCTACTCTCTCTGTAATTGAATATTAAGATTAGAATACTAATGCAACAATAAATTAATATGTATAAGGATAAATATTAGGTAATTTATTGCTTACCCATGGTGGAGGATTAACACCAATACCACTCTCACTTGGCTGTTATCCACCTTTGATGCCACTCTGGTTTGGCTGTCTTCCAACTCTGCTACCACTCACATTTTATTGAGAACCACCACCAATGCCACTCACATTTGGTTGAGAAGCTCCTCTTGCACGTACATTTCTTCCACCTCTTGCACTTACATTTCTTCCACCTCTCCTAGTAGTTTGGGACTGGAAACAATTTAAACAAAAAAAATTAGCTAAGTACAGAATTGGGTAATCATAGAATTAAAAAATTGTTATAGTGAACATAAGTAAGGACTTATACCTGTTGTGTAACACCAGAAGTTCCTGCTCCTTTTGATCCTTGAGTTTGAGACCTTATGTTTTCCTAAATTAACAATTAGAAGGTATATAAATCAGTAATAAAAGAAATTTATCAAAACATAGCAAGTTTAAAATTGACTGAAACACTCACTGCTGCAGTTTGAGCTCTTCCTCTTGCACTTGCAGCCCTCCCTCTTGCTGCTACAACTATTTCTCTTGCTGTTTGAGCTCTCTGGCAAGTCCTCCTATTATGACCAGTTTGTAGGCAATACTTGCATGTTACAACTGACGATCTCTTAGGTACTCCACTTGCACTTGCAGGGGCAGGTTCACCTTGTTCCCTTCTTCTATTTTTTCTTGGTCTACTAGGTAATCTTCTTGGTTTAGGAGGGTATAAGTCAATTGATGGAGTTTTGGGCCACATCTTCTCATCCATCAAAGGATGAATCATCCCACTGTGGGCAAGTAGATATGTGTCCTTATTGTAACAAGGATCACAAAAATGCTGAGGGTCCTGCCTATTCCATGAAATAGCACCAGCTGCATGCCTGCAAGGTATCCCTGATATCTGTCATGCTCTATATGAGTAAGTTCTCAAGTTTAAATTAACCACACTTACTCCCACCACTTCATGAACTTCAAACTTGTAACAACTCACTCCACCACATGGTATGATATTGTCCGCTTTGGGCCTGAGCCCGCACGGTTTTGCTTTTGGGTTTCACTCCAAAAGGCCTCATACCAATTGGAGATGATGCACTTACATATAAGCACTTCACTTTTCCTCTACCCAGGCGATGTGGGACTTGTGCACCCGTAGCTCGCCAGTGTGGTAACCTGACAGTGGGTCGTTACAATGGTATCAGAGCCTGACCCAGCAGGAAGTGTGCCGACGAGGACGTTAGGCCTTAAAGGGAGTGGATTGTGATGACCTTGTGAGCGGGTGTGCCGTGGGCGGGTGCGAGAGACACTGTCAGGCTACCACACTGGCGAGTTATGGGTACACAGTCCCACATCGCCTGGGTAGAGGAAAGGTGAAGTGCTTATATGTAAGTGTGTCACCTCTAATTGGTATGAGGCCTTTTGGGGTGAAGCCCAAGAGCAAAACCGTGCGGACTCAGGCCCAAAGCAGACAATATCATACCATGTGGTGGAGTGGGTTGTTACAAAACTCCTCCCTCCCAGCAGGACAAACTCTACACCCTCTTGATTCTTGAATGGATTTGTTTAATTTTTTAAAGACATTTGGTGTCAAATTTCCCTTCCAAGCTAAAGCTTTCTGATACCTTTTCTGGATTCTCACCATTAATTTAATCCTAATCCACTCAAGTATATTCAAGATTGGCTTAGACCTATAATGACCAACCCAGTTGAAGGATTCAGTCAAATTGTTTGTGATATGGTCACTCTTTGATGTCTCACCATACCCCACCCTAGACCATATTTCCAAAGGCCTGTCCATTAGCCAATCATGAGCTTCTGTACAAATCCCATTCATGTGATTCATTGCATCATTAAATTCAAGTTCATTGCATGATCTTGCAGCTTTCCAGAATTTTTTTTTCAACAACAACCCAGGATTATCCTTCCTAAAACTGTTAAACAAGTGCCTACAACAAATCTTATGGCTTGCCTCAGGAAATAAGTTAGAAATTGCAACCTCAATACCCTGAAATGCAAAATAAAATAAATTAGAAGTAATTATGAACAATTTAATAATGAACTATATAATAATGAATAGTTAAAGAAAAAAATTATACCTTTTGCATATCAGACATAATTGTCCAATGTCTAGCATATGCATCTGCACCAAGAATATCCTTCAAATTATCTAAGAAAAAAGTCCATGTTTCATTCCCTTCACTTTCTACCACAGTATAGGCAATGGGGAATAGACCATTATTGCCATCCAAGGCCACAGCTGACAAAAGTACTCCACCATGTGGGCCCTTTAAAAAACAACCATCTAACCCAATGAATGGCCTGCAGCCTTTTATAAACCCAGACCTCAAAGCATCAAAAGCAATGAAAATCCTTCTGAATCTATTCACTCCATTGAATTTAGCATCATAATAATCAAGTGTGACTAAACTGCCAGGGTTTGTCCTCCTAATTTCATTCTTATAGGAAGGCAGCAAACTGTATGACTTCCCATGGTTACCCTCAAACACATCCAATGCCTTTCTTTTTGCCCTATAACATTGTTGTTTCTTTGCCCTAATGCCATATTTTTCATGCAGTACAGTTCTCAGACTTTCAACTGTCATTTGTGGGTTTTGTTTGAGTTTCTTAAAAAACTTCTTTGCAATCCATGTAGAATTGGCTAATGGATTTTTATCACCCCTCATACAAGAATGATTGTCATTGTATGTTTTTATTATGTAAGTCTTACAAGGCAGTGGGGAGGCATGGATCCTCCATGGACAACCTTTGGCTTTGCAAACACAAGTTACCCTTGAACTCTCATTTTTGGTCTTTCTAATTTGAAACTCTTCTTGGATTGTATAATCTGTCAACACCTCTCTAAAATGTTTCACATTTTGAAACAATAAATATTGTTCTGGTTTTATAGGTTGTCCTTTAACCTTTACATATTCCTTCCTTTTAATATTTTTATCCCAATCCTTGCTCTTTGATCTATTTCTCTTTGGATATTTTACACCAATCTCTACACTTGAATCAGAATGTGCTTCATCATTTGACTCATAATCTGACAGGCCATCCTCACAATCCACATTGTAATCTTCATCATTGTAGTCTTCATCATTGTCTTGAAACCCTACATACTCACCATCTGAGCTATCACTGTCAGTTTCAACACAATCAGTATCACCTTCTGCCATCCAATCTTGATTATCTTTCCTAAAATCATACACATCATTTTTCTCCACATCACTATCCTCTTCCTCATTGTTTTCATCACCCACTTCCTCATCACTATCGTCTTCCTCTCCCTCACTATTTTCAGCATCCACTCCATAATCCATATCCTCATAAGGGTCATCCATATCAGTTGATATATTTAAGGGTTCAACTTCTTCTATCTCAATATACACACTAATGTTAACTCTTTCACTATTTAAGTATAACATGTCTAACAAATCAGCTTCATTCTCAACCAATATCTTAGAATAAGAACCAGGAACATCACAGTATATAGAATAAGTAAACCCCAAACCCCCAGCATAATCCTCAAGCATAGCTCTACTTATGTCTTCCAGGAAATCATACAAACCATACTTATCAGGGTCTACATGATTAATAGTTCTACATTTTGACTTGTAGTGCACGTGAAAATTATGATAAATATCTCTCATCACTGTCAATAATTCAAATAACAAGAAATATAAAAATAAATGGCATAAATAAGGCACTGGCCAATTGAAACAAAGAGATTACGGACAAATTGAACAAATTCATGCATTTTCAAATTACAGACATTTTAACATAAATTAAACAAATTCATGCATTTTCAAATTAAACCCCCAAATTGAACAATTTACAGACAAATTGAAAAAAAATCAAGATCCTAAATTTACAGACAATCGAACAATTCAACAAATTCAACAAACCCAACAAAAAAACTCAAAAACTAACCCTAAACCCCCAAATCAAGATCCTAAATTACAGATATAAATTTAACAAACCCTAAACCCCCAAACCAAAACAACCGAACAAAGAAATAGTAAAAAAGAAACCCATTTTTCCAAACCCGAAACCCCCTATCAACTAAAACCAAAATCAATTTTTAGAAAGACAAAATCCATACCTCTAAATCGCGATTTTTTCTCAGCAGCTTCAAATCAAACAAATGTTTCCCCTTCGAACCTTCAACTATCTGCAGATATGTTGTTTGATCAAGCGTATTCGGTGTATGTATCAACCAAAATCGATGTCTTCAAATACGAACCTAGGGTTATATCCCTCTGCTATCTCTTCTCTCTGCCTCTCTATCTAGGGTTAATCGACAAAATGAAATTTCCAAAACCTAAGTTTGGGTTAACGAAGTAAAGTGGATTGAAGTGTTTGGCCACTGTGATTACAAGGTATTTACTTCACAAGATAAAGCAAAATTGGGTTAAAGTTATACAAACTTTGGTTTGGTTAAGTGTAAAGAGGAAAACGACAAAAGGGCAATTTAGTCATTTCATTCACTTATTATTTTTTGCCAGCCGACGATATCTGACAGGGTGTCTGACTGAAATTTTGCAAACGTGGAGGGGTCTCCTTGAAGTTAGGACATACCTCAGGGGATGTAACTGAAGTTAACAATTTTTTTTTTAATGTAAGGTTCTTCTTACTTAGAGACTTAGACCGTTAGTACGAAATTATGAACCTATGTAACTCATTTGATGTGAAAAATGTAAATTTTCAAATTTAGCTTTGATTTGACACACACATACAAAAGAAAAGAAAAAAAACATTATGATCACAAAAAAAAATACATAAATTTAGAAATACTAAAAATAAATTACTTGTCACTCGAAAAGAAAAATTAGTTGCCACTCTCTTAACCTTACTTGTATGACTACTAATTATTGAGATAATTTCAAATACTCTAAATTATGTTTAAAAATGTCAGAAGAAAAAAGCTAATGGCAGTGTAACATGATAAAATGCCTTCGTGTTTGGAGTGTCTGGATAAATTTGGTGTATGATTTGAACTAGTTTGTTTGTATGTCCATGTGGTTGTGAAATGGATGTCACAATCACTTTTTAAGCGCATGTGCGTGCTTGGCAAGAGAGGAGGAGTAAGAGCTGTGCTTGAATACACAGAGGGAATGATGAAAAATATGATTGACGAATCAGAGAATGGGAGGAAAGGGTGGTATTATTAAAATTAAGTGAGAGTATTTTAAAATTTTTACAAAAATGTATAAATAATTTAATAAATAAAAAAATATTGAGTGGGGGCTTAGTGAGTCGGCGCCTACATACAATCCACCAACCACAATGCATCGCCATTGAAATGATAATGAAAGTTGTGGTATTGCGGCTCACTTGTACGAACCGGCACCGGGTGGGCTCATAATTTGTATGGTTTGGAAGGTGGTGGTCACTCCAGACAGACACGGCATGTTTATGAGCAACCATTATCATGCGGCATTAAATGTAAGAAGCATGGTTATTTGAAAAGGAGAAGTGGGATAAGGTTCAGTCCACTAGCCAGTCTAGCCCCCGCCTCCCAACCCGACACAAAAATTATTTGATGCTCCAACAGGTGAAAATCACGAGATTGTTGCTCCATTCAATATTTGAACTTCCAACACTGTTATTGCTACATCCAAATTTAATAAGTTCAATTCAACTATAGTTTCTTTCTTTTCTTGTCAAATACTATCCAGCAGGGCGGAGCAAGAAATAAAAAGTTGGGATGGGATTTGAACTCTGTAATGAAAATTTTAAATTTTTTTAAATTAATTGTAATATAGTTTTTTTTAAATACTAGTCATAGTATATATATATATATATATATATATATATATATATATATATATATATCTTGAGAAAATTCAAAAATGAGAAAAATACAATTAGACAAAAAAAAAAAAAATTGATGTTAGAAAGAAAATTATAGAGAATAAATGTAAAGAAATAAACATGGTTAGAAATCAAATTTTCTTTATCAATTGTTTTAGTTTTTCAAAAATCTAATTTTTGGAAGAAGAAAATTAAGTACTTAGATTCCACTTGAAAAACATATACCTAGATGAAAGATTAGAAAAATATAATGAATTTTTACTCAAATATATATATATATATATATATATATATATATTTAACAAAATTATTATTGAGTTATTAAACAAGATACAAATAGTTATAAAATTTGTTATTTAGAAAGTGATAACTAAAAGTATTATCATATATGATATTATTATTGTTATTGAGAGTTTCATAATACTTTATTTCATCTTCTTTCTAAATATTTCTAAGATTTTGCAATAAAGATTGTTATATAATTTTAGATATTTTTCTTGTAAATACCATTTTACAAAAATGTTTGACAGAAAATGCTTCAAGTATTTTTACCAAACGTGAGGGAACATTAATTATTTTATTTTATTTTTTTCTCTCTTTAATTAATATTACAAATATTGTAAGTGTATATATAAGTAAGGGTAAATTGTACTGACACTCCCCCTGATGTTTTAGTCAACACTACCCAGCGATCGGTTAATGACTTTTTTTATATTGGCACCCCCTCCAGACCTCTGAAACCATATGAAATTACATTTTAGCCCTTTGACTTGCCAACAACTTCGTTTAAATTATAAAATTACAAATTTAACCTCCAAATAAAATTTAATGGACCAAACTATCTTCTTCATATCTTGTATATATATAAAAATAAAAAATAAAACACCACCAAAACCACCACCACCACCAATATAAAATAATAATAATAATAATTTTTTTTTTTTTTTTTTTTTTTTGAAATAGCCACATAACTGTACGACACCTTAACCACTACCACCACACCCAAACACCACCAAAACCACCACCACTACACCCAAACATCACAATAGAAGAAAATTAATTTTGAGCACTGGTTGTAAAGTTCGCGACTCAGTACACAAACATAACATGAATTGAAGGCGTGATTTTAGGACCATTTGAAGCTTGTGTAGTTTGTCATTCATAAAACAATTATAAAGATCTTAGAAAATGTAAAACTACTTTCAGATAACATTTTTTAAAAATTGTCAAGCAAGCAAATTTTTGTACAAATTTATAATTTTTTGTTCTCCAAAAATAAAAAACTGTTCTTAAAAGACCCTTGAATTTTCAATTTTTCTTTTCTTTCCCAAATTCTCTATGCCCTTCATTTTCACATCCCCTCTATTTCCACTTATAGTTTCTCCTCCCAATCTGTCTTCAAAGGAAACGCATAGAGTGAGAATTATAAAAATCTTTTTGTCTCATTATTATTCTGGTCGTACAACTAAAATAAATTTCTGGATCCCACTGACCACAAACATATAATTGTATCCTAGCAATTTTCTTTTGAACTTAGCCCAAATTAGAACGTTAACTTTTGAATTTGGCATGTGCCATATTTAGGTATGGCAAAAATTTCCACTCGAGTGGGACATCTCGTCCCGCCCAATTTCATGCGTTTGAAATAATTTTAGAGAATCGATTATATAGATAGAGATTATTTTAAAAAACTTGGCGGTTTTGGGGGGGCTTGTCCTGTCCCGCCTCATCCCTAATATATTATAAATTTATTAAATTACCATCACATACTATGATATATTACTAAATTATGTTAAATACACACACACACACACACACAACATGAAGCCCTGGCTCTCATTTTGTTTTGTGTTTTAAGCCTTGTGAAAGAAAAAAAAAAAAAAAAATCACGAATAGGGATTGCAAAAATTCTCACCTCGGCGGGACCCGTCCCGTTTGGGGCGGTTTTGGAGAACCGATTGTATAAACGAGGATGGAAATGATGACTACTTTGAAAAACCCAACAGGTTTTGAGATGATTATGGAAGATGAAAAAAATTAAACAAGAATAAAAATGGAGAATGAAATCCCCACACCATTATCATCCTAATTATATTACACAATTTATTTATGGTAGCAAGCGAAGTATGAAGTTATTAACTTATAAACTTATTATGATCTTTCAATTTTGACTTTTCCAAAACCATTCGTGGGCCAAAATAGTGAGCTGCTGGAAATTGGGTCTGAACTCTTATTGAGTGAGTCCAGATCCAATTAGAATTTGTATTATCAGTTTGTCATCCAGTCTACGTTATTAAGTTTCTTATGATATGTCCGAATGTATAAAATTAGTATCTTGAAATTAGAATTTAATTTAATTTAATTTTTTTTACTTTAATACAACAAAACATTGCATTAGCTTATCCCACAGGGTTGAAAATGAGAGCTTATAGTTAGTATAAAATTTTGAATTGAGTATTCTAGATCAATTTCTGAACTAGAAAAAGAGCAAAATGTTGGAGATGGGATTTGAATTCGTCACTTGAGGTGGGTTGAAATCTAACAAAAAGCAAGTAGTCAAGCAGATGGTACACCTATTTGGCACAAAATGAATGTGGTGAAACTTGCTTAGATTATTGAATTTGATTTGAAGGGACATATATTATTAGTAAATTATTAGTCTAAAATTCAAAAACTCTGAAAATGGGCCAATCGCGAAAAGTTTATCCCAGAAAAATCTTCAAGTGAAAGAAATTGATTTGCCAACAGAGGATGTGAAGAATCACATTCTACCAAACCTAACAAATGGCCTTATGAAGGGCAATCTGGGAAGAGCATTAAGTGTGTATTTTCCCTTGAAAGACGACACCATGGCATGAATAGGCAATGCAGAATCATTAATCATAGAACAAAATGTACATAAAAAACACAGAAGCTAAAGCCTATACTTGAGGAACCAAGTCATCACCGCTTTTACTTTCATCTTACAGAGGAGCCCAGCCTTTTAATGTTGTCCTATTAATTGTAATTTTGATGATGAATAAACACTTTTTCTTTTCTTTCTGAAACACCATTGAAGAAGCACTAGATTTCCAAAACTAGTTACATGTTTGTTCTATGATTAATGATTCTACATTGTTGATTTAATTTCACAATCAAACATTCCCAATTTTGTAAATCTTCATTTATACCCTGTAGAATAATATTAGACGTGCACCTTGGGCCTTGGCAACTGAACTCAACTCGATCCTAATCCATTTTTTTGTAAGCTTGGACAACTATTTTTATATATTAGGATTGAATGGGTTAAAAATTCTCAATCAAAATTTAATTAGGTTTCTAATATAATTTTCATATATGTTTTTATTTTAAATATATACATATATTATTCAAATTATGATTATATTTTTTCTTTTCAACTTACTTTATTTTTAGTCTGTGTTTAACTTGCATGTGTCATATTATTTGAGTGGTTGGATTACTTTCCGTGTCCGAGAGCTAGTGTTAGAACCTAACACTCTCCCTTCTTCTAATCTTACTTGCAAACCTCAATTTAAAACTAAAAAAATGAATTAAACTTAAATTAATTAACTAGGATTCCAGGTTGAATTATAATTATGTTAGAATGGAACATTTTTCACATATGGGATCCTAAATTATTATTTACTTTACTTAAACCGGATATATATCCAAACTTGGATATATTTTGTTCCCGGGAAAATTATCAAAAAAAAGGAATTTTGTAACAGACGAGAATGCATGAGGTGGGTCCTCCACAAGCCACCATACACACATAAATTATTGCGCGGATTATTGCTGAAGTCTGTAGAGTCACCTAGGGGCCAGGGCCGGTCCTGACAAAATCTTAAGAGTAGCCTAGGCAAGCTTAAATGTGAGGCTCTTAATTATTAAAATAAACACTAACATATATATGAAATAATAAAGGGTATATTCAATTTTGAATTTAATTATCAAATTATTAAGGACTAATTTTGAATGAGATGTGAACTAAAGAGTCCTAAGTTTTTATTTTATTTTTATTTGGGCCTATCACTCATGAAAAGGGGTTTAAGTTTTTTTTCTTTTTATTTGGGCCTATCATTCATAGTAAGGGGCCTAAGTTTTTTTTTTTTTTTTTTAACCTGCCACTAATGGTCCTAAAAATTTTGAGGCCCTAGGGTCACCTTGGGACAGGGCCGGCCCTGGAGTCACCTAAGGAGGTTACTGAAATCGGTATATGGAAAACAACACTGAAAAGCGCAAAAAAAAATTGGAGAGAAACATTGAGAGAGCAATAATAATAATAATATATAACATTAAATAAAAAATTGTAGATTATAATTTTTATTTAATTTATTTAATTAACATATAATCAATTCAAATTTATTTAATTAACATATAATCAATTCAAATTTATTTATGAAATTTTCAATTTTATATAACTTAGCATCAAGTAATTGAAAAAACAAATAAAAACTCTAATGATTTCTTTATTATTCATCTGAAGAAAATGCAACCAAATCATTTCTAAGGAAATTAATAAAATTCAACCACCAAAGGGACAAATTTGAACAGGACTAGAACCCTAGGGGTTCGAGTTGAAATAACGAAAGTCGAACTCTGACTTGCGCATATGAGAGAGCACAAGAAGTTTTACTTCGTTGCCATCTTCTACCTCCGAACACTCTAATTAGACCAGACCTGAGGGTAAAAATGGAACAAGTGTTATTCCAGCCGATAGTCGCTGCGTTAATTTCATCCGCAATCGCCATTAGAGCTTATAAAAGGAAGTCTCTTAACTTATCGGGAGCATTTACGGGGTTTGTAGTTATGGCGATTCACATCGGTGTCAATTACAGGTCCGTTTTATAGATAACAATATGTAGGTATCTATGTATTCAAATATGCATGTGTATATGTATCATTCAAATTGCAGTCCTCTTGGTTACATCACACACACATACATAAATGTTGTTTTTATATTTATTTGTGTTGATTATTGGATTTAGGATCGGAGCTATGTTGCTTGTTTTCTTTTTCTCTTCATCCAAGCTTACGAAATTCGGGGAGGAGAAAAAGCGAATCGTTGACGCTGATTTCAAAGAGGGAGGTCAACGCAATTGGTACTAATCTCTCTACTTTCTCTCTCTGACAGTGTAGACCAGTGGCTTAGTGCTCACACACACATGCACTCATGTGTGTTTATGTGGTATATGCAATATGCCTAAGTATGTAATGGAAATAGGTGATCTTTCTTGACAATTCAAAGTTGTTTCACATTTAATGCCAACTATTAGAAGAAGTAAAATTGTTAATATAGTAGGCTGGACTGTGCTTTAATTTTCTGTCAATTGCTGTTTGGAATGCTAGAGCACATTAGCATGTTGCTGGTCTTTAATATTGTCACCGTACTGATGTTTAGAGTGCTTGTTCTGAATTTATATTATTTATCTAGAAGTGCACATGCATTGTGGTTGAAATTCTTTAATTGCACATACAAGGGAATTGTGGGACTGGTGTTTTTTCAGAATCAAATCAATAAGCTTGGCCCTGAAAAAATCAATAATAATTCAATCAAGGCAAGAGGGTTGGTTTTGGTGTTGAATTTGGTTATTGATTTGATTCTGAAAAAATCAATAAGCCTGGCCCTGAAAACCAATTATTGTTATGTTTTTAAATTTTTCCAAATTAACAATGTAAATCCTTAATATTTTGAAGGGTTAATATTGGAACTTCAAGAGGGATGTTCATTAAATGCCTTGCCCATGAAAATTCTGAACCATGGGAGTAAACTTATATTAGTTTTCAGTTTCTCCATGCTTTATTTTATTGTGATTAACATTTATATAGGTCAGTGCATCTTATTCAATGCATTTAGAGTACATATTTGTGTTTTTGGAGAAATAAACATTTAGTAATAGTATAGCTGAGCAATATGATAGAGCATATGGATTGACTCAAACTATGGTCTTAAATAGAGCGGAATGGAAACATAGGATTCATGTGGTCAACCCCAAGTAGTTGGGGAAAAAGGCTTAGCATTGAATGTTTTTACTCGTGGAACAAATTTGACAGCTGCTACTGTTTAAGTTCCTACACTCTGACATGATCTTGCTTGTATGGGGATGAATTAGAAATCTCAACAGTGTAGTTCCTTGCTCTATCCTGATAAATGTATCAAACTATTAACTTTTTTTCTGGAAATTATTTTTTGAAAAAATAGTACATAAAACACTATATGATGAATTTGGTTAGTATGTTGGCAATGGATTGCTTAAGCACATGGTTTTAAGCCTGAAGGATAATCTAGTCAGCACCCAGCTACTGAACATATATAATCGAAAACATAACGTGGTTAATCTAAATATAGTAGGTGATATGGCATTTAATAGAAAAGAGTTGAGACAGAGAATTTATGTGGCCAACCCCATTCACGTGGGATCAAGGCAAGGATGATGATGATGATAACTTGGTTAATCTGTTAACTGAATCCACTCATACTTTTCCTAACCTTTGATCAGACTTGCATGCACACAATAATAATTAATGTGCCTTTCATATGTGATTGGACCAGCATGCATACGCTGCTAATGGCCCATACATATGTGATTAGACCGATCATAGCTTATTAAAAGCTGTCTTATCATTATTGCTTACTTCTGATTTATTGTTCTCTGATTCTCTCTTTGTTTTCAGGATACAAGTTATGAGCAATAGTGGCATTGCTACTCTTTTAGTCATGATTGTTTGGAAGTTGACAGGATTCCAGGACAAGTGCTTGGACTCAAAAGAATCAAGTCTTGTAACATCTCTTATTGGTGGTATTATTGGTCACTATTGCTGCTGCAATGGAGATACTTGGTCGTCAGAGCTTGGGATACTTAGTGATTCACAACCTCGACTAATCACAACCTTCGAGGTAAATATTCTTTTGCTTTGATATCATCTGATTTTCTTAGTCCCATTCTTCAACTAACTAAGCAACCAGTTGAGGTGAGCAAAGTATATGCCTTTGACTGTCTGGTGTCTATTTGACTAAGGTTGCCTGGATATAGCTGCATATAATTCTCATCATCCCTGATGCTGACCCCAAATAGTTAGGAAAAGGATTTGTTAAGTTTAGTTTAGTTGTACCACTCCTGGTCTTGTTGCTGCTGCTTCTTTTTTTCTTTTCTTTTTTCCTCTATAAATTTCATTGAATAGCATTTTTCCAGTGCTTTTACCTCACTTGGTCGAAGCATTTGATGGATTCCGCTTGCACTTGTAGCTACAAATGGAGCTTGAGAGCAATCTTAATGTTTCACAATTAAATTGTACCAATGTCATTATGGAGTGAAGAATGTATACACCACAAGCATTGAATATTTCCATATGTTATGTAGCATACTACATTATTATTTTAAAAAATAAGTCCTATTTATTAGTTGAAAGGCCTTCTCTAATGACAGACTGTTTCTTCTGCATTCACCATTTTGGCCTCTCATTTTCTTCATAACTACTAACTACTTTGCATTTCAATGGTTAATGATCAGTGCTGTTAAAAATTGCTTCTGTACAACTTCAACAAAAGGAATTCAATCTTGGTATTTTCTTTTACATTTTTAAATATTATGGTGGATAGAGGGCTCAAGTGGTAAGTCACTTGGCCTTGGTGCCTCATGAAGTATCTGGTCTAAGGTTTGACTCCTTTAACTAGGAAAAAAAGAACACGATATTATATTAATTCTTAAATCCATAGAGATTGTGGCCTAATTTGTTTCTATTATGGTTGTCAGCCAGTCAGGAAGGGCACAAATGGTGGTGTAACGAAAGCAGGACTTCTAGCTGCTGCCGCAGCAGGCAGTGTCATTGGACTGACATTTGTTCTCTTAGGATTTCTTACAACGAAATGCACATATGATGTAGGTCTGAAGCAGCTATTGGTAATACCACTTTCTGCCATGGCCGGGCTGTGTGGAAGTGTCATAGATTCCCTGTTGGGAGCAACACTACAATTCAGTGGATTTTGCCGTGTACGTAATAAGGTAAGTTCCATAGCTTCCTAAATTAATTTAGGTTAATGCATTTTGCAGCCCATGATGGATTTCATCATTGCTACACTAATTTAAGGGCTCATTTTAAGCCATTGGTTGTGGGCTCAATTGATATTCCCCAACACTCTCACCCCGCCCCAAATTTCGGAGGAGTTTGGTGATTCTTTGTAAAGATTGCTTAAGAATACCGTGTGTTTTCCTTACAATGTCTCTAGTTTATAAATTTAGTTTAGTCGTCAAACTTGTCTAAAACATAACAAATACCTGCTTACATGACTGATAAATGAACAATTGTAATGCGTTATCACTGAATTGATTTTATGAGAGATTATAACCTGGATAACCTAAATTCTGGATACGTGTTTAAAGAGTATAAAAAGAGAACTTCATCACACAGTTAATAACTATTTTTTGAAAAAAGAAAAGGGAAAAAAGAACTAGATGAATTGATACAATATGGGATGACACTGGTACACTTCTTTGTCATTGCAATCCAATCTACATTTATATATGTATTGTGGTAGAGGGCTAAATATATGAATGGTTAAGAATAGGATGATCTTAATTTAGGTTTTTAAACCCAGGGACTTCTATTATTTGTGCAGGTTGTTGGGAAACCAGGACCAACTGTGAGGAAGATTTCGGGCTTTAGCATTCTTGACAACAATGCTGTGAACCTTGTGTCAGTATTACTGACAGCAGTTCTGACTTCCATTGCCTGCTTGTACATTTTTTGAAATCCATTTCTCCAGCTGATTAATGTTGTATCAGATTATACGGTTCAAATCTGCGTTCTTGCAATTTCGTGTACCTTTATTAGTATCTAGTTATCTCAATAAAATCCAAATAAGGCATGCTCTGAGGTGGTTTATGGTTCAGGATTTAAAATTGCAGCATGCTAATAATGGCATTCGGATAAACAACAACTCAGCCTTTTTGAAAAATATTTTGTGTTTTCTGATATTTGGTTGTCATAAAATATTTACAAAGAAAAAAAATATTAAAACTTAAAGAAAATAACTTATTCATTAATTTTTGATAAGTTATTTTACATGTTTCACTTATGAATTCGACCTAAATTTTGATCTAAACTTTCGTCAAATATTGAATATATATATATATATATATATATATATATATATATATATAATAATAATAATTTACTAGAAGTGGCAGCCCATGTGGGGTTTATTGTGCGGACCACCACATCTAACGGTTTAGAAGTGGCAGCCATGACTGTCACTAGCTTATCCTTCTTCTTTTTCTATGGAAAACAAGTACTTGCACTCAATTTCGCGGAAGGAGCGGCAAGGAACAAAACAGATCTGATTGTACAATACTCCGTAATATTATTGTGGTAACGATGTTTAGGCAATCGCTACCATTTTTTTTTCTTTCACGCAATCACTACCATTCAACAGTCCAAAAATGGGAAAATTTGAGGGTATGAATAAAATAAAATAAAATAAATAAGTGAAAGATGGATAAAGATCAATAAACATTTTTTATTTAACACCCTATGCTCTCATGATTATCATGATGAACTATATTTAAGGGCGTCAACACAAAAGAACATCTACGGGTGTTTAGGGGTGGGATTTGGGTGGGGGTAATTAATTCGATTTTGGTCGAAAATTTTATGTGCATGAGCAAGGTATTGGAATCATGGGATTGGGATTGGGTTTAAATTTTAAAATCCGGATTTATTTTGGTAGGAATGTAGGATTTTGACAAGGATTACAATCCGAAGAACCGGAACACAATAAAATATATATTTTAATATTTTTAATGTTATACCCTGTTTTTGTAAAATAAAGTTAAAACTAGGTGATTTAATATTTAATTATTTATATTAATTGGATTTTAGTTATGAAACAATATAAAAAAGAGTATATGGTTTTTAATTATTTTCAAATTCTAGTTAAGAAAATTTTCATGAAGTCAACAAGTTTTAATCACCGAAGTCTTTAAAAAACCTTATTTGGTGGCTGCGGTTCTAAGTTCTCACAGTTTTCTTTTCTTTTTTGCCGAAATTTCTGTTTCTGTAATATTTATTTATTAGTAATATGATCTTTAGGTCGATCTACATGTGACATTTGTTTTGATGGTGCACTTGGTTTTATCCTGTACCCATCTTCTTATTTTGAAGATTACAAAGATTAGTTTTGGGTAATATACAAAAGGGACTTCAAAAACAATAAGAGAATATATTACAAAACAGGCGAGAGAGAGAGAGAGTCTGCACGTCTAACACAAACAGGCTTCCATATAATGATTTGCTAAACACACAGTTGGAAGCATTTTCTAAAAGCAAAAGCAATTTATTTTATTTATTTACGTTTTGGGCAAGCCATTTCTGAAATAAAAAACAATTGATGTTTCCTGCAAGCAAATAGATGGATCACACACCACGGGCTCTTACCCAACTATAAGAGAGACATATTTCATTATAATTGTCAAAGAATTGCCTAAAAAGGAAACTTGAAAATTGAAAAGAAAAACATAGAGCTGCCACCTTAAAGAAGACAAAGGATCTGGCAGAGAAAGGCGAGAGAGAGCTCAGGAGCTACTTACAAAGGGCTCACAACTTTATCCTTTTTCTCCAAAAAAAATAATAAAAATAAAGAAAGAAAGAAGAAATTAAAAAAGAAAAGAAAAAAACATAGATCAGAAGGAATATATAAAGAAGAAACATATATGAATCCAATAACACTATGATTATACAGTCGACAAATAACAACTGGACTACTTCCACCACAAGCTAAAACTTGAACACTAAGCGCTTTCTGCCGGAAGCTGACTGATGCTCCCAAGGCTGTTGGCAAACTTGGGCCTCCACTCTGTCCTTCCCTTTACAATCTCAGCCCCACTCTCCAGTCGAAGCAAATGCTGGCACTCAACATATCCAGTATCAAGCAAATTACCGATGCCAGTGCCTGATACAGCAGTGAGAGACTGCAACACACTATCCCTCCCGCACTCCTTCCTGTACTCTAAAGTCATGCTCGAAAGCTCGTGACCCTCCAAGATAGGCAGCGGTGCGCTCTGCAACAACCCAAAATGTCTTCCAATTAGATGGCAATAAACTTTTAACAAATGACAAAAAAAAATGCCACAAAGATCCAGAAGAAAGTACAAAACGAATCTAAAACTGGCATAAAATACAAACATCAATCAATTCATTCTTCAGGTAACAGAACAAACAAGCACAACAATATGTCACTAATTGAACTGCATAAATGATAAATCAACACTCACTATATTATGACCTCCAAGCAAATTTTGATCAAATGTGTTCAAATGGTGGGTGACAATGCTATTTTTTGTTGTCCACAAACAATATAAGTTGCAACATCAAAAGTCTCAAATTATTACTGCATTTCCATTGCCTTTATGTTATTCTTCCATTATTTCCATCTCTTTTACTTACTTCTACATTTCCAGAATATTTTTTTTCCCGGTATAAATTTCCATTTTGCCACATTTGGCACAAACCTGTGAAAGGGTTAGTGGGTCAATCAAACTCCTTATATTCATATGAGTAGCACTTGGATGAGCAGCCTGAGTAACTCATTATTGCATATTAAATCCTAAGAGAATCCTAGATAGTGTAGAACAAATGAGATTTCTAAAAGAATTCAGCTCAAGTACATAATATTGCATATTAAACAGCAATTTGGGATGGTACTAGAACCTTCCATTCCACCACAAATCCTATGAAGAGTTCAAGAAATGACATTATAGAAGGTAACACAAAATTACCTGCTTCACAATGACAAAATATGAAGCACGTATACAATTGCTTTGCACAAATGCATACAAACAAGCCAGCATTATCCTTGCAACAATTAAGATAGAGATCCAGCCCAACTTTCACTGTTGGGGGCCGGCTCCCAGCTTAATCAAATTACAACCAGAATGATCCCAGTAACTAAAGTTACCCCAACCAGTCTGATTCAGTCAAACACTTAACAAAACCCAATTACTGGGAAAAATAAATAAAAAATAAAAAAACACTTTTGGGTTTTAGGTTGCAGTTTTAGTGCCATATTCAACTTAACAACTTATTACAATGAAAGGAAATGTATACAGAAATACTACCAAGGCTCTAGTCTAGTGGTATCTCCTCCACATGAGAGGTTGAGGGTTCAAGTCCTCCCTTCAATAAAATAGTATGTGTGTGTGTGTGGTGTGTTCATCTTACCTACCAAAACAATTTATATCTTTCTATAAATATATGCGACAAATACACAGCATCATTCTTTCTGTCAACAAAAGAACATACCATCCCTTGGTACTGCCAAGTGTTACCTCTTTTTGTAGTTCTATAAAGTTTTTCGGCAAAGCAATAAAGGACCAGTATGATGAATCATGGGATTTTACAGATTTGGGTAGTTGTATAGATACTGAGCGGGCCGCTCAGGGTAAGCTGAGGTTCCAGTCAGCTTCAGAATCCGTCACAGTGCATATTTTATGAGCAGTTGCAAGTAAGAAAATCAATTGAAAGTGGAAACAAATGGATAACAAAACAAAAATCAGTAAAAATATTACCTCAAGAATCCAACCAATGTATTTCACATTGTTAACATGCTGGTTGACATCTAAATCACTCCATCTTGGCTGCAAATTTAAATAAACAAGTCATCATAAGAAAGCAAAAGTAGAAGCAAAACAGTTATGGCACATAAAATATAAAACATTATTCATAATTAAAGAGCCTTACAGTTAAACCAGTACGAACACAATCTGCTCTGCTGTCATCAAGTTTTGGTAATTTTTTGCTGTCCTCTTCCACCACAGGAGGTGAATCCACAAAGTAAGGCCCTATTTCCCCTCGGACTTCATCTGGCATTTTAGATAACCTCCGTGTCGTTTTATTCATCATAACCCATACACTGCAATTTATCCAACCATAGAATAATAAAAACTTTAGTCAATTCCTCCAGACAAGTCATTCAGATTCATCTTCAGAATATGATACCGCAACATGCCAAAAGTTTATGGCATGCCATGCCCTCAAGAATATCTCTTCCAAGCCTAAGAAAATCAGAAACTCTTAAATAGAAAACTTTTAGACAATTGTAAGTCCTTTTTATGGTTAATTACTCGTGCTATCTATCACTATTTAGATATACCCAAATAAGATTGTATCAGTTTAAATGGCAAATAAAACAGACTAATATGTGCACCACTTCAAATGCAGTAATCATGCCTATGCAACGTGGGTAAAAGTGACATGATAATTGAGAATGAATTGAATAAAGAAGAAGTTATGAGATCATGGGATATTAATGAGCTTAAACAAAAACATTTCCAACCTGGAAGCTCTTGTTAAAATGTCCCCCGTTTTGCAGTCACGGAGAAGCCAATCACGACGCATACCATTCTTTCCTGATGCAGCTACCCAGGTGTCTACTTGAACAACATCACCCCTGCAAGAGAAGAAGGAACAAAAGAATAGCTCAAACCATCAATCACTAACAACAGTTATCGGCTACATTCTGTAATCAGCTAAAATATTAGAGTAAATAAAATCTTGATATAAAAAATAATGACATGAAAACCCAAAACCAAAACAACCCACTTTTTTCTGACAACTGTATAGTGATTCCATTTGGTTCAAATGGCATTGTTCATAACCTCTTTCGACAAACAAATTTATTAAAAAGAGTACCAAACGGTAAGTAACCTGAGAAGCTCAAGTATGCAGAACTCAAGCATCTACAAGGAAAAAAGAATAACTACCCTTTAAACTTCCCGAAAATCCAAGAGCAACAAGTAAGAGGTTCACCTCCTGCTTCCAGCAAACAGCCAAAAAAAAAAACTAGTGTTTGTCTTATGGATTGACATCTCTTCCCGATTTAACAAAAAATGGTTCCTTTCCTCATACAGAAGCTTTTAGGATTTGATTTTCTGTTTATTTTGGTGATAATGACGATGTGAACATGACATCAATAGACTTGTGTGCTACACAGCTATGTAAGAGCACGGTAGACTGATGTGACATCCGTATGACATCAAAGATGCCTTCCTATTTTGAATAGGTGTTTTTTTTTTTTTTCCCAACAACAAATCAATGCACTTTAGATTTTGGATTGTATATGCTTGTGTTCTCCCTGTCATTTCATACTCCCAAACAAGTTCAGCAAAGAATATTAATTTTAAATGATGTAAAAAATAATAATAATAATAAAAAACACATTAATTGCAACTTAAATTTGTATGCGTTTGTTTTCTATACCTGACTTTTTGCTATATTTGTAAAGAGAGCCCCTCTATTTTGTATTCTACCCCTGAATTTGCCAAGAAGGAAGATATGAAGTTAATGAGACATGAGCCTATTAGGCCCTCAATCATGAATGGCAACCATGCCAATCAGGAGTGCAGACCTCATTTTTGAAGCCCAGCACCAATTTTGTGCCATAAACAGCCTTGTGCTTTCCAGTGCTTTGCATCAAGTAATACTTTCACAGTTGTAATGCTCCAGCCATACTAGTTTAGACAAACATTAACACGCCTATCTTAACCATACCACATTGGACAATTTGAGCTGCTAACTAATGGGGTTGAGCCATATAATCAATGCTAAGGATAAGATATAAATGTTGTGTCTGATACAAGGAAAACAAGATTGGCTAAACAATCTCTTCTTCTTCTTGTGAGACAAGAACATTTATTACCATCCTCAGTTTCTCTGGTGTTAAATTCCAGTTCATAATAGTCATGTTTTTGGCACCAGTTACCCATGTCTGCTTCTCATTAAGCTAATGAAATAAGCTTCGCATTTGCAATAATCATCTTAGGTTATGTCACCCCGTTAGGATCTAAATGTTGGGGGTTTGGCAAAGCCTCTACTAGACTACAAGCATCAGCAATCCTCAATTACCTTATTAAAAAATATATCTACATGTAACTTGAATTTAATATAGAAAGAACAAGAGCCGGCTTCCTTATGGGAGTTCTTCCTCAGTAGCTCAGTGGTAGAGCGGTCAGCTACTAACTGACTGGTCGTAGATTCAAATCCTACTCGGGGAGAATCAATAGTTATCGCTTTTCTGGCCTGGCGACCCGTCCTTTGACTGTCTATCTAAGCTAGCAGAATTGTGGGACATCAAAAGTGGGAAGTTGATTGTTGGTTTTTATTCCTATCTCGTATAGGTGAACTTGGTTTGTTCAATTCTTTCTGTCACACAATAAATTCCTAGAAAAATGAAGCTATCAAGGCCAAATAAAAAGATATGATTATCATTTCATGTAGTAAAAGGATAAAACTAGGTATACTAGTCTGTAGCTTACCAAGTCGGATAGCGATCAACCATAACCTGCATTTTCGTTACCACCCATATCAGGTTCTTTTTGCACATCTCTGGAGTCGAACCGAAGCCATCACCCAAGAGTCCCGCAGTCTTTACATGGTTAAGAGCCGTTTCCTGCAGAATGAGCTTGATATTGAGATGAAGTAAACAAATTTTACATATTGATGAAGAAATGACAAAAACCAATAAGTCATGTCTCATGTGCATTTAAGCTTTTAACATTGTGGTTTATTCTTTATCGGCTACATTATAAAAGAAGATCAACATCTCCAAACTATAAAATGCAAAATGAAGGCATGTTTATACCTGCAAATGATTCATCAATGTCTCTATAGATGCAGTCCGATCAGCCCCTATCTCATATGATCTGATTGAGAAGTTCTGACGGAAAACAAGACCATCCTGAACAATTCTCCCCAAACCAAATGGGTCAATGAGCATGTCAGGCCGCCTCGGCTTCCAATCAAGCATCATCCATTGCTTCTCAGCTGCTAAGAAAATAGTTGTTATAGCAGCAAGGAGCATGCTCCAGTCTGGCAATTGGTTGATAAAAGTCCTGGGGGGAGGTGATGATGTCTCATCCCCACTCTTGAGGCCTTCCATTACACCAACTTTGGTACCATTTATCTTGGGTGGGGCTTGTGCACTGGCCTTAACCTGCAAACTCCCAGAAGGTGCAGATTTCGACTTAACCCGTCGTGCATCTACATTTGCTGGTACACCTCCAAGCTTGCTGGAGGTCTTCGCACCAGATTCGGGTGGCGGAGAAGCAACAGGGAAGAATGATGAAGTAGCAGCAGTGGCAACCATGATGAGAATATATACCCACTGGGTCAATTAAACCCAATCAAATGTTAAAGCACGGTTTGGGTTATATCTGTTCTTGGCAGATTGAAACTTGCAAATAAGTGATGCAAATTGTGAAATATTCACCAAATTTTTTTTTCAAAGAGTAACATATTGTTTCTGGAAGGCATGAAATTACCAAATCAGGATACTTTGAATTTCTAATTTAAGCAATTGAATATCAATATAATTACAGCAAACAACAATTTTTCACTTCCTTCAACCCATTCAGCCGTCAAAAATAAGACCCCAAAAGGGTTCATATATGCCAAAGAGACTACTTTAAGGGGGTTATAAAATACACATGTATTACAGACCTTCTTTTAAGAGTATTAAAAGGAAAAAGAGTATATACTATTTTGTAAAGATCAATGCTTTGTTAATGTAAGAAAATAGCAATGATAATCGAAATTTTAAATCTTAGATTTTCACATTTGTGACATTTTTAAACACAAATCTCACACCAACTCAGCCTAATAAGATTAATTAGAAAACATACAATTTAAGACAATAACTTCCTCTGTTTTTTTTGGTTTATTGGCAACCGAAAGAGAAAAAATCGTAAATTAGGGAAGGAAAAAGAGAGAGAGAGAGAGAGAGAGAGAGAGAAGAAAAGAAAAGAAAAGAAGAAGCAATATCCTAAAAGAAAGAAGAGAAAAGGAGAGAAATTTTAAAACATTAACAATTTAAAGAACCATAAATTTCAAAAATCACAAATGAACCTAAAGTTCAAGCATATATCACAACGAAATGGTTCAACCAAGCATCATAAAACAGACAAACAACAATGACCAAACGAATTAAACAAGAAACAAAAACATAGAAATGCTTTCATGCACATAAATTCCAACATGCAACAGATTTAGAGCAGATCTGAGCACTCAACAACAAAAACCAAATGATAGATCACGTAACATTTCAGTTCAGAGACAAAAACCAAACATTCAACACCTCTTCCATTCCATCGCAAAATTACAACGACACCAAAGACAAATACAAAAAATTCGAAGCAAGACCTGACTTGGATCATAGAACTCAGATCAGACTATAATAAAATATAATATTCAAAAATGAAAAATAAAATATACCTTTTTCAGCTCAGCAGAATGTAGAAAGCATCAAACAAATTCAAACATATATACACAAATGAAATGTAATCAGATTCTTCGTAGTTTGATCTGCAAGCACTCCCTTTTTCTCGTTACTTCTAGGGTTTGCGATCAAGTGTTGTATTTTGCCGTTTTATTTTATTTTTGTGTTTCGTATTTCCGAAAGCTGAAATTTTTGGAAGAGAGAGAGAGAGAGAGAGAGAGTTGGGGCCAGCGGTTTTTGGGTGGTATGGATTTGGCGTTAATCGACTATTCTTATAGTATCCACCTGGCCTCCCGCCTCTCGTTTCCAAGTCCCAATTTTTATTCTTGTTTTTTCCTCTTATTGACGTAAATGCCCTCCCTTCTATTTAAAATTTTTTTTTCCCGTAACATGCAATATTTACAAACAAAATTTATTGAATAATTCTTTTATTTATTTTAATATCTTGACTTTAAGATCATGCAGTATTACTCAAAATAAATAATGGGATTTTGACTTCAACATCCAAAATGAATCATATCCCAATTGTAAAATCAATACAATTATATATATACAATAAATTTCTCTATCCCAATTGAAAACGCTTAAAGCATTTCCAATCGTTGTGTGTGTATCTATATATATTTGTAAATCTAACGTGTCATAATAGATTTATATAAAAAAATTAAATTATTTATTTTTAGTTCAAGTGATTATTTTATACCTTTGTGTAAAAATATATCCCCAATAATAACCAACCAACTATGTGTCATGTCAAACCCTATGTAACTTTTACAAACTTACTTAATATATAAGCTCAAACGATTGTTTTATACCTTTTGTGTAAAAATAGATCATCAATAACAACCAATCATGTGTCATGTCAAGTCCCGTATAACTTTTACAAACTTACTTAATATATAGTTAATTCTTTAATGGAATGAGAAAGAGGGAAGAGAAAGGAAATATGCTGAGAGCATCTTCAACGGTATATTAAAATTGCAAAATATACACTGTCACCTATGATGTGTTAATTTTTTCTATCTCCAGTAGTATAAATTGCCACATCACCAATGTGTAAAAAGGTTGTGCATTTTACACAATCTTTTTACATTGCAAAATCAACATATTTCCTTTTTCATCCATCTTTCTCATTTCAACCATATATTAAGTATGTTTGTAAAGGTTTGTAAAAGTTATGTGGGTCCTGGCATGACACATGATTGATTGTTATTGGGAGATATATTTTTACACAAAATGTATAAAACAATCGTTGGAGCTAAAATTAAATAATTTAAATTTTTTTGTGTAAATTCATCATGACACATCAGATTTACACAAAAATATATACACAACGGTTGAAGATGCTCTAACATGACTGTATAAAAGGTGATGTAAAATACAAAACAAATGTTAAGATTGCTCTAAAGATAAAAAATAAAAATAAAAAATAAAATAAAATTACACATCACTGATGACAATGTATATTTTACATATAAGGATATCTTAACATACTGTTGGAGATGCTTTTAACATTTTCCTTTTAAAGTTCTCTGAATTTTCTTTCCTTTTTCCATTTCAACTTCTTAAAATTTTTGTACATGCATATTTGAATAATTTACTTCTTCTTCATCTTTTGTATTTTATATTTGTTATGTTATACATATATATATTGCACCCGCGCCCCCTAACTTGAATTCCTTACTATAAATATCTTTTGTTTATAAATTGATAGCAAATATAGTAATGTAATACTTCAGTTATGCCCCATTAAAACAATTTGTGTCTTGCATATTAACATGTCCCAATAAGAGGTTGACACATCTTTTAAACTTAAAAAGATACAAAACATGGGTGATACCCATTTTTTAGGATTAAACCCAACAAATCTATTTTTTTTTCCTCTCTTTGCTCCCATCTGTGTATCTCACTCACATATTCATCTGCATTTTTTTTTCTTTCCTTTAGCCGCCAATCATTCGACCGTAGAATTGAGTGAAAAAAGAAATAACTTTCATGTATAGCATACATAAAAATAATTGAAATAGATTTTGAAAAGGGCAAAATAGAAAAGGAATAACTTTCATAAATAGCATGCATAAAAAAATAGTTAAGGTAGGCTTTGAAAAGGGCAGAATAGAAATGGTTAGTTCAGTTTTTTTAAGAATAGTTTTCTATTTTAAGAAAATTTAAAATAACATAAAAAAGTAGGAAAGACAATTTTCCATGCGTTCTTATCTAGAAACAGAATTAAAAGAAGATATATTCAAAGTTGAGTAATTTTAAAACTATTTCAATTTTTTTTTTTTTTTTTATATGATTCTAAAAAATTGCCTGGAACTATTTCAGAATTAAAAGAATTTTTATTATTCTAAAAAGTGGAGGTCTCAGTAGGGAATATTAGAATCTGAAATGATTGGCAGCCAGAGCTAAGAGAAAAGAAAGTTATGGATGAGCATGTGAGTGAGATAAATAGATGGGAGCAAAGAGGGGGCAAAAAAAAAAAAAAAAAAAAAAAAAATTGTCCTGTTTAAACCTAAAAAATAGGTATAACCCATGTTTTGTATTTTTTAAAGTTTAAAAGAGGTGTCAACCTCTTATTGAGACACGTTAGTATATAGGACACAATCTGTCCTGATGGGACAGGACTGGAGCATTATTGTGATTGTTTATTTTATTTGATAATTATTTTTTTTAATACTTAAATCATATCTAACGATCAGTAGTAAGGACAAAAATAATAATTTAAATTATTGTTTAAATTTTAAATTATACTAAATTCATACTTTTATTGACGTTACTCTGATTGCAGCAATCTTATTTGTTGATGACAGTTTATATTTCATTTATGTTTGTTCCTTAACTAAAGGAGTGGAGCACCAATAATGGTTATTTTTTTCTCATTTGGGTTGTAAAGTGTAAAATATAAATATAATTTGGAAAGATATAATATACACTTATGTACATAATTTTTTATACTTGTCAAAAGCCTAGACAAATTTCATTTGCAGCTTGGAAATTACAATTAAAATTCTTTTGGGGTTAATAATATACTCACGAACGTAAGTATACTGTAAATCTCATGTATTATTTACTGAAAAAAAATAAATCTTAAACATTTTACTAAAAACATTAAATTACAATGAGTGGTTAAAACCGAGGTCACCAATCCAAAGTCGTCTTGTTTACAAATGAAACAAAAGGATTCAACTATAAACTACTGATGATATTGCTTGGAACCCATCATGTTTGGAAAAGAATCCAAATATAATCCAGTACATTAAAAAATTGTATTTTCAACTCTCAAAAACAGTTGATGGGCAAGTCAAAATGGGTCAACTCTAGTTATCTTTGTTAATATAGATAGTAACAATGATTTTCATGTTAAAAGAAAAGGAAAGTTAATGTTATTGTTTTAATAAGGTTGTATTTGTTTTAATAAGGTTGTATTCTGAAAATCAAAGTTAATATTAGATAATAACAAAGTAAATTGTGCTTTAATTTGTACAATAATAATTAGTCACAAATAGTGCATGTGGATATTAACTATAAACAATATATATATATATATATATATGAGCGGAGTAAGGATTTTATTTCAAAGAGGAATAATGCACTTATTGAAAAAAAATTCAATAAATATGACAAATATAATATTTTTAAATCAAAAGACAAACAAGAAAAAAAGTAGTTGTAAAATAATATGCTAAATAAGTATCGTAAAAAATATATACTTAAAAATATAAGAATCAAAATATTGATTAATAATATTTTAATTAAATACAACTACAAATGTCATCGATAAAAAGAAAGAAATGAAAAAAATGGAACAATACATAATTATACAAAAGTGGAAAACAAAATTTCAAAAAGGAAACAACAATTAGAAAAGGAAAAATATTTGGTGTACCCTAAGAATGGGGATATACGTAACTTTTTTTTTTTTTTTTTTTAAGGAAATTAGAGGAATTTAAAAATTTTAGGAGGCACTATTTAAAATTACTATATAAGTATATGTATATAGCAAAAATATGTACCTATGTATAGTAGGTTGAAATAAGGACAGGGGCACGTGCCCCCTTCGGACCTTAATTGGTTCCGCCCTATATATATATATATATATATATATATATATATATGTTCCCAAAAAGACAACATTGATTTGTCAGGGGAATTCTTTATTCTCGAGTAGGAAAAACTTTCATTAGATGTATTTATACTCCTATATATTATATAATTAATTTTGAAAATGATAGATGCACTTTTTTTCTTTTTGTTAACATAAAAAGATAAATATATCTTTAATACTTTATTTATTTATTTATGTGTTAGAAACACTTGTGTTCATTTTAAGAATGAAGTGTATCCGATTAAAAAGGAGCAGGGGTGTAGGTAGTAGGCTCCTTCTTAAATATTACTCCTTTCATTTCAAAAATAATAGTGCCGCTTTTGAAGAATCATGTCAGTTTAATTTGTGAGAGTCATGATTATTCAGAAGTGATACTTTTTTATGGAACAAAGAGAGTATCTTATTTCAATTATTTGGATTTTGACAACATGAACTTTATTTCCTATCTATTTACCCCAAAAAAAGAAAAAGAAAAAAAAACTTTATTTCCTATCTAATGTCAATGGTTTTGTTCACACTAAGACGTGTTATTCTTGCTTTTCGGTGGTGTAATGTCATATCATTCTTACTGGGTAAAATTGATTTTCTAGAGGATATTGAAAAGCAAAAACTTTCATCATTATATATATATATATATATATTGGTATGATGGGTAGAAAAGGTAATATATAATTAAAATAATTAAGTACATGCAGGAAAAGGAAAATAAAGAAAGAACGACGAAAAGCGCTAAAAGATACATGCATTGCTAGCCAACGCCTAACTGCTTAGACTTGAAGGCGGCTTGGTGGTCAATTTGACCCCGTATATATGATTTATGGCCCCTCCTGGAAAAAAGTAATGGTACAAGTAGTTCAACAATTTGTCATCCATTCTTGACAAAGATGTATGATATACTTGTATTTGTCATCTATACATTTCATATAATTAAATTAAAATAATAATAATAATAATAATGAAGCTGAATTTGCCTCTATACTTATAATAAAATAATAATAAATAACATCGTCTGAACTCTTCATTACACAATTAGTGGATGAGTGGAAATCTTCTACAGTACTTTTCACCACCAGGTGGGTTGAAGAGTATCCAAGTTACTGTTAAATAGACTCCATCTGATTATTGTTCCAAACTGTGTTGTGTGTCATTGCCGTGTGTGTCCATATTTATAAGAAACTCTTATAGATTTGTCAGTGAAGTTGGTGCACGTGAATGGTGACAATATATAGTTATTTAAAGAATTTGATTACCCTAGTAATTTGACCAACGTATTAATAATAATTTAATTATTAATCATGTTTGAATAGACTTGCAAAACTGAATTTAATTTGAAACAATTACTAATTATGTGGACTTAAATATTTAATATATTCTTGATGTAAGGTTATTGTCCATGTGGTATGTTTTTATTTGAAGGAGACCTCTTTCCATTTGTCTAACCAATGCGACTGTCCTCTCTAATGTTCTTCAAAATTTGCAATCATATCATGATTTTGTGATGATATATGGTTTATATATATATATGTGGCCGTTGCATTAAATCAACCTGTTACCAAATTAAAATCTATTTATGTGACGCAAATTAATGTGATTGACAGATGGAACACAACCAACTTGGCTTCTCATTGAATCTCCTCAATCCTTTTCAGGTACTACTACACCAGAATACAAGTATGTGAAGCTGCATGGACTTGAAGATTGATGTGGTTAGGTAATGGTTTGTTGAACCATAAGCATAATATAGCGTGATGGATTGGCATTATTATATACATGTGTGTATGTATATATTAATTGTTGTACATATATAATCCGTGGTTTTTGTGATCACGTTGTTAGCCGACAATACAAATTTTTGAAAGATTATCTGAGGGTGACCGTGCAGGTGGTGTTGATAATTCAACTAAAAATATGGATATTCAGATGGACTTAATAAATTAATTGAATAGATTTAAATCAACTTCCATTTTGGAAGTAACCGTGTTCTAGTTGTTCATCCACGTTGAATCAATTTCATGTCTCATCGAGTCCATTATTGAATTTGTGGTTGTTGGGTCATTGTTATGATTATTACTAGACCTTGGACTTGTGCTATCTTCACACATGATAAGGGACTTGAAACACTTTTTAATAACCTAAGTGGTTTTTAGTCGATTCGGAGTAACGCTGTCTAACTTCACTTGTTAATATCATTACAAAAGCATGTTCGGTTACATGAAATTAGAAAAAATTTTGGTTCAAAGTTACAGAAAGTTAAACTAAAATTTTCAGCAGTTTCCGCAATTTCAATTCTAAGACTTTATTTTTATACTACCGAACATAGCTTAACTACATTTACAAATTAAAACAAAATATGTAATGTTGTATGATGACATTTCAAAAAAGTTGTATAATGAACTATGACAATAGATAAAAAAAAATTAAAAAAAAAAAAAAAAAAAGACCTTGTAAGAACATTAAATTTAGTGAAAAAGGGTGAGCCGAAAATGATAATTAGTTTTGGACTAAGAACTAACTAATAAGTAAGTAAATGAGTCAGGTTTGCGTTAAATTTTTTTTTTTTTTTTTAACTTGTGTATTAGGTTATCAGCTAGTAACTGGAAACAAAGAAAATTTCTCCAAAATTTTCTCGCGAATGAATGTTATTTTTTTCATTTTGACGAGAAGTGCCAGTGAATCAAAACGGTGAGCTGAAAAAAAGGGCTAGAGAATTTCTCAAGCGGGACATGGAATTGCTTCACAGGTTATTCAAGTACTGACTGACGATATATATTAATGAAACTGCTTCACAAGTTATTTGAGTCATTGGATGTTTAATGGGATTACGTATACTTCAGCAAAAGTTAAATAAAGCCTTATATTTAATGCAGTGGTTGTGTAGGTGATGGATAGGAAAGTCCACAAAAATTAAGAATGAGAACTTGCAAACGCATTACCTAGGAGCTAGGGCAGCGTAATTATACAGGCCATAGCTAGGCACAATAAATACCGACGGAGAAAGTTTATAATATCAGTACCACATGTAAGCTTACATGTTATAAATCCTTTTAGGGGAACTGGAATTTTGATTCGAAGATGACATGCATTTCATACAATATATTATTTTATGATTGTTAGGGATGCTCGGCTCTAATCGAGTCATTTGTTGCCAATGAATGCATCGAATGGCCACAAATGACTCAATTAGATTCGAAATATGAATACATCGATCAAAAAACCTCAAATGACTGATTGGTTGCAAAAGCATCTCTATATATCACTTTTCCGGTGAGTGATGAATAGGCTTTCTTCGTGATAGTGTATATGTGTGTGTATTATATGTATAAACTCTCTGATATGAAGATACATAGATAAGAGATGAAGAATTGCTATATATAATGTGAACTCTATGGCCTTGTCCGTTGACATATGACGGTGAATTAGACATGGTGTGACAACTAACAAACTTTCGATCCACAAATATGGGTACATGAAGAATTGGCGCTCATTGCTCAAGGACCAACCAGTTTGGCCTATCTTATTGTCTACTAACATGTTAATGTGCACTCATTAATGACATATATCATCTGTTAATTCGGCCATATAAATGTTTAGACTCGTGTCAAATTTTCATACTTTCTTGGAAAATATTGATGAGTATGATCACAAGTTGCTTTTCATGGCTGTGCTTTTGCTTCATAATTCTTCCATTTAATTAATTGTAGGATAAAGTGAAGCAACACTCCTGAGATTTGTCAAAAGGACATTTTAAGAAAAATTTGTCTATTTTGGAACAATAACATTCAAGTTTGATACAGTTACCAAATATACCCCAATAGTAATAAAATGACAATTTTACCCTTTGACTTTTATATTAACTAATTTGAATGTTGAAATGACCTTTCTACCCATAATCATATCTTTCATTCTCTCCTCTCCTTTCTGTTTTCTCTTGGATGATGGCGACGACGAGCTAGGCTTTGGATGATGGCGGTCCGCGAGCAAGGACGGCCAGAGAGAAAAATCCGGCGGTGATGGCTTGATTGTTTTGTAAATGGGTTGCCCATTTTTTTTTGGCTTTGTAATTAATTGGTGGTGAGGGGAGAAAATAAATTGCCGGGTGGTTGTTGGGTGGAGATGGTGGCAGTGGTTTGGGGGTGGGTATGGCAGTGATTGTGGATTTTGGTGTGTGGTGGTGGAGCCGGAATCTGGTTGTAGGATTGGGTGTTGGGGATAATTTGGTCATTTAAGTATTTTGATATTTTATAATTAAAATTAATAAAATAGTGAAGGTGTAAAATGGACTTTTTATATGTTTCAACGCTCTGTTTGGATGACAAATTTTACAAGGGGGTGTAATTGTCCTAAAATAGACAAACTTTTAGGCAAATCTCGTGTTGATGTATTTTACCCTAATTTCAAAGTTCAATGACTTTTCAGCTCTAATTCTGCAACCCAATTCGAGATGTCTTGGGCTTTACAAAACAAGCCCATCCCATCTAGGCTCTAGCCCATAGACATTAGTATGGAAAAAGTTTATCACTGGCCTGTTGTTTTGGGTCCAATGACGACTAGTTTAGGCTGTTGAAATAAATGAGGACCCCATTTATTAATATATTACATCGAAAAATTATTAAATAATTATGGTATTGATACTTTAATTTAATTCAAACTCTTCGATAAAAAAAATAACTCCACAAGAGTATATTAATATATTATAAAAAAATCTCAATATCGATTTGAATTGAATCGATTCAACACGTGTCAAATGGTACACGATCTTTTTATTAATTTTCCTATTTGAAGGGATGTTACTCAATGCCCAGTAACGTAGTTGGTATAGTATCAACTCCATGAATGAGCAAAAAATATATATATATATATATATATATATATATTTATTTTTAGAACATTCCAAAAACACAAAGATCGCATGTATCTTACAATGGTTCCCCGGCACCATACCAAACGTTCTTAGCCATACAATACACATGTTTCCAGCAATTCACATGTCACTGTTAAATGTTACAAGCCTTTGATAAAAATCATGGTCATTAACTAACTGTAAATTTTTTATTTTACACAACATTATTAGCGAGGACTTCAAGGAAATAAAATTAGAATAATCAATAACAATAATTTAATTACAAAATGCATGATTTGTCGTTTGAGAATTTTCACTTCACTTTTTCAATTCTTATATTTCTACTTGTTTGATGAAACAATCATAATTTAAAATTAAAACCTCATATATAAACGGACTAACTTAGTCAGTTGCACAAAAGACTAAAAATCAATCGTTCAATACTTTAATATGAGATGTAACAACCTACCGTGATCATATATTAAAGCATCTCACATTGACTAAGATAGTTAGAATAACACGACTCTTTAAATACATAATGTAAAATTATTTATTTAATTATAACCCACATGATTTGGACATGTGACATATTACTTGGTGACTAAGTAAATAGATATCAATTAATTATTCTTGGTCAACTTGTAATTACCTATTTGGTAATTACTTATTGGAGAAGTGTTTTCCTTCTAATTCCTTAGAAAGTAGAATTATGTTATTAAAAGAAAAACTGGTCATCTCTCTGCGTTTATAAAAGTGCATATGCTCCATCAATTATGTACGATTATTGAGACAACACGTAAAAGGTTATTGTGTGTAAAAGGCCAAGAGGGATAAATCAGTTTCCACCTTTGCCTATTGAATTTAATCTCAATAAGGTTTGATATCATGGATAGAAGTATGTATATCTAACTATATTTATTTATGTGTTATAAGGATGTGAAATTAATTGAAGTTCTAAGATCTAGGGTTTTATAATAATTTGTGATTAAAATCTAATACAAATTTAATTAAAGTTTACACGTGGTATCAAAGCTCGTAATTATAGAACTCATTATTTTTCTATTATCCTTGCATAAATAATATGTTTAAGTTTAAATTAAAATTAAACAATTAAATAATTTTAATTTAACAGATCTAATCAAACCTTGTTCAATTTCGTACACTAGTAGCGTGTTTTTTTTAAATTACTATTACATATCTGTTTGTTTGTATGTAATCAGTTTTGTCAAATTTTTCGTACCTAATGAATGGTTAAAAGTTAACTATCAGTAGAATAGTTATATATACCTAATGAGACAAATCTAAGTGATTTTCGTGCATCACTTATCAGTTATATACAGAATGTAGATTCTGTGCAAAACGAGGTGCCCAATTGTAATATTGACTTTTGTTTTGTACATGATTACATATGCTTATTGATAGTATACCTACAGTACATATATTGATGAAATTTTGAAACACCCACTAACAATTTAATTAATTGACTTTGTAAATTATATGTGCATAATATGGTGCGTAACTTAATGTTGATTTTATCACTGGATAATTAAATATTCATATTATAAAAAGGTTGGTAACAACCAAAGTGGCTTAACCATAATGATTAATGGATATTAATTTTAGTGGTAGACATAATTACAATATTTTATGAATAATGATGCTTATAATTTTTTGTAAAATTCATGAATATTGGGTTTATTCAATTATTTAAAATAATTCCTCAAAGAGAATTAATTTTCAAATGATTAAATAAATATTAAGGGTTTGTATGTAATTTTTAATTGGGTAGATATAGGATATCCAAAGATAAGTTGTCTATTTAATTACTTAGTTCATCACCAATGAAGCTATATATAAATAAATATATCTAAGCATTTTTTTTTTTTTGTATTTTGTGGTTACTACCCAAAGGGATACCATAGTTGTACAATGTGCTTATTTATTTTTATATGTGTTGTTATCTCAAAATATTAATGTTATGAGCATTTACTTTATTATGGTTATTTTATTGCAGTATCTCTTCTTGTTTCAATGAATTCGCATGCTTTATCTGTTCCAATTCTCAATGGGACTAATTTCTCAGAATAGAATGAGCAAGTTCAGTTCAACTTAGATGTGCTAGATCTTGATTTAGCATTTCAAATTGAGAAACCTACTGCTATTACTGGTGAAAGCAGTTAGGAAGAAAAGTCTCTCCATAAAGTTTGGGAGAAATCGAACAGATTAAGTATTATGTTTATGCGAATGACTATTACAAACAATATCAAAACAACTCTTCCCCAAACTGATAGTGCTAAGGAATATTTGAAAAATATTGAAGAACGTTTCCGTACTGCAGATAAGTCTCTTGCAGGGAAATTAATGGCTGACCTCACTACTATGCATTTTGATGGTACTCGTAGTATGCATGAGTATGTTCTTGACATGACTAATCTTGTTGCGAAATTGTAAACTTTAGGGATGAATGTGGATGAGACTTTTCTTGTTCAATTTATTCTTAATTCCTTACCTACTCAGTATGGGCAATTTCAAATTCACTATAACACTATTAAGGACAAGTGAAATGTGAATGAATTGGCCAATATGTTAGTTCATGAGGAAGGAAGGCTTAAGCAACAAGATAATCATAATGTTCATCTCATGACTCAATAAGCTAGAAAGAAATTTGGGAAAAGGCATTAAGCGAGCAACACCCCAAATAAAGGATTATGATCAAGCTACTCAAAAGAAGGAACGCAAGAATGATAAGTGTCATTTTTGTAACAAATCTGGACACTTTCAGAAAGATTGCATGAAATGTAAAGAATGGTTCGAAAAGAAGGGTAAGCCTTGGCTTTTGTATGTTTTGAATCAAACTTAATTAAAGTTCCTTCTAATACTTGGTGGGTTGATTCAAGCTCTAATGTTCATATTTCCAATACGATGCAGGGATTCCTTTCAACCTAAACCACAAATCCAAATGACACAGGGAATAGGGAAAAAATTCCAGTTGAAGCCATTGGGACATTTCATTTAGTTTTAGATAGTGGATTTCATTTATATTTGTTTAAAACTCTTTATGTTCCTTCAATTTTTCGTAATTTGATTTCTATGTCCAAACTTAATGTTGATGGTTTTTCATTTAAATTTGGTAATGGATGTTTCAGTTTGTTCAAAAAATTTCAATTTGTTGGTTCTAGTATTCTTGTTAATGGTTTATACAAGATAAAGCTTGATGATTTATTTTCTGAAACACTTTTGACCTTGCATCATAATATTGGAACCAAATGTAACTCAATTAATGAAAATTCATCTTTCTTGTGGCATAAAAGATTGGGTCATATATCCAATGAAAGGTTAAAAAGATTAGTAAAAGATGAAATTTTTTGGAATCTAGATTTTACTGATTTTATTGTGTGTGTGGATTGTATTAAAGGTAAACAAACCAAACACACAAAGAAAGGAGCCACAAGGAGTATAGAGCTTCTTGAAATTATTCATACAGACATTTGTGGACCTTTTGATGTTCCATCTTTTGGTGGAGAAAAATATTTTATCACCTTTATAGATGATTTTTCACGTTATGAATATATCTATTTGTTGCATGATAAATCTCAAGCCGTGAATACTCTTGAAGTATACTTAAATGAGGTTGAAAGGCAATCAGATAAAAAAGTGAAAATAGTAAGGTCTGATAGAGGTGGTGAATATTATGGAACGTATGATGAAACGGGTCAATGCCTTTGACCGTTTGCTAAACTCCTTGAAAAGCGTGGCATTTGTGCTCAATACACTATGCCAGGCACGCCACAGCAGAATGGTATAGCTGAAAGGCGTAATCGTACTCTTATGAAAATGGTTAGGAGTATATTAAGTAATTCCTCGTTACCCATATCATTATGGATGTATGCTCTTACAACTGCTATGTATGTATTAAACAGGATTCCTAGTAAGGTAGTTCCAAAAACTCCATTTGAACCGTGGACAGAAAGGAAACTAAGTTTAAGGCACCTGCATGTTTGGGGTTGCCCAACTTAAGCTATGATTTATAATCCACATGAAAAGAAATTGGATTTTAGAACAGTTAGTGGGTACTTTATTGGTTACCTAGAAAAATCCAAAGGGTAGACGTTTTACTGTCTTACACATAGTACAAGAATTGTTGAAACCGGTAATGCCAGATTCATTGAGGATGGTGAAATCAGTGGGAGTGATAGAAATGAGAATGTGATCATTTAAGAAGTTACGGTACAAATCCCTTTACCCACAACTTCTAAAAAAATAATTGTTTCACCAGTTGTTGAACTGCATAACAACGAAGAACAATTAAATGATTAACAACTTCATAATGAAACTATCACCAATGAAGTTATAGAAGAACCACAAGGAATAGCATTAAGACGGTCTCAAAGAGAAAAGAGACATACTATTCCAGATGATTATGTGGTATATCTACATGAATCTGATTTTGATATAGGGATATGTAAGGATCCGGTTACATATTCACAAGCCATTAATAGTAATAATTCTACTAATTAGATTAATGCCATGAATGAGGAGTTGAAGTCAATGGAACAAAATAAAATTTGGGAACTCGTTGAATTGCCTGAAGGATTTAAGCAAGTCAGGTGTAAATGGGTCTTTAAGACCAAACGCGACTCTAATGGCAACATTGAACGATATAAAGCCAAACTTGTAGCCAAGGGCTTCACTCAGATAGGAGGCATTGATTATAAAGAAACCTTATCTCCTGTATCTAAGAAGGATTCCTTTAGAATTATCATGGCATTTGTAGCTCATTATGATTTAGAGTTGCATCAAATGAATGCGAAGACAGCTTTCCTAAATGGGAGTTTAAAAGAAGAAGTCTATATGGATCAACCTGAAGGCTTCAGATTAGAGGGTAAAGAACGCATGGTCTGTAAACTTAAGAAGTCAATATATGGACTTAAACAAGCTTCCCGACAATGATATATTAAGTTTAATGATATTATTACTTATTTTAGTTTTAATGAAAATACTGTTGATCAGTGTATATACCAGAAGGTTAGTGGGAGTAAGTTTATATTTCTGATTCTATATGTTGATGATATTTTGCTTGCTAGTAGTGATCTTGGTTTATTGCATGAAACTAAAAATTATCTCTCTAAGAATTTTAAGATGAAAGATATGGGTGAGACATCCTACGTGATAGGAATAGAAATATTCCGTGATAGGTCACGTGGGATGTTAGGATTGTCTCAGAAAACATATATTGAGAGAATTATAGAGAGATTTGGTATGGAACATTGTTCACCTAGTATTGTTCCAATACAGAAAGGGGATAAATTTAGTTTGATACAATGCCCAAAGAATGAATTAGAACAAAAAGAAATGTAAAATATTCCTTATGCATCTATTGTAGGAAGTTTGATATATACACAGGTTTGCACTCGTCCAGATATTGGTTTTGCAGTTGGAATGCTAAGCAGATACCAAAGCAATCCAGGAATGCATCACTGGAAAGCTGCAAAGAAAGTCATGAGATACTTACAAAGAACAAAGAATTACATGCTCACATTTAGAAGGACTGGTGACTTAGAGATTATTGGTTACTCAGACGCAGATTTTACTGGATGTGTAGATAGTAGAAGATCCACTTTTGGTTATTTGTTCCTTTTAGCTGGAGGGGCAATATCATGGAAAAGCACAAAACAGTCTATTATTGTTTCATCTACTATGGAGGCTAAGTTTGTAGCATGCTTTGAGGCTACAAATCATGGTTTGTGGTTGCGGAACTTTATTTCAGGATTTGGTATTATGGATTCAATTTCCAGACCGCTGAAAATTTATTGTGATAACACCGCAGCTGTCTTCTTTACTAAAAACAATTAGTATTCCAATGGCGTTAAGCATATGGAGCTGAAATATCTTACCGTTAAAGAAGAAGTTCAGAAACAACGAGTATTTTTTGAAAATATAAGTACACAATTTATGGTTGCAGATCCATTAATAAAATGATTACCACCCAAGACATTCATAGGGCATGTTGAAAGAATGGGTCTTGAATGTAATCAAAGTTAATTATTATTTTATTGTGGATTGTTTAACAATGCTTATATATATTTGACATTTTGAGCTCATTAAAATGTGTTTATGATATTTCCTGTTAATTTATGTATTTACATGCATATTTTACTTTAAATGATGAAAACGTGAATAGTCTTAGAAAGACATTATTGCTAGACCTTTATTAATGCTTCTCACTTATAGATTATGTTAAATGGGTTACTAGTGTTGTGGTACACGAAAGGGACTGTATCATTTAGAGACATACAACCGCCATGACTCACATTGGTAGTTTGTTTACCATGGTATTTATGATAACCAACTTAATACCTTAATCTGATTTATGGTGCACACTAATGACTATTTTACTAAACCACTACAAAAGTTATCATATGTGCCAAGTGGAAGAATGTAAGATTATTTATTTAATTATAGCCCACATGATTTGGATATGTGACATATTACTTATGTTGGGATTTATATGCCCTGGCATAACAAATTGCTATCTGGATTATAGTGACATATGTTCCTAACGTTTCTGAAATATTTATGCTTTATACAATTGGTGAATTCAATGTATTATGTTTCGATTCATTATAGAATTGATAGTGTCCATTTGATTACAAGAGATATTTATATATATGTATGTGATGGCGATCAATGCATGGTATATAAATAATAATCATAAATTGTTAATAATCGGTAATTATGGATGAACTCATAATTAATTAAGACTTGAACTGGATCTGCGTTAGGTTGAGATATATTGCGAGAGCCGTCGTATGCAATTGCTCCCTATCACCGTCATGGCATTTGACTCTTAAGCATGAAAAAAGTACAGACTCTTGTATTAATTAATAATTACTTTGATTTGTTCGGCGGATTCTTCGGGATTTTTAGACCGACACTTTAGGTAGTTATGTAATTAATAGTTAGAGGGTTATATTTTCAATATTTGCATCATTGCTACTTGTATTTATTTTATATTGATTATGGTTGATCACAAAGTAAATTCGAAGGCCTTCGTGTGTTTTTAGACAAAATGATTTATTATATATTTATTTATTTAAATTATTATTTTTGTCAAACAAATGTTTTATAGTGATCGAGCCAGAAATAATCAAAGATATCAAAATAAATATATTAATTAAGTAGTCGGATCGATGACTTTATTTATCCGATAACTAATTATGTATAGAGGGGTCAAAGTGCGATATTGACTTAGAGGTTATTTATTATTTAATTGGAGTTCAATTAATTTCTTTTAGTGGAGTAGAAATTAATTTATCAATTAATTGAATTGGGTCCATGGACGGGCCAATTATTAATTCATTATAGCCAATAAAATAATAGGCCCAACGGATTCTCACTCATAGCCCAACTTGATATTGGAATCATATTAGATTTGAGACATGTGAATTAGAGATTGAGAAGGATTTGTTGTTTCCTTTTCTTTATCTTTTTGTTGCCTATAAATATACATGGTCTATGTATATTTTTGGGTGTGATTTTTGGAAAGAAGTAAAAAGGAATAAATTTTCTCTCTCTAGAAAATTAGGGTTAGTATTCTCATCTAATGGAGGCTCCCACAAGCCTAGTTTTCCAATGTCATTCATGGAATCTTATGAGTGATTCCTAAATGCAATAACATTACCAAGAAGATGGAGATCCATGGAAAAGGTGTCTAGCAAAAGGGATCTATAATAAGTGAGAACATTCACTTTAGAGGAGAAATCTAAAGTTTACTCAAACCTTGATGTAAGTATTCAATTTTTTAATTGAATGATACATCATGTTTTATTTTTACATAAAACTTGTCTCTGTGTGATGAATCAAGATCTATGAATTAAAATCCCTCGAAAAGTTTTTAAAATTAGCACGTTTCCCAACAGTGGTATCAGAGCATGGTTTGATTCATTACTAGAGATCATGATTTTATAAAAATCATCATTCATGGATCCAAATTTTTATATGCATATGTATATATTTTTATATGATCATGATATATGTATATTTGTGATTGGATGAATGTTGATGAATGTTTGGGCCATGGATGAAGCTTATAGGTTATTGGAATGTAATTTTATCTTTGGATGAATGTAATTAAGGCTTTGATTTAGCCGTTTGAAAGTTCAATGATGTAATTTAATTTTTTCCATTATATTTCAAATTGTAAATATTTTTAAAGTCATGTAATATTCATTAAAGGATGCTATGCAGCTTCAAGAGGGTCCGAAAGGGTTAAATTATGCTCCAGTAATTTTCTGAAATTTTTTTCGAATTTTTTGGAATTTTTTTAGGCTTAATTTAATTTTCTGGGAATTTTTCTAATATTTTCTGGAATTTTCGGCGTTTTTCCGGCCACCGGAAAATTGTCGGCGGCGAGGTATTGGCCGAAGATAGAAAAACTGATGATCACATGCTTCGCGGAACACAATTATATGGTGTAATTGGAATCTGAGCTTTTGGATGATGGGAAGTTATCCCATGTGGCGCAAGGAAGTGCACCTGGCGCGTGTTAACGCGCCAGGAGGTGGACATGGGCTGGCGCGTGGATCTCACGCGCTAGCCAAGGGAAATTGTTCCCACGCGCGTGGAGGCGCGTGGGGGCGCGTCCCACGTGCCACAGGCGCGTCCCAGTGCGTGGGGGCGCGTGAGAGCGCGTGCCATTACCTGGTGCATGCCCCAGGCGCGTGTGAGCGCGTGTGGGGCCCTCCGGGCGCATTCTAAGTGCTGTTTTGCCTCCGTAAGCGGGTACCAGCTCCCTACAGGTGTTTATAAGCTGTTGGAGGACGCTTGTACAATACTTAGAGTAATTAAATGTTAAAAGTTGAATCCATTGGCCATTTAAATTGCTTTTGTCTGTAGTTTGATTATTTATGTGATGTATGGGATAGATAATTGTTGATTAATTATTATTCATGCATTAGATTTATGATATTTAATTAAATGACTTGATTTATATTAATTAAATTATGAAAATTAATTGGATTTGATTACTAATAAATTTGAGGGCACTTATTGGGAAACGAAAATTTATTTTTGTAAATTATTTTTAAAGTGTGCTTCAAATTAAATATTAGTGAATTATTTAAAGTCCAAATATTTTCTAAATTTATTTGGATTAAAATCAAGACGTTTAGCATGCATCATATCATGTATTTGAATAAAATGAAAACCCTAATTATGAATGATTAAAAAAAAAATTGAGTGGGAGTGGGGATTTTTATACATTGCCCCATGGTCTTCGTTATTAACACCATTGTAATTAGATCTTCAAAAATAAGGCCCCACGCATGATTTGAAGAGTCTTAATATTACAAGAATGGTTGTCTTATAAAAATAAAAATATTAAATGTTCATTATAATTAGATCTTTAAAAATAAGGCCCTACGCATGATTTAAAGAGTCTAGATTATAATGACAACATATTTAATGTTTTATTTTTTGTTAGAGTTTTAATAACGTTATACACTGAATCTAAAATCAATAGTGTTAGCTTCCCAACGGAGTGGTCTACACTAGGTGATTTTAGAAATGTTAAATAAAATCGGGAATCATTTCTTATGATAGACAAGGCATTGTCTTAAGAGATATGGAAATGATGGGATTTGCCCGCCAATAGCAATAATGAACTTCGCCAACCGAATAAGTTATTGGCGTATTGGTTATCCGATTTTTCATGCAGTGGTTAAGGGACCCACATATTATTATTTTAATGGAAGTGCTCACCTAATAGCAAATGAATCTCTATAATAGTAATAATAAACTCCTCCAACAGGATAAGTTATTGACATATTGATTGGTTGATTTATTATGCTACAGAGTTGAGGGACCCGCATTAATTAAAAGGGATTGTTCACCAATAATGATAATGATCTCTTGTTCGATTGAGATTTATTATATTATGTGGTTAACAAACTCATTTTAATTTTAAATATGCATGACAATATTAATAATTCACCTTACATATTGTATGAATGCATTTATATTCAGATTAATTATGTCTAATTCAGTTTATCTGCTTGCTTACATATTCAATGTAACTGGACCTTATTAATATTGACTGGGAAAGGAACTTAGATATTTTATTCACAACGTAAGGGTACAAATGTATTTATTACTCCTAAACCTAATCCTTTTACTTTAAGATACCCAAGAGAACATTAATGCTTTGAATAAGTGAAATAGGGCAAATGAGATGACTTGGTGTAATATTCTAAAGTTTACCTCGAATACGCTCCAAAGCTAACATTTACATTATTTTATTTTCTTGAAGCATCATGTTAAATGTCAATAAGATGTTTTGGTGAGATTAGATAGATAGTATGCCAAAGTACTATGTCAGACTTGAATAGCATCAAGATAGCCTAAGGAACTCCAGTATGAAATGAAATTTTGGAAAATGATTGTTTATTATTTAAAAATTAGCTGGAGATTAATAGGGCTGACTTAGGTGGTAAGTTTCAAGTTGACATGATTATTGCCTTGTTACCAAACTCGTTCGACTCTTTTAGAGTGAACTAAATAAGGAACCAGTTTGAGTTCACACTCGCTGATATTCTTATAAAATTGGTAACAAATGAAAGGATAATCAAATAGTATAAGCATTCCGATCAATCTAACCTAGTCTATACCATCTTCTTCTAGGCCCAAGTGGAAGGGCAAAGTAAAGAAGAAGGATGATAATAGAACTAGGCTAGCATAAAACATGGGTATCCAAAAGGTTAAAGGGAATAAGGCAGTGTATGTTGAGAGCAAAGAAAACTGTTTCTTTTGTCGCTAACTAAGACACTAAAGGACAAACTGTCTAAGCAATGACGTGGCATAGGAAAATATATATTTAATCATTGAGCCATGTTATGTGGTTGTATCTATTAATTCCTGATGAATAGATTCTGAAGCCACTAAACATGTTTGCAATTCATTGCAAGGATTTCAGGAATCCAGAAGCCTCGATGATATGGAATATATTTGTACTTGACCTAATGTCAAGGTTGTAGCTAAGTCAGTGGGAGTATTACATCTGAAATTAGAGAGTATGAGGATATTAGTATTAGAGAACTATCTTTATGCACAGATGTTAGACGCAATCTCATTCTTATTTCACTTTTGGTTTATAAAAACTGTGTTGTTATTTTGTAAAACTGGTTTTATAAAATTGAATAGATATGCGATTGTTTCTGGTGCATTGAAAGATGGTTAATATACTATAATCACAAACTCTTAAGATTTGCAGGATGTAGAAACTAATGTTGCATATTCTAGATTGAATGTTAAGAGAAATATTGTTATTCCTGACTCATTGTATTTTTAGTGTCTATTTTTGGGTTATAATCAGTCAAAATGAGATTCAAAGATTGGTCAAAGAAAGTTAATTACCTAGTGAGGCAGAGGAGCTTAAACCAAACTTGTGAACCCTGTTTTGAAGGATAGATAACTCTAAGGGCTTAATCAGCCAGATGAAATAGACATAAAGGACAATTGGAGTCGGTACACACTGACACGTATGGTCTTATGAACATCCAAGCAAGATTACTCACGTTTTGGATAAGTTTATCTGATGCAACACAAGTCTTAAACTCTTGGTATATTCTGAAAAGGTCAAGACTGATGTGGAGCACAGATTAGGTAAACTTATCAAGACACTTCGATCTGATCGAGGATATGAGTATTTCTTGGGATAGTGCAAAGACTATATGGTCAATGAGGGTGTTGTGTACCAGTTTTCCGCAATTGACGCTCAATGGATTAAGGTGTCAAATAGGAATAACAGATTTTTTGTTTAACATGGTTAGATCTATGAACAGTTATGCTACATTATCTCTTTCATTTTAGAGTTTAGCTTTGACGATATCAATGCACATTATGAATTGCATTCCATCTTAGTCTGTCTCAAGGATACCGTTGAGATGTGTTTTTGACTAAATCTTAGTTTGAATCACATGCACATATGGGGTAGTCTTACACATGTGCGCTTGATATGGACAAGTAAGTTAGAAACAGATCATACGCATGATAGATTTGATAGCTACTCTAAAAAGTATTAGGATGGATTATTTTATGATCTCAATGATAAAAGTTAATTGTATACACTCGCTGTTTATCTATAGGAGGATCATATTATGAATCATATACCTAGTAGCATAATGTTAGAGAATATGGTATGAGTACCAGATATACCACATATGAACACACTTATTATGATAGAGATTGAGAATAATATATGAATTCCTATTGATGCGTTAGCATCATTTAGTACACAGATTCCTGCATCGGTACATTGATGTAGTGGGAGGATTATCATCCAATCCGACAGAATCATGTTTTTAAGTGAGACCGTTATGGACATCCCTGTTAAACATGAGTTGGACCTAGTAAGCTACACGGAAGCGTGAACCGATATGGATACAGATCGTTTTGGCGAGTTACTATGAAATCAGAGTTGGAATCTATGGATTCTAATAAATTCTGGGATCTTGTAGAACTTTCTAGTAGGGTGATTCCTATGGAAGGCAAGTTAATCTACAAAAAGATACCAGAAGATTTCTTAGTGAATAAATCATGAGTGTACAAGGGAATATCATTATTTTTCTGATTCTATATATATATTGATGACATCCTACTCATATAGAATGATGTGGAAGGTTTATCATCAATAAAGAGGTAGTTGTTCAATTACTTTTAAATGAAGGATTTTTCAAGATGTAAGCTATATTCTTAGGATCAAGCTTTTGCAAGATCAGGTTAAAAGGAAAATAGGCTTATCTTAATAATCCTACATTGATAAAGTTTTGACCAGGTTTGGTATGTATAACTCAAAGAATGAATTTTTGCTTTGTTAACATGAATTGCTCTCTCCAGTAGGTAGTTTTACAAGACTGACAGAAGAGATTGAGCAAATGAGACTGGAATTATATGCTTTGGCATATAGGAGTCTCATATATGCTATGGTATATACCAAACAGGACATCCGCTACATAGTAGGGATAGTCAGTAGATATCAATCCAATCCTGGACTTGATAACTGGTCTATTGTGAAAAATATTATTAAGTACCTAAGGAGAACCAATGATATCATACTCATTTATGGATGTGATGATATGGTCCTAGTCAGGTATGCTAGTTCTGATTTTCAATCAGAAGTAGATACTATGAGGTTCATGACTTAGTGTATGTTCACTCAATGGAAGGGAAATCGGTTAGTAGATTGTTAAGCAGATTTCAACTGCTGACTTAAACCTGCAGGTGGAGTACATTGCAGCCTTAAAGGCGGCAAAGGAAGCCTTTGGGTTTGATCTTACTGATTTAGGGGTTGTGAAGCATACTAGCCTGCCTATCGAGTTATATTGCGATAATAGTGCAGAAGTAGTCCAAACAAATGACCCAAGGTTCCATAGAGGAACAAGGTACACTGAGAGGAAAGTATCATGTCCTACATGATATTGTCCGACAAGAAAATATGCTCATGGCTAGATCATTGCATTGGAACACAACTTTGTTGATCCATTAACAAAGGTGTTATCGATCAATAGTTTTGATCATCACCTGGATAACATTGGAGTTAGATGCAATTTGAATTAGCTATGACGACAAGTGGGAGCTGTTGGGATTTATATGCCCTGGCATAGCAAATTACTATCTGGATTATAGTGACATATGTTCCTACCGTTTCTGAAATATTTATGCTTTATACAATTGGTGAATTCAATGTATTATGTTTCGATTCATTATAGAATTGATAGTGTCCATTTGATTACAAGAGATATTTATATATATGTATGTGATGGCGATCAATGCATGGTATATAAATAGTAATCATAAATTGTTCATAGTCGGTAATTATGGATGGACTCATAATTAATTAAGACTTGAACTAGATCCGCGTTAAGTTGAGATATATTGCGAGAGCCGTCGTATGCAATTGCTCCCTATCACCGTCATGGCATTTGACTCTTAAGTATGAAAAAAGTACAGACTCTTGTATTAATTAATAATTACTTTGATTTGTTCGGCGGATTCTTCGGGATTCTTAGACCGACACTTTGGGTAGTTATGTAATTAATAGTTAGAGGGTTATATTTTCAATATTTGCATCATTGCTACTTGTATTTATTTTATATTGATTATGGTTGATCACAAAGTAAATTCGAAGGCCTTCGTGTGTTTTTAGACAAAATGATTTATTATATATTTATTTATTTAAATTATTATTTTTGTCAAACAAATGTTTTATAGTGATCGAGCCAGAAATAATCAAAGATATCAAAATAAATATATTAATTAAGTAGTCGGATTGATGGCTTTATTTATCCGATAACTAATTATGCATAGAGGGGTTAAAGTGCGATATTGACTTAGAGGTTATTTATTATTTAATTGGAGTTCAATTAATTTCTTTTAGTGGAATAGAAATTAATTTATGAATTAATTGAATTGGGTCCATGGACCGGGCCAATTATTAATTCATTATAGCCAATAAAATAATATGCCCAATGCATTCTCACTCATAGCCCAACTTGATATTGGAATCATATTAGATTTGAGACATGTAAATTAGAGACTGAGAAGGATTTGTTGTTTCCTTTTCTTTATCTTTTTGTTGCCTATAAATATACATGGTCTATGTATATTTTTGGGTGTGATTTTTGGAAAGAAGTAAAAAGGAATAAATTTTCTCTCTCTAGAAAATTAGGGTTAGTGTTCTCATCTAATGGAGGCTCCCACAAGCCTAGTTTTTCAAGATCATTCATGGAGTCTTATGAGTGATTCTTAAAGGCAATAACATTACCAAGAAGATGGAGATACATGGAAAAGGTGTCTAGCAAAAGGGATCTACAATAAGTGAGAACATTCACTTTAGAGGAGAGATCTAAGGTTTACTCAAACCTTGATGTAAGTATTCAATCTTTTAATTGAATGATACATCATGTTTTATTTTTACATAAAACTTGTCTCTATGTGATGAATCAAGATCTATGAATTAAAATCCCTCGAAAAGTTTTTAAAATTAGCACGTTTCCCAACAACTTAGTGGCTAAGTAAATAGATATCAATTAATTATTCTTGATCAACTTATAATTACCTTTTTGGTAATTACTTATTGGAGAAGTATTTTCCTTCTAATTCCTTACTTTGATGGAAAGTAGAATTATGTTTACTAAAAAGAAAACTGGTCTCCTTCTGCCTTTATAAAAGTGCACATGCTCCATTAATTATATACGATTATTGAGACAACACGTAAAATGTTATTGCGTGCAAAGGGCCAAGAGAGAGAAATCAGTTTCCGCCTTTGATTGTTGATCAGAGTTGCAGATTGGTTCGTGGTTAAAGGATCTGGATGTTGGATTTAATCTCAATAAGGTTTGATATCATGAATAGAGATATGCATATCTAACTATATTTATTTATGCGTTATAAGGATGTGAAATTAATTGAAGTTCTAAGATCTAGTATTTTATGATAATTTGTGATTAAAGTCTAACACAAATTTAATTAGAGTTTACACATAATTCTTTCAACAAAAAAATAAAAAAATACTCTTACCCTATTATAGAAATTGTCATTTATCAATAATTTGTTAAAAATATTACTTAAAGTCAATAAGTTCAAATATATAGTGCTTATTTTTTTGTTTATTACATTAGGTCTCCCTCGAAAAATGAATCATCTCTTTCCAAGATAAATCATAAAATTAGACAGTTTTAACATGTTATGTCCTAAGCCAGGCAATCTTTTTCAATAGGAGTCGTTAGCGCGTTCCCGTTTTCACGTTACACGCACATTTTTGTTCAAATTCTCACTATTTATGACATAATTTTGCTGTTCTCATGTTCTAGTTCTTAAATTCGCTCTCGCTTTCGCTTGATATGACTTAGGTTATGTCATTATTTTTTAATTATATTTCATTATATATATTTTTATTGTATTGATTTAAATCCAATAAAAATAAAATCATAACGTATTTCTAACCATTGGACGTTGGCTACACACATCTCGTGCTAGTACTAACGACAATACTATTTGTACCAGGGAGCAGCTAAACCTTTACTGCATTTCAATTTTATTATAATAATAATAATGATAATAATTTTCTCACCTCAAGTTGACAGAGAATTTAGCGGTGCATGCCAAGCAATCAACATTTTCTTTTTCCGACACATAATAAGATTTTAACTTCGGTGCAGGCCATGTAATTAACATTTACTCTCCCAACATAAATAACAAATTTTTCAATAAACATCCGCTCTCTGTAAATTTTAAATAAATAATTATTAAACATTTCAACTTTATTCAAGACAATATTATACGTTTACTTAAACTTTTGAGGGAAAAAAATATTAACAAGGCATTATTTTTTGTAGAATTTAAAAATGCTTTATAAGGCTTTTGGTTGAAGTGTTTGTTTGACTTGTGTTATTGTGTATCACAACTTTTTAAATATTATTTAAGTATTTTTATAATGCATAATTAAATTTATTAAAATAAAAATTATATAGCTACATATAGACTTATAAGTAGGTAAAATTTGAATTTTCTCATGATTCAGGTTACATTTACACACATATATAAATTTGTATTACCTATAAATATATACTTAAAGGTGCTTCACTTTTTAAAGATTTCATTTATGTTATATTATTGTAATTAAAAGCATATTGTTTGGAGTGACTTTTTTATCATTGAGAATTCTAAAATTTAATAAATTAATAATGATTAAATGATCCACTTTAGAAAATTGTAATTGACACTAAAAAATAATAAATGTATCACATGACTCTCACGTGCTTCTTCCGCATTATGGAAAGTACCAAACTACAGTGCTGTTTCCCAAATTCTCTTGCCTTTGAACGGCAACCAAACAGACCCAATACGGACTTGTAATTATTAGAGTTATTTTATACATTTCGTCTCTCTCTCTCTCTCTCCGATTCTAAGACGAGTCGGTGAAGCCACGGTCGATGATAGCTGACGTTATTTTCTCGAGAAAATATGAAAGCCAGAGAAAATATAGAGGATTGAATTATACAGAAGACTTGTCATCACCAAGTAAATTACAGGTAATTTTTCTGTCTTCAATTCATAATCTTAATACTATTCAAACTTTTTTCCATTTTTATGTCATTTTTTAATCATTCAGCTATACGATTCATTATTCGTATAAATTTATCTTGAAAGCTGTAGTATTCGCTGAATCGATTGGTTTGATTGAGACTGTTATGAATTAGGAGTACAAGTTCTTGATGACCGTCATTTTGGAATTAGGGTTTTGGGTTGTTTTTGGTGTTATTGCTTCTCTATTTGGTTTTTTTATTCAAATCTGTTTGGCAGCTGAATAAATTGAAAGAAAGAAAAATAAAATTAATTGGAGGATATAAAAATAGAATGAACTTATAGTTTGGTATTGTAATTTACGTATTTAGCTTCATTGAATTGAGGATTCTCTTTTCTTGGGTGCCGAAGAATGGGAAATATAAAAATTCAGAATTTAGTTTTTTTTTTTTTTCTACATTTTTTCTGCAACCAAACAGGGATGCAGTGTTCCTTCTTGGTTGGAGTTGTCATTGTTCAAGACTTGAGATTCACTTGAAATTAAGGTATTGCTTCATGAGCTTTGTTATTCCCCTTTTGAATATCCTACCCTTTGCTCCATCTTTAAGCAAGAGCCATTAATTTTTTTTAGGTCTGTTTTCCCCTCTAGCTTGGAGGTAAGGCTGTGTGCATCTCATCCTTCCCAGATCCATCAATGGCGGGAGCCTCGTACATTGGGCTAGCCCCAATAAATTTGATTTTATATTGGTTTTGTATTTAATTCATCTTAATCTTGATGACTTAGTATATTAGGTGTGGGTGTTTGTGAGCTTGATTTGTTTCAGGCAAAGATTATGGTTTTAGATTGTATTGTCTTCATTACAGTGGTATATTAAGTTGTAGAAGAGCATCCACTGGCATGTGTTGCTCTTTTAGCAAACACATGATTGAATTAGAATTATTTAGATGCAACATGTGCCATGTTGTTGCATACTGAAAAAAAGAAAGGAAAAACAGTAAATATGTATGGTGAATTGCTAATGTATTCACTTCATTATTTGTTTATTTAACAGAATTTTAACCAATTGCTCGTGTAGTCACTTCATTATTTGTTTATTTATCAGAATCTTAACCATTATAATAAATGTGTTCCTTTCTTTGCTTGTCTACATTGTTTTTTCTGTGAAGAGGAAACTAAATTGTGATTGGTCTCTCATACTAGGTTTGGTTCATTCACCTTCAGAACAAGTATAGTAAATTTTTTGAGGTTTTGTGCTGCAGTCCTTTTGGCATTCCATACAATATTCAGGCCTTCATGCAGAAAGGAGCCATATTGATAACTTAAATTATATGATTCTTTTGTCTGCAATTTTATTGGACTACAATGTCTGTTCCCTGTCAAGAAACAAGTCGAGATAACCCAATCGACAAATACCCTTTGCTCATGGAGCGGCCAGAGAACCATGAAAGTCATGAACATGTTATTGACATAGAAAGGGGTCATGACGCTTCTTCATCGGGTTCATGTCATAATGAGTCTCCTCGTGGCTTGAGTCTGCCCGCTGACGAAGGGAGACCATCAAGTAGTGCCCGGGTTCCTATAACTCAAACTACTTCAACTTTATCCAATGGATCAAACACTAGGAGTTCCTCACTCTCGAGAAGAGGGGAAGGTTCTGGCCGTCGTCATCGGAGCCCATTTAATACTGTGTTATGGCTTTCCATTGAGCTGGTGTTCACTTTAGGCCAAATTATTGCTGCCATTGTTGTATTGTCAGTGTCAACAAATGAGAACCCACAAACTCCATTATTTGCTTGGATTGTGGGTTATGCAGCTGGGTGTGCCGCAAGTCTTCCAATCCTTTACTGGCGTTATCTCCACCGCCATCAAGGTACTGAGCAGGGGTCGACTCAAATGCGTCAGGGCTCTTCTCAAGGCAACTCTGCATCAGAACCAAATTCTTACATTAATATTGCATTAACTCGGTCCTCAGATGAGGAAGATCGTCAGAATACATCTAGAGGGACTTGGAATGGTCAAACAATGGAAGCTCCAAATGCTAGGTGAGTGTTTGCTTTTTTGTTTCTCATAATGTTTTGGATATCAAATTCCACAGTACATAACATGTTTACTTGCATTTCTTCCCTAGTATTTTGTATTAACCTGGTTTCGTTTGCATATTTAACATGTGCTACTATAGGTTGCTCAGTAGTTTTGGATTCCTTTCAGTTCATTAGAATAGCCACAAAACCTGGTGATGAGTAAAATTAGGTTCTATGATAAATGTTAGAATTTTATGTGTTTCTTTTTGTTTTGTATGCAAGTAATGTCTTTGTTTAGCAGCTGAAAACATCACAAGATCAATTTGAAAATTCTATCATGGACTTTAGATAGAATTGTTTGCTTAACCTCTTAAGTGCAGACCTGTTGTAGATCTAATAAATATTGACATGCACAACCCATCTCTCTCTCTCTCTGTCTCCACATTCTTTTCATTTATCAAGAAAAGTTTTACAATTTTCGACAATTTTGGAATTATGTAAAAATAATGCTTTAATTTACTTAGCAAAAAAAAAAAAATGTAAAAATAATGCTTTAACATTTTAGAATTTGGATACATGAGTCATGTTGCATTTCTTACAACTCATTGTTGAAAGAAGATTTACTACTACTAGTTTGGTTAAAAGGTTTCATTATTCTCCTCTGCCATTTCTCACATCCCATTCTTTATGTCGTATTATGTCAAAATGCTCATCCAGATATATCTTTTAATATAAATAACACACACACACACACACACATATGCACACAAGGGTTAATTACCTTAATAAGAAAAATAAGAGTTGGATTCTAGTTGCAAAATATATAAATACTTAAGGGTTCAATTCCTTACCCAAATATATGTATATATTGGGTTGAATTCTAATTGCCATTTTCTGAACATGAATATTAATAGGTGAAAGTAATCGCACGGCGGAACCTTCCTCTATTGAAATGTAAGCAGATTACAGCAACAGCATTTAATGCTAGACCATCCTAACTGACTGTTCATATATTAGTTTAAAAATACCACTGTTACTGCACTTTGAATGGTATCATGCACATGTTTGGACAGTTTAAAGTGTGTCTTGCACATGATTAGGACACGGCAACACATGGTATAAGTTGGAGATGATTCAGATATGGACCTGAATGGTAAAGGCAAGAGGCATGTGCACTTCTTTATGTGTGGGTATCAAAAGAAAAAAGGGAAAACAAAATTGGACATTGAATTAATAAAGCGTTGCCCTTTGTTGTGGAACTTAGAGACATGCACTCATGTAACTGTTGTTCTTACTTAGGCATTTTATTGTTGGCAAATCTTTGATTTGAGTGTGTTTCCACATAGCTTTTATCATAATTCTATATATGACTATGTGGCTTACCAATTATTAATTCTTAACAGGCTCAGTGTACTAATGGACCACTTTAAGATGGCCTTGGATTGCTTCTTTGCAGTGTGGTTTGTAGTCGGCAATGTATGGATTTTTGGAGGCCACTCGTCTTCTTCTGATGCTCCCAACTTGTATAGGTACCAGTTGATGACCCGTAAAAACATTTTCTCTCTTGCTTCCATCCTATTAGGAAAGCCTAACGTGTTATCTGGCTCATTTGCAGATTATGTATTGTGTTCCTTACCTTTAGCTGTATTGGGTATGCTATGCCCTTCATTTTATGCGCATTAATATGCTGCTGCTTGCCTTGCATTATTTCAATCTTGGGTGTCCGTGACGATATGAATCGAATGAGAGGAGCCAGTGAAGAAATCATTAATGCTCTGCCAACATACAAATTTAAGTTAAAAAAAGGTGGAAGCAGCAATAGCAGAGCATGTAATTCAGGAGTTGATGAAGGTGGTTTTATAGCAGTAGGAACGGAAAAGGAGCGTGCCATTTCTGGGGAAGATGCTGTAAGTTCTGTAAATCTTTTTTTAATGGTTTTATATTATTTGATAATTTGGGATTCGTAGCATGAAATAGCATTGCCATGTTTTATATGTGTTCCCTAATTTGTTGTTCTTTATCAGAACATTACTGTTCATAGTTTATGCCTACCATATATAAGTTAAATTGCATACTTTTTTATAGTGCATTCAGCACATCTCCATAGGAGGTGCAACTTCTGCTCCATTGCAATATCCTATCCCACACCTCTACCGTAAGCATCCCTACTAATGCTAATGGGGAAGAGGAAATAGCAGGTCCGTGAACTTCACTTAGAAAGAAACAGTTAATGAGTTACAATGTCCACTGTAAAGGCACTGTTTTTGTGCAGTGGGTAAAAGCTTTTATCTGGAAAGCATGAGAACGCGACTTGAATTTGTGGGTAGCCACTTTGTGCAAATAATATAAGTTGGGTTTGTACCCAGTTCCATCTCTTCCAGTGACCTTTAATTAAAGGAAATCACACTGGCTAATGGTCTAGTTACTTTCATTTTTTTATTTTTTTATTTTATTTTTTCCCCTCGTGGACAGACATGGATTAAGGTTTTCTTGTTGGGTATTAATTCTGTTCTGTTCCCATATATTGTTGTTGTTGTTGTTCTTTCTCCTTTGTTTCGTTTTGACCAACAGTGAGTGCTTTAAAACTGGTGCAGTTATGTTGTATTTGCTTGGCAAAATATGCCGATAATGATGAGATGAGGGAGCTTCCTTGTGCACATTTCTTCCATATGGAATGCGTGGATAAATGGCTGAAGATCAATGCTTCATGTCCCCTTTGCAAATATGAGATCGGTGAGAGCAATGAGATCTTGGCAGCTACAGTAGATTCCAGTCAGCAAACGTGAAGTGGTCAAGGATTTAAATTACTGGGGATGTTATGCAATCAGTCTGGAATTCTCTAGCCTTTTGAATGGGGAGAAGTTCTCTTGGACTGATTCTTGACCTATTTTTTGGCCATCAAGTCGGGTGTTGTACAGAGTCAAATCAAGAGTCTTCGACAAGCTTATATGATAAATTGTATTTCAATTGAAATTTATAAATGAAAATACAAGATTGAAGGTTGTGAAATTCACCTCCGATATATGGAACAAATTGCATGATGATTGAACAGGCATTAAGATGGCAACTAGCGAGAGGCTCAATATATGCCAAGTTGGTTGAAGTCACAAATTTTGGTCAAGGCCGAGTTCAGATATATCATCATTTTCGTTAGTTTTTAAGAAGTATTTTTCTTGCTTAGACCTGCTTTTCTCTTCTCTGGCTTTGTCATCAACAAGAAGCTATCAAGGTTTGATTGATTGGCAGCTATCCACCAAATTTGTCTAAAGTGAAATTGAAACTGAATATTTAATTATCTTTTTGTGGCGAATTATTACCTAAAAAGATAAATTGATTAAGTTGATGTATGTCTTGTGCGCCTTTTCATGTTTTTGAAATATTATAAAAAATTTAAGATTGAGTTTCTTGCTAGCCTCATTGTATCTTTCGTGTGAAACGTTCTCATTCAATCATAAAATTGATAGCCTCATTGTATCTTTCCCATTAAACCTTCTCATTCGGTGATCATAATATTGATCTTATTTTCGTTATTAAGAAAGTTGAAGAGAGAACAAGCTGGCAAAAACCAAGCTGATTAACTACCACTACTACTACTACTACTAAAGTTCTACAACGTTCTCTCCCTCCATGGGTCACAAGTTGAGGACTGATTGGCAACTAGCTCAGATATTGAACATCCATGCAATTGAAGCCAAGCTCATTAGCATCACCAACATGCAGTGCCCATTCAGCTTTTCTCCCTCATTACTGGTTGGAGTGGCCTTCGAATCCTTACTTGAACCGGTCCCCGAGGAAGAAGATGACGACGGTGAAGTCCCCGATGTGGAAGATGGTGGTGAATTTGTCGCTGAGCTGGTGGTTGAAGTACCTCCATCCGCTTCTTTAAAGATCTTCGCGTCTGGTGAATCCGGTGGGAGATTCAGTAATGCTGTGAACAACATCAAACAATAATTATTATATCATCAAGCCATCGCAATAAATTAAAGTTCTTTTCCAAGTTGTAATCGAAATTAAATATTCATCAAGTCTAACGTCCAAGTATCTGTAGAAGCAAATTAATGTTCCATCGATCTTAATGTCTTGTCCTAGTGATTATTTCGACCAGGATGCTATGGAAGAGACAGAAGTATTCAAAACACCCATTATCCATAACCCACAAAAAGAAAAGAAAAGAAAAGAAAAGAAAAGAAAAAATGTCAACCTTGGGCATATGACTAGCGCATACCATTTTGTGGCCTATATTGCTATAACATTTCAATATCAATATTAGTACGTTATATGACCAACAATATCACGTTATGTTAAAAATTAGGATTTGGATTCTCTCCTATGACTTTTCGCTCCAAGTATCTCCAAGTCTCTATGGCAAGAAAACACGAAACTCATCATTTGTACAGCTCACTATTCTTAATTTCATGCACAATTTAATCCAGTAAAGATGATGATGTGGTTTTTATGTAACCGTTAGATTTAGGCTAGGAGATACACAGAAAATATTGGAGAGTATCCATGTCCTGAAATTTATTTTAGTTTTCTCCCCAAGAATCAAACTAGATAGGGATATATATATATATATATATATATGTTGTTATTTGCAGGGGGAGGGAGGGTATTATTGGAGCTAGGAAATACTGGGGCAATCGGAGACTTTGGCATCGATGTTGCAAGCAGAGGGCATTTGAAGTGCCAAAGTGGTATTGACAGGGAGGCCCATGGAGGGGTCAGTGCTCTCTTTGATGAGAACACAAAGACACTTGGGCTTTGCACTCTTCACTTTCTGTGTGTCCTCGCAGCACTCAGGCGTCGGCTTCTTGGCACTGCCACTCACATACGGAATGCAAGCTGCAAGGTTCGTCAGCTGGTCCGCACAATCCTTCTCATCCTCCTCCATCGTACCCATTGTGGACGCCACCAACGCTGCCGCTATTATGCAGAACACCACTAGCTTCTTACCCCTCCCCATTGCATATACTCGATCCCTTTTCTTTCTAGCTCTCTGATTATTCTAATTACTGTGTTTGTGTGTGTGTGTGTGTGTTGTGGGTAGTCTTTTGTTTTTGATATGGAGGTTGTATCTCTCCTTTGTATTTGTGGGTAGCTTGTATTTGTAGGGTATATATGAGTTAGGTAAGTTAGTTGTCTATGACCTTTTCAATCCTCTCCGTCCTTGTCTTTAATTGTGACATTCAATGCAATGTGGAGATGAATAATGGTAGCTACAATAATAATAGTATTTTGCTTTGAAAAATGTAATTTGATATCCCGAGGGAGGACAAATTCATTTCTGTTTGTGTGAGGTTTGGGTTACCGAGAAAATTCTTCACCCGTCACCATTATATCTCAGGTCTTGTCACCATTTTCCTTATCCAACCCACTAATCTCCTTTAAGATTCACATGGCCCTTGAGTAAATAAATATGTGGAAATATCGGTCCACCGGGCCCAACAGATCTTTTTGGGTGGAGTAATTTATATACACAGTCTAACTTTTAACATCGGATGTGCTCTCGGATGTGTTGGATTTAAAATGAGATCAACAAATCTTCAACGAATCACAACTTCCACTGACAAAATATAAAGAAACCGAAGGGTTATATCATTGTCGCAACAAGGATTAGGCCCACATGTTCTAGCCAAACAGAACCGAGGTCCAAACCCAATTATTGAAGTCCCTCTGTCCAAAACGAGCCCATAGCCAGTTAGCCATAAGGAAAACAGATGCAGAAATTCAAGCGGAGGAACAATGGAACACCACTGACAAACATATAAAAACAAATCGTTACAGAAACAAAAAGCACTCACACTAAAAAAGGCCTTTATATATATAAAAACACCTCACATCGAGGAATAAAACCAATATGCATTCAACAAAAATCACCTCAACTATTTATAGAAAATTGGGCATTAACATGATATACAACACGTCAGAGGTCCTCTTTACATCCAAAGGCATGTACTTTGAAATCTCTTTTAAAAAATCTCTCCACCCACCTCATGCATACACCATAGAAGAGGAGGGGAGAGGACAAATGAATGTATACAATGTGCTGTACAGAGATGTAAAACATGAGACTTCAGTGACAACTCCATCTGATTATGGTGGTGATGTCTCTCTTCACTCTATCCACATGAAAGCTGATCACAATTTTCAAAGACTACGTCAAAGTGTGTTGTCAACTGCTTCATCAAACCACGGCAATGTGATTTTTCCTAACTTGTTCCTGTTATGAAAGCAGATCCTGCTTTCCATTTGAGTCTGATGCGACTGAAGCAGGAGGTTTCATATGACTAGGTTGTGGTGGTGGAGCTGTAAGGGCATAGGTAAGCCTAGAAGAGGAACTCTCAATTAGACCAGCAACTCCAGCAGCTGCAGATTGAGCATTTGAAGGAAGGAAAAGATCATGCTTCTGGTCTTTGTACGCGCTCCAAACCTATAAAAATCACCATATCATAAGAATCCAAGTAAACAAAATTTCTAACATTCTAAAAATTGCCATATCATAAGAATCCGAGTAACATATCTTTCTAATAGTACAATCACATTGTAAGTTGACTTCGATAAATTTCCCTCACATCTTACTTGACTATTTGCAAAAAAATGAAAAATAAATAAATAAACTTACCTAGCTTCTTTGAAATTAAATCACGAAATCACATATTGATGACCAAAAAGAACGAGAAAAAAAAAGAAAAAAGAAGAAGGTACTCTCTACTGCTCTACAGGAAGCAATAGAGCAAATCCCAGGTAAACTTCTGTCAAGATATTGTTCTGAGTAAACCGATTTGCATTCTGGACCAAAACACATATTAGAACGTATTTTACTTCCCAGTTTTATGAGTTGCAGTAGAATGTATTTTCTTTCAGATTTTACTTTTTTTTTTTTTTTTTTTTTTTTCTGATAAGTAATAATAACATAAAAAGGCATTCAAAAGGGAAACGCGTCCCTTATACAGAAGTGGAACCGGGGCTAAGGCCCCAAAGAATCCAAAAAAAATAATTAAAGCATCAGAGCTCCTCTTCACAAAATTGAAAAGAGAACGAAGAATGTGAAGTTTCAATATTGCCGTAGACGACTCTTTCCCTTCGAACATTTTACTATTTCTCTCCTTCCAAATGCACCACCATAGACAATGTGGTACAATTCTCTAGAAATCGCGTACATCCCTTCTCACACGACATCCTCTCCAAACATGAATCAAATCCTTAGTAGATCGTGGCATTACCCAACACATGCCGAACAACCCAAGAATAAGATTCCAACAGTCGTTCGCAACAGTCTTTCAGATTTTACTTAATAGACCAAGATAGTGCATTCCAGGAGGAAATTGTTGAGAGAGAAAAAAAAAGAAAAGAAAAAAAAGCACCGTCCATTTATCATGTTTTAAGCACATCTTAAGCCCATCCATCCCCCATCCCAACAATGTAGAGAACAACCAAATTTTAATCAGGGATCTCCCACACCCAAAAAAGAAAACAAGAAAAATTGTCCAAGGATTTCTTTAACTAAATTGGTGTATACAACAGAACACCGTATCATTTGTTACTTGTTAAGAGTTTGGCTAGTGTAGAAAATATTTAGTGAATAATAGAGAATATCTACTTCTATTTTGAACCCTATAGAGTTGGTTGAATTTCTGAGTCCAATATTCCACCTCTCTAGCATGGTATCATGATTTCTGCATTTGTGGTGCCCAATGAGAGACCACAATGGATGTTTAAACAAGTAACGGATGACATACTACACAACTCATAACTAGACGTCTGGTTTTGGTATATGGGCCTTACATTCAACTGCTGCACTCTTCTAGTTACATGAAAAATCTGCTGCTTATAACAACTATAGTCCCAAATTACAGCACTTCCAGAGATGACAGAAATATCAAATGCTCAAAGAAGTCTCTTCTAATTTAATAGTTAATACCACTAATCTTTTCTAGACACCATTGCTTTTCTTAGTGGTGAAAAACTCAAACAGCCAAGGATAAAAATGTAAAAGCCTGAAGGCAGCCACTTTGAACAACTAATGCGGAAGGTTAGCTTTGTACCAGGTCTGCCCCTCCAAGTATCCTCAATTAATGGGGACCACACAAAGTAATGGCTTTTTAAATTTACTATAGAGATCAATAAATATTTTATGATATTCATTTCACTTGTAACCCAGATAGCAATCTTCTGGCCCTTTAAATTTGAGGGAGTGTTGAAATAAAGGAATTCCACAGTTGTATAACAGTAAAATCTATTACATCAGATTATGCCTAGTTACATTATTGTAAATTTTAAAAATTTATAAACTATATAAGAATTAAGAATATCTGCTTTTGATGTCATACCTTTTAGCTCTTCATTACATTTTCTTTTTCGATATCAAAACTTGTCATAGTTTCTTTAATATCCACTTTAAGAATCAAAAGAGAGAGAATAAATTCTCTTGCTTGCTAGCTAGCAGTTGCTGTAATTAAGAATATAAATTGTAGCTGCCATAGTCATCATTGCTGTTATTATTGCAAGCTATCAGTGTTGCCACTGGTGATGATCCCTATTTGTGTTCATATGATGATCATAATACGAGCGTACAATCACAACCCTTAAATACACTCATGCATAATAGCAAAAGTATGAGGTAAAATGGATGAAGAGAATGAATTAGGGGAAAAAAAATAAAGAAAAACACAGATGGGCAACCCCCCTACATGACGGCAGGGAAGAGCAGGGTGAACAGGCCATTGAAGCCCAACTTCTAAAGGTCATGAGTTCCAACTTTGTTGTGTGCACATGATGCCCACTTTTAAGTTTGTAGGACTACTGGCTTCATGTCCAGCCTATTAAAACTAGTTTTCTCGCGTTAAGACACATAAATCAACTTGCGAAGAAGTAAAAACCACTGCCTTTTAGTTATCATAGGCATATGATGCCTTCTTTATTACTTTGAATCTTTCCTTGCATGCTATTAAACTCTGGTCAAGGTTAACAAGAAGTATTTGGTTCATTATATGGTACATTAATCATTTAAAGAAACTGACTTTCTTATTTCCATTCAATATTAGTGTGCTATTTACAACCGATTTGGATTAATCAAAATTCAATCTTGATGAAACAAATTATAGTCTACTCAAGAAACTTATTAAAAATAATTGGTTTGATAGATCTCAAAACTTGGACAAAAAATATCAACATTCAAGATCTTACATTACAAGCACCAACAATTGGAAAAATTAAGCAAGTGATCGGAGTTGGGACTTACATCAGAGTCACTTAGTATCTCACGAACTTTAGAACAATGAGCCCCTTCTGCTGCAAACGCATGCAAAACCTGCATCAACATATCCCAGACCATGTAATTGCACAAAACTCATGAACTCGAGAAAAGTTATTAAAACTTTAGCATGAAAAGCACTAGCCATGCATTTAGTCCAACTTAGAGAATCAACCAAATGAAGCAGCCAATATTTGTCTAGATAATCGTTCATGTGTATTGTAAGTTGTAGCATAAACTGGTTAAAAGAATTAAAAAAAATTAATTTCAAAAAGACTATCTTAGATCTAGCTTTAGTAAAAGGCTCCTAAAGCAAAGATGGCCAATTACTGGAAGACATACTATTTCTCCTCAATATAACAATGACTAATTTAGTATCAAGGACAATTTGAATTTTTGCCCCATGTCGTATTAAAATGGCCTACCGATAAGTTAAAAACAGAGAAGCATTAAGGTGATTGGTGTCAATGACCACAAGAAACATCACTTCTATTCACCAGAATCAGTCAGCATGCAACCAACTTTAAATGCTTTGAGGTGTATAAATTGATAGTCTGAGGTGAACCTTAAAAGCACGGGGAATGTCACGCAGCAGATGAATGAGAAGATTGAGTGTCTAAAAAACATATAGATAAGAGACCACACAAATAGATACATTTATAATTATCAATGAAGTACACTAACCTCAATAGCGAGCACCCGGCCAATAGATGCTTCAGATTCATTCCACTTCATCTGAGAGCAAAGTCCATTCCTTCCTCCAGCCCTCCAATCAAGAAGTCCAAGAAGTACTTCAACGAGACCAACCCTACATGTTTCATGCAATTGTCCAAAAACATTACCCAAGCGTACAAGAAGGTAAAACAATTTTCATATATAAACCATCAAAGAACTAATTTTTGATTGATGGCGATAAGATTCAATAACTCTAGCTCACATAGTCACATCCCTTTTTAAATCATGCTAGCACTTTGACCACTGTGCTATAATAGTTTGGCAATCAAAGGGGTAATTTTTTAATCAGAGGCGTTATTCTCCTATTTACTACTCAATAACTCAACTCTGTTGATCATAATAATTACCTATCTGACCTATTTTTTTCTTTTCTTTTCTTTTTTTCATCATCACAATAAAATAACAAAGGGTGAGAAGACATGAGACAATAAGCGCGGGCATAGATAATTGATACAGATAATGTGCAATACTGATAAGTAAACCTCCGTATCTGCATGTATTTAATGTTCATGTGCATGTCGATAACTTCTTTCACAGCATTGGTCTGGAAAGAACAATATACTTATGTGATGATTGATGTGCCTATGATACTCACTTAAGTCCTTGTGCAACAAGTGCATCCCTAGCTCTATTTCCAGCAACCACAACCCGTTTTAATGTCTCAAGAGCTAGTATACTTCCACCTTGCCATCCAATAGCTTTCATTAGAAGTGGAACAACCTGGAAGCAAAGGCAACATGGGTGAACATCCAACGAACCAAAAATGAAAACATCTAAAGACCAAATCAAGGGACTTGTCATATACCTGAGGTGTTCCTACACTAGTTGCTGCCATGGCTTCTGCACACGTTGTACTGGCAGCAAGTTGATGTAGGACACGTAAACAACTAAGGCGAACACGTTCTTGTGGAGTTTGTGAACTTGGCTGTGTTGAACTGTCCTCAGTTTCAAATGTTCCATCAGCATGGCTGCCATTGTTCATCTCCCCTGAGGCCATTGTTTCTCTTCTTCCTTCATAGGCCACTGCAGACACAAGTTTGGGCACGTATCCAAGATATCCAACATGATCTGCAAGTGCAGGGTGTACCCGCAATAAGGAAACCAGTGCAGCAGACAAAAGCAGTGGGAGCTCAGGGTCAACAGTTTGCATGTCATAATGTGTTGCAGCAATGGACGAAAGATACTGCTCTAATAATCCTTCCAAAAATCTCTTCGGATTTCTAAGGGGAAATTTGGGATCTTTCAAGAATAGCCTGACATATATTCCACCAACCTACAAGACCACAAAATTTGGATTCACCAAACAGTATGAACATATTGGATTGAAAATTCACATAGCACACACCAAGTCATACCTGTGGCTCATCTTTCATTTCCTGTGCACCAGATGCTCGCTCAGGTACATCCCAATCCACAACACGACCTTTTATTTGTTCACGATATAGGTCTGCTGCCATGGTTGCAATTTGTGCAGACAATGAAGTTGCCATTGCTGGCGTCCAGACAAGTTCTGGAGTCTCTGTTGTTTGTTCAAGTGCACGCACAACAGCTTCACCAGGCCCATCCCTAATAACTGATACCAAGCCATCTGGTAGAAACCTTGCTAGTGTAATGGCCACTCTGGGCCCATGCATTGGCTGCCCAACAAGCTTCCCCAACAAAGAGGCAGCTGCTGCTCTTTGCTGTAGGGGAATTTCTTCTGCAAAAGACCATTTTCACTCAGTATAAGAAATAATTCATTGAAAGGTTAATGTGAAAAAGAAGGCAGAAGGAAACTCTTTACGTTGCAAAGGCAGTAGAAGTTCAAGAATGTACACCACTCCACCATGCTTGGCAGCAGCCCATGCGAGTTCTGGTGTACTTGCCAGGGCAAAAAGAACATGTAGAGCCCCTTCACGACAACTAGGGGCAGAGTGAAGCATTTGCAGTAAAAGGAGAAGACTAGAGCCATCAGCAACCATGGCCTCCAAGCACGGAGCATATGTAGTCAGTAGTGACAGTACACTCAAACAAAGTTGAGGGATGTTGCTTTCTGAAGCAACAGAAACAGAAAAACATTCAAAAAGAGGTAATAGTTTTTCCTTCGTAGAAAATACAGATGCCAATTTTGGGTCACTCGTCAATAAGTTCTGCAATTATGAAAAATAGACATCAGAGTGAGTATATCAATTTATAATTCAATGTAAAGTTGTAAGCAAATCAGTTGTGTACCTGAAGAGAAGTCAATCCAAACTGAAGTTTCTTAACCAGTTCAAAGTCCGCCTTGCCCATCATTTTTCCATCAGAGGCACCTGAAGTATTATCAGAAACATGCTGTTCACTGTTTGACCCATTGGCTGTGTTATTTTGAAGGTCAGTTGTTTCATGAGATGATCCACTGATCTGACCATCAGAATCTGTAGCCCATGGACTGTGCACTAGAAATGATATAAAATCAACAAGAGCAAAACAGAAAGCTTCCGGTTCACTGATCTCAAAATCTGGTTGATCATTGTAGACCCTCAAGTACACATTGCCAACAAAGAGTTCTTTCGACAGTGCTTCATATGTGAAGGCAGGTGAATCTTTCAGGTCATAGGAACCATCAGGACCTTGATTTGCACGCTGCTGGTCCACAAATTTCAATAGCTCCGCTCGGGTTGAAGAATTCCAAATAATCTGCAACCAAAACCATTTGAACAGTGAGATATATATAAAAAAGTCCAAGACAATCTTGTGCATAGGAAAAATGATTATTGAGATTTGTTCTGTACTATAGAATAACTACGCATAGAATTGAACATACATGCACTTTAAGCCAACAATTTTCTCTATATCTCGTGTTAGAACACCAAGTTTCTGCAGACATGTCTTCATAGAATCATGATTTATAACACCCAAGGAATATCAATTAGGCTGTAACCCTTAACAAGAAAACAAGAAACTCCACGGAATCAAATTATTAGACGAATAATTTGTCGATATTACTTGCCACACTTTTGTCCTATCAGTGACGCATAATCAATTATGATCTCTGAATGCTGTCTCTTTTTTTACCTGTATAAGACTTGTTTTTTTTTTTTTTTTTTTTGGTAAGTCTGTATAAGGCTTGTTTTTTTTTTTTTTTTGATAAGTTGTATAAGGCTTGTTTTTAACAACTTGAAAGTGATAAAAATGCCAGGAAATGAAGTGCTTTTAGAGAGTCCAAACCTAAACAGACACACACACATACATCCACTTCAAAATTCAAATATACTAAAGATCCAAACTCACCACAACAATGTGGACCGACAGTGTGAAATAATACTACAGAATCCAAACAGGAAAAGTACAGCATTTACCTCTGGTGTCTCCAAGTTTGTGTTTAATCTGGACAATAGGTCTTTGGGTAACTGGTCTTTCAGCATACTGGCAAGTTTAGGGGTTAGCAAGGCTCTCAGAGTATCTGCTGCAGCCTGATTAAAGGGTGTCGAACTTTCATCCATACACAAACCACTAAGCCTTGTCAAGGCCTGAGATGCCAGTGTTGCATGCAGATTCTTTGCAATCTGAACACTAGCACCAACACCATGTGCCTCCGTCATATCAGATTCCTCTGCAGTTGAGTCATATTGAAGCAACAAAGGCAAGAGGTACCTAAAATACGAGTATAACACCATAAAAACAACAAAGTTCATGAAAGAATAAAGGATTATTAAGGATTTCCATTATCATATGTTCAAGACATTTAATTACTTCCTAGAAAGATAACCATTTCAATAACCACAATCATATATCAAAAACCAGAACAGCATAACGAATGACAATAGAAAAATGCAGTCGTATTTGAAACGAAACTCCCTGTTCTTCATAATTCAACAGTTCAGGCATTACAAGTTTACAACAGTGAAAAGAAGGAAATTTAACTGAAGAGCCTCTGCTATTTAGGCTAGGAAACAGGATTTAATGGCTGTGCAGTTAAATATACTCCAACTCATACATTAACTTAGCAATGTTTTTTGTTGGCATTCCCAAGATTCCTTCAAAGTTGTCTATTTGATCTCCACTATATCCAAATTTTTTGAAGACTGACTTCTGAGATATGAAGAATTGAAGTTAGAAAAGGAATACGGCACAATGATGATAGGTCTACAATCAATATGCTCTGATATCAATTATCAGCGCAAGTCCCAAAACAGATCTAGAAAGAGTGAATAGATCTTGTCCAATTTTAACTAACAATAACTTATTTTTTAAAATTATCACAATTATATTTTAAAATGAACATTATGAATCAGTTAAGAATAGAGCGCATAAATAAATAAATCATGCAAGAACACAAGACGTCAAAAACCTCAATGGGGAAAAATCATGGAAACCTAGTCCAGTCAAACCAAATCCACTATGAGAAAAGAGGTTACAACCAAGTCAATAGTTCCCTAACCCCTAGTCACCTCTTGACATGGACTGATCCAACAAACTCAACACTTGAGTCTCCTCTAAAAGTGAATTTGAAAGTATATTAATTTTAATAAATAAAAAATTGACACAATGATCAGTTTTCACAACTTGGAATTCTCACCAAAAGCAACTTTTAAATTGGTTTTTAATTTAAACTCAAAGTATATCAAACCGACATTAAGGTTTTCAAATTCATTCCTAATGGAATAATATTCAATTTTAATCTTTATGATTATATTAAAATTAATTAAATATTATTTTTAAATTTAATTATAAATTAATACGAGTTTCCTAATTTATTCACTTAAAATCCATTGGTCTCTTACATCACTTACCTTCTTTATTTTGTGGTGGTGATTGATGAAGGTTGAAGCAAGATGTCGATGCATTTGTTCGACTCGGTCTTCAATCTACAATCATAACTTCACCGTTGATGTGAACCTTCCGTTAAGGTGACACCACATACAAACGGAATATAAATGCATGACACTTTTTCTTAACATACGGCAAGGACATGGCAATGTATATATATAATACACTCTGTATATATAGTGTATTAATGAAGATATGTATAAATTTGAAATAACTATTGTCATATATATTATTACTTATTACTAATTTTCCCTTGTAAAAAAATTGTGATAGATAAGCTGAATGTTAGATTGCTTGGATCCTTTCAAAAAAAAGTCATATTCCATGGAAATAGATTTTGGACTAAATTAGACGTCATATATTCTCATTATATCTCAATTCTTCTTCTTTTTTAAGATTTTCAAAGTATTTGGAACCCTTGTTATGTGAATCCTAACAATAATACTACGGTATTATACTTGGGAAAATTATATTTTTAGGTTCAAATACATGTTCAATTTATTTATTTATTTATTATTAATCATTTATACATTTAGGAAGTTTCCATGGGTATGCTCTTGTGGAGTATTGCTATCCAATAGGGATAAGTCACTGGACATTGTGTAGTATTGGTATCCGATACGGTATGTCAATGGATATATGTGCTCATTAGGGTGCATTCCAACGACTTCTGATGGAACTTATATGCTCTTATGGAGCACTCAGCAATACAAAATAGCATGTTCCATCAAAATGTCAATGGATGAGAGGAAAAACAGCTAAAGAATGATAAAAGTGAATATAGGAAACCCAAGAAAATAAATAAGATCGTGATCATGTAGGAAAAAGACAGAATACAGGAATGCATAGCGTTGATTGAGCAAGATAAGGGACAGGAAGTAGAGGGAGGCCAACAAATGCAGAAAACTCAACTAATGGGTTGATCAAGGGTCAGATTGAGCATGTTGCTATAATCTCTAGCGCCACAATAATGCACTATAATGATAAATGTGAAAACAAAATAATGAAATAATTGACTTACCATAGCACACCAGCCTTCAATAAAGCCTCTTGTAATTCAGAGGTCACAGAAGCATGTGCGATGGTCTGCAGAGCAGCATCAACAGCTGCAGGTACAAGCTCAAGTTCAGTGCTGTGCACAATGTCCTTAACTAGTCCGGAAAAATCAAGCATCTCAACTCTGGCACTTCCAAACCGACTCAAAACAGAAAATGTTTGCATCACATTTGTAACAATGATGGCAGCTGGTTCAGTTGCAGGAGTAGTTGGCTGAACTACATACATACAACGCGAAAGAAGATTTGCAAGAAGCTGTACACCACCATCCCTCACAAGCTCCTCACCATTAAGTGAAGAAGATGCACACCTAAAACATGTAAGGGAACATGTTAAGAAGGAAGGCCTATCAAATTTCCTTGTCATATTCAAGAAAATTAGAAAACCTAACAAAAGTAAGTAATGAGCAAACTGACGTCAGCCAAATGAGCTCTGAAGCAGCAACAAGCAGAGGAGCTCTATCAGAGGAAAGAAAATTGCTGTCATCCTTGTCTACCATAACTGCGTTTAACAACATGGGATTCCCAGCATATTTAAATGGCACCAATACATCCCCATACCGTCTATATAGGATACACTGCCCCTTCAATAAAAGCAGCGACCTCCAAGGTTGGGGACCTTGCAACCCTTGCATGGTAGCCTGTAAACAATTATACAAGGAATAATATTTAACAAAATCACAACAGCAAGAAGATGCAAGCTTTCAAGTATATAGACTACAATTTGGAGCATGCATATCAGAGTACTAGAGGATAAGTTATCATATCCTATCCTCGGAATACAAGTTTTTTTTATGTGACATTTCATGCACAAGCCTTATAATTGGTTCTATAACTATGACAGAAAAAAGAAATATTTATACACTGCTTAGAACCAAAAGGCTCCAAGATAATAGCTAGTCTATAGTTTAGGAGATCTATCTTCTTTTTCTTTTTCTTTTCTTTTCTTTTCCAGTCATCACATAGATTGCTTTGCTTTCGCAAACAAGAGTTTAGGTATGTCACAAGAGTTATTTTTCCTTTTCATTGGGGATACTGAAACATCTTCAAAGAATTGTTCAATCTTAAATGCAAACATCTACATAAATTCCATATAATCGTCATATGTTCGACTGCTTTGAGGTAACAAGTTATCAATTCCGACATCAACCATACACCAAATCATGCCTTTTTAAGCATCAGGAGCCACCATTTTATAGCTTTTGATAGACCAAATTGATTAACTGCTTTAAGAATCAATGCAGTAAGAAGGGCCTAACCAAATCAACTCCATTCAACAAAGCCTTGAATCTTGATCCAACTACTTGGGGTTGGCTACATGAATCCTGTTATACACAAGATGGGCCTAAAAATATTCTTTAAAATCTTTGTGAATGCTCTTAAAAGCTTTTATACTGTTCAAGGAGATTGAACAACAATAAGCAAAGCTATATCTAACAATCCCACCTTTTTTGCAATGATTGATCTCTAATGATGGCCATCAAACGGATCCTGATCCTTCAGTAATATGCCACATAGCACGCTGTGTGTTTGCCCAGAATGTCAATAATTTGCCTTTAACAGGTCCAGAAATCGAACAACTAAGATGAGCCCTTTTGAGATTGTTTATGGGCAGAATCCAAAGAGTGTTTTAGATCTGGTTCCACTTCCAATAATGGGCTGTGTGAGTTCTAAAGCTGAAGAATTGGTAGACCAAATCAAAGAAATTCATAACAAGGTGAAGTAACAAATCGAGAAGAGCAATCAAAAGTATAAAGAACATGTCAACAAGGGTAGAAGGTGTGTGATATTTGATGTGGGAGATTATGTACGGACTATTTTGACCAGAGATCGATATCCGGTTGGCAAGTACAACTAGCTGAGTGCAAGAAAGATTGGACCGTGTGAAGTAATTGAAAGGATTAACGATAATGCATACAGGTTAAAGCTTCCCAGCCACATCAAGACATTCGATGTGTTCAATGGTCGTCATTTGATTCCTTATCAAGGTGACTCTTCGAGTGATATGATGCTAACTCAAGGTCAAGTTTTCTCTCACCCGGAGGGACTGATGAAGAGCAAGTGGAAGAGGACTATCTTCAAATAGTTGAACATCCTAAGAAGACCAGACTGAGTTTCCATAAATATAGGCAGCCGATGATGAGTCAATTGTATGATTGTTTATGGGTCTAGTGTCTTTATACAAGTCTTAAGTATGTTATTTCATGTTTAGGATATTATTGTCATTCTGGTTTTATTTTACAAGTCATGTGCCTTTTAAGTGAGTTATGTGACCATTTAAGGGTTGTCCTGTCATTTTAGCATTTTAATTCAGCTGGACAAAATTCTAGCTCTTAGATTATGTTTACATGAAGGGCTAGGATTAAATCTTTGCTACGGCATCCCTTGTGGCTCATAAAAGGATTGTTCCAAGTTGTATTCAGCAGTTTTTTTAGTATCATCAATATAGTCAGCCTGCCAAAGCATCTTTTTACATCTCCCTCTGTTTTGGGTTTGAGTTATGGGTGTTTAAGCTATTCGTTAGCTTAATCCAGCTCTCTGTTTTTCCATTCTTACTGATTTTATTCTCTCTTTCATAGTTGATTGCATTAGAAGTCGCTCAGACTTCCTACATCTTAAATTTAACAAAGATTAAATTACCTAACAATTATGTAAACTTGTAAAAAACCGTTTAGTATGTTTTTGACGATTTATTTTATGTAATCAGTAATTACTAACAAGGTCTGATGAATGAATACGGATGATTGATGACTTATAAATAATGTCTAATTACTTTTTTACTACTTACTCGTACTTATTAACCATTTACTAGTACTTGGTTACTACTCATAAAGACTAAAGAGACCGCTTTTAAAAAGTAAAGAACACCTTAATACTTTGCTTTCTATTTGTGTTATTAGTTAGAGAAATTAGTGCACCACTATAGATGGTACTTTGACTTTGATCTAAAACGAATATAAAGTCCTTAGGTGTCATATAACTGCTTAGAGATATTAGAAATGTTGTAATGGAACCAACCCAGTCAACCCATGTATATTCAAGATTAAGAAATTTCGCAGCATATCCTTGAATGGATACCACAGATACCATTTCACTTTGGGAAGCCAATACCACTATCTAGAAACATAATTAAAAGATGCCAATTTTTTGCCGCAAAATGATCATCCCCGAAAACGGTGGCTTCTTCATATGCAATACCAACTGTTGAGAAATAATGTACTAAAAAACGATCAATCTTGCCTTCATAAATTAAGGTCTAAGATACCAAATACAACTCAAGCAGACTCAAAGCCCACACCCACAACTTTGAACAGTGTATTCATTAAATGGCCATAGGTAATATAAACCTTTTTTAATCACGTAGACATGTCAATGGATTGGAAATTGATCCAAATACGTTACAAATCCGATCCGATAACTTGGATATGGATTGAACATTTAATCCGATAATCCGTTAGCTAAACAAACCGCATATGAATTATGATCAATCCGATTTGATCCAATAATAACCCAATCTGACATAATATAGTACATAATATGCCATAAATATATTATATAATTCTATAATTATACTATTTGCATGGTATCAAAATGTTCTTTAGTATTAGTTTTTCTCTCTCTATTCTTTCTTACTCTATTTTTTTTCCTTTAACAAAGAGTCAAGTGCCCGATTCCCCCCCGCCCCCCCTCTTTCTCTTTTGACATGAAATTTTTAAACGAAAAAATTATACCCTTAATGGATCAGGTTCAGTGTTGTTAAAGGCGCGCCTCAAGTTTAGCGCCTGTTGTCATCCCAGGCTCACTGATGTTTACTAGGCGCATGTCTCGGTTGCGCCTCGTCCTATTTGTGAGGTGCGCCTAGGCACGCCTCACTGATATTTGTTTAAAAAAAATACGATTGTTCTATTTCTCAAGCCAAAAAGGGTACTTTTGGCAACTTAATAAACAAAAAAGAAAGCTCAATCATACGATTTAAGGAACTTTTGTTCAAAAGAATAAAAAAATAAAAAAGCCCAAGAGTAAAGTGTTAACTGAACAACGATAGAATGAGATTGTGAGACGAAGACGAAGCCCTAATTGCAGAGATGAACGACGAAACCCTAATTGTAGAGATGAACGACGAAGCCACATCAGTTCTTTCTTTTCTTTTTTTTCTTTCTTCTCCTCTAGATCTCTCCTCTCTTATTATCTTTGTTTACATCTCTCTTTTCGTCTAGTTCTCTCATCTCTCTGTCCTTTTTTTTTTTTCGCTCATTTTTTTTTTTTTTTTTTTTTTTTTTTGTTAACAATTTTTTTTTTTTTTGGTTAACATATTTATTTCTTTTTGTGCTTTGTTTTGCCATTCAAAAAACACATTTTGCTTTGCCTTTCAAGAAAACAAATTTGTGCTCTGTTTTATGGTTGTTGGATGCTTGTATAGTTGATGGATTTACTTTTTTATATTTGATATTAATTTTTAGAATATTGATATGACTTATGAGATATGAATGTTATTATGGTAGTTCAGATTTTCAATTGTGCGCCTCACTTCACTCAGGCGCCTCGCACCTAGGCTCCAAAGGACCTCTAGTGCCTTGGGCCTTTAATAACTATGATCGGGTTATCAGATCAGATACCCAATTAGTAACAAAAAAGTTATGGATTCAATAAGAATTAATCAGTCAGGATATCGGATCAGATCATTATACCCTTATCGAATTTGGATCGAATCAAGCCTGATCTGGTTCGAATCTGATCTGCTTACAGGTTTACATAGACCTAGCGTGGTTTTTAACTGAGGCTCCTTCTAAGAGCAGAATGATGAAAATAGTAATAAGAAGTTAATGGAGTCAAGTCAAGTCGCATAGTCGCCAGTTTGTATAGAACTCAGAGTATGAAAACTCAAGAATCATGGGAATTCTCCAAAATAATAAAAAAGTAATTTGACAGACTAGTTCTAGAAGCCAATGCATACCTGCAGCCGCTCATAAGCTTTCTGCACAGCAAGAAATTTATCCCTCCCTTCAGGATTTTTGTCTGGATGATATTTCATGGCGAGCTTTCTATATTGTCTCTTAAGCTTTTCTTCATCAATGTTCTCAATCTGTTTGGAGATATTAGGAATCTCCTCAGCCATTTCTAAAGAATGCTTTTTATCAGCATCATCTCTAGAGACATCTTCCAAGGATATTTCTAGTATTTTGCAAGCTTCTTCTTCTGAAAGATCCATGGGTCTCCGTGTCAACTCTTCACGCCACATTACCAGCAATGACTGCAGGAACTCAACATGTTCAACTATAGGCCAATTTGGAAACCGAATCTCATCACATAAGTTCCGAAGGTAATAACGGTGACACCACATTTCATCTCTTAACTCGGGATATGTTACAGGCGGCATAGGGGCATAATCATATAAAGAATGGCAATGCTGGCATAATTTCTGGGGAAAATCACCCAGATGCTGTAAAACCTGAAGAAAGGAAAGGAATTCAACCTCATAAACAGTTAAAACATATTTCTGTATAAAAGTAATCCAAAGGATTGGGGGAGACGATGCTTGTCTATGAGCAGCCAACCATTGCACAGTAACATTGAACATGTTCAAAAGCTTTCTGAAGTAATACAAATTGACTGAGCAAGTCGTGCACCTGATTTGAAGGTTTAAATTACCTGACGAATAAGATTCTCTGCTCGCATTTTGTGTGTCCATATAATCTCCGGAGTGTCAGAATCAGATACCATTGCTGCTGCAAATGCAGCCGGACCACTACGCTCCAATACATATAGCAAAGACTCAGGGAGAAGCCCACCCAACACACTGCGTTTTGCCAAGGGCAATGAAGAGGAAACTGCAGCTTCTTCACCACCATGAAAGGCTTGATGGACATGAGTCACAGAGAAGAGTTGGGCAATTGAAAAGAGATTGGATCCAGGGTATGCCAAGGCAAAATAAAATGCACCAGTGCTGTATAGTCTTATCATTGCCTTGGGATTTCTGGTGACCACCGCCTTTAGCAAAGCTGCAACACCCTCTACAATAGTTGGCTCCCCCGTCAGCATGGCCTAAATTTAAAAACGAGAGAGAGAGAGAGAGAAATGTTATTATCCAAAAGTCCAATTTTATTACTTAAAGAAAGAAGCAAGGGCAATATAATTTTAATGTGAACACGTATAGGTTAAATATGTTAGATTCAACGGATTGGTTTTAAGGCTTCATTTTTAAAACGCTTTCCATTAACGTACATAAATTTTAGACATTTCCATGCAAATGAAATTAGAACTTAACATCAAAACAACTTTACAAGATATTCCCCTTCAAATGATATTTCAAGGCACAATATATACTATATCTTATTTCAATAGCAAAGCAACACATATTACTTCACCTATTTTTTGGCAAACTTATACACTCACAATTCAACCTTGGAGAAAGAGATAAAGAAAATGAAAACAAAAAAGAAAAAGAATAGCATATTAAATTCTGAGTAGCACCTTCACATAGAATTAGACATATAAATTAGAAACTAAATTGTGCTCCACAGAAGCTACATTATTTTTTAATTGCTGGTTCCCTCTATATAGGAAACATGAAAGACGTAGACATTCTATGTTGTCTCAACACCATATCAGCCTTACTACTCATCGACAACAAATATACCAAATAATATACAGGTCAACAAAACTTAACTTATCATAGAATATCTGCTGCAGGATACTTTCACTTTTTCTCTCTTCTTTCCCTTTTATTTTTTTTTTTTATTTTTTTTTATTTTTTTTATCAAGTTAGCTTTTTTAGTTATAGATACCAAAGTAGCTGTGAGCATGTGATGCTAAGCCAGAACTCCACCGGGACATTATACATTGTAAAGAGAGAGACTGATAGAATACATGAATCTAAATTGAACAAGATATGGGTAGAAAGAAGGGAGTATAAAACCCGGTTTGAACGCCTGATTTCAATGTATCGATTATCCAAAAGTGAAAATGGAAAAGGGCATTTATCACAGAACTATAGTGGGTAGAAAGAAGTGGAGAAGAATTTCTAGAATGTGGTATGGTGCCAAATACCTATCAAAGTAGAGGGAAAGAAAGCTCAATAAATATGGCTACTACACCATTAATACTCTCCATTATGGTCAGACATGGCACATGCATCTCAATCAAGAAAGGACATATTACACGGACAATTGAGATCGTGACCATGATCATAATCATGAACTATTAATGATACTTAATTATTGTTGATAAAATAGTATTTGCTGGATATAACCCGGGCCTAATTCTAGATTAAGGGACCTGTTATGATAAACTGCTAATTATAACCTGCAAATCCTACCACCCATTATCAGTTCCTGTTACAAAAAATACACTACCAGAAAAGTTTAATGAAAAAAAATTTTTTTAAAAAAATACAGAAATCACCTGCGCAATGTATGGAAGGCAGCGCGGACTTGACGATATCCGTTTTACTCTAGGCGTTGGGGTAACTAACTCTCCAGCATCATCTAAATCTGAATGTGCAGATACCATGTTGTGCAATATGGACAATGCAGCCTCCCCTACCTCTGGATGCAGAATCCACCTCTTAGAACATATATATCATAAACAGCTGAAGGGTGGCAAAAGTTACAAATGTGTAATCTCACACATAAAGTAGAACAAAGTACAAGAAGAGCAAGTATATTAGCTATAAGCTTCAATTGCAGATGCAGAAGTGAATTTGCATCAAATAGATCTTCGTGTGAAAGTATTAGATAACATACATAAAAGTTATACATTTAGCTAAAAGTACTCATGTACATGTGAATTTGCGTCAGGGAGACCCTAAAAATCTCCCGAGGGAATATCACAAAGATACAGGAATGAAGAGCTACTCCAAACACCATTTTAAAGTTGGTGCCATCAAATTGGATCCAAATCAATTGTTTAAATATTCAATGAATGATTTTTCAAGCTCAATTAACCCATTTTCAAAATATCAAGTGGATGAAAAAGAATGTCTTTCATTTGATTATAGACAACAATCCCATTCAGATAGGACTATGGAATTCGAACTTGAACTCTATTTCTGATTCATTATTGCTATCTCATCGGCCCTTCTTATATCGATTCACGCTGGGCCTATTCTTTTCTATCCACATATCATTAAATGATAAAACCCAACTGCTCTTTACAGTCAGAATACTGATACACACGCCCATGCACATGACACACAAGAAACCCAAAAAGTATATCAATGGAAAACATAGATTTTCCAACTTTGTAAAAGACAATCTCATACACAATTTCAAATTCTACAAGGAATAAAGCCACTGAACACTAATAACTGTAAAACTTGCAAATTGTTATACAAAATGGATAATGAATAGAACAAAACCACCATGTGTACAAACATTGAGTAAAATAAAACCTGCAAATGTGGTCCAGTATCATATTTAGGGGTGGAAAAATTCAACGTGAGCCTCAAACACAACATGAAGTTGGCAGATTTGGGTTGACCTTAGTCATGTTCATGTTTTGGTGTATAACCCGATTAGACCAATTTAATTAATTGTACCATAATCGTGTCATTTTAACCAGATTAACCCACACGTTTTAAACTAATTACTATGGACATTTTTGTTATTTCAATATAAACCCAACATGGAAATCATGTTGTCCTTTTTTTGGTAATTGCATTGACCTAATTGTCCTCATTTTCAAGAATTTAATCGTCCAATATATTTGAATTTATACCTAAAAACATCTTAATAAATGGGTTGCATGACCCATTTAATTTAAACACGTTAAATTGGTTATTGAACTAGTCATGCTGTGAGTTACACGACCCATTTTTTAAACAAGTTATAAGGCTCGTTTCATGTTACCTGTTTAATAAATAGGTCGTGTTCGTGTCGGTTCCTGACACGATTATTAAACAGATCATGTTCTGGTTAACCTATATAACAGAATACTAGTCGGTCGATACAGCACGAATATGACCTGCCAACAACAATTATCACCTCTAAATTCATATCAATTCACTAGGTGGATCTGTGAAAGTAAATTTGAATATAATTACTTTCAATATAATCAACCGCAAGTGCAATTCAGTATCAATTATATAATTATAACATACTCCACGTGTTATATACAATACCTGGATTGGAGTAAGAACAGGAACTCGAACAGCCAGAGCCCAACGAAGTTCACGGATATCTCGTAATCTCTTCCAATCCGACATCCCAGAAGCCCAGCACCTTGTTGTCCAATCAATAGCTTTCTTCGACCAAAACCTTCTGATGGCATCCTTTTCCACAGGTCCAACTTCTGCACCATCCTTGTCAAGAAACATCCATTCCTTAAGGGGTTCCATGAAAGCAGAGGCAGCTATCATATTAGATTGCAAAGGAATAGCAGTTCTTTCTGAAGCTTCATGAACTGCTGTTAGCAGATCAACTGCTAGGACACACCCACCAACCAAGACACAAGCCTCTACATTTGATAGCACCTTCATTAAAACCTGTACATACAGTAATCATGCAACAATTATGTTGATTATTGAGATCAGAAATACAAAAGAAGTCTCGAGTAGAGCATAGTGCTCAACTATCATCCAGCCCATTCAGGAAGGAAATATCACCAAATATAAAATTGATTAAGATAGCCTCCTTTCTCTAACACCTAAAACTTTCACCAACCTGGTTTCATGCAACAGTTTTACTTGGCCCAACCACACTTCTTCCTATCTACAGACGTTTCGGTCACAAGAAGGAAAGAAGGCACTAAATTTGCCAGGTTGTTAGATACTAAGAGAGAGAATTTGTGCATGCCCCTTAACCAATCAGTAACCCTAAGAGAGAAAATTTCACTGCTATGCTACTAGAGATCTAAGATCTCATAGGTGATCGCATAAGCTCATCATTTTCTCTCTGCAAGATGAGGGAAAACCTATAATAACTATAACCAAGATCAGTATAAAATAAGGAGGACGAACTGAGTAGCAAGGAAACCCATCCTTAACAGTGGGGACAAAGGGAAGAAAAAGCGTGTCAAGGGAACGCAATTTTGACATACCTTTAGTAGAAGAAGTAGCCGGTGCCTCAAAGCTCTATCATCAGTCCTATCCAAAAGAACTGTAATATGAGCAGTG